>NC_143436.1:74127500-74445000 GCF_987193195.1 Phasianus colchicus | reverse complement strand
TATAAACCTGCTCTTGTCTAAGACCTGGCCACTTGGGAATTTGGACAAACAGGTTAAACTATTAGATACTTAATTAATTTATAATCAAATGTCACATCTTATTCTGGTTGGGGAAAACTGAGTAATGCTGGAAGACAAATTTGCAGAACTTAGAAGTGTGTGAAAGACTATGTGTTAGTTCAGCTGGATGAAGATGAAGATGACAAAATGCTTAAGAGTACGATAGGTGTCTGGCAAAGCAGATGTATTAATGGCAGAAGTCCTCAGTCACTAGAAGCCATAAGAAATCTTCTGAATATAAGGAAACAAAAAGCAGCATTTAGACCATTCCCAGTTAGCAGATTCTTGCTTTGAACTGACTTTCAGAAGATCATATCCTACTCAGCTTCACCTAGTATTCTGCAAGACAAAAATGGTACATTTATAAAGTACTTTGCGTAGCAGACTTGAGGATTATCACAATATTTAGCAGTAATTAATTTTTTCCACTCTTCAGTAGTTTAGAACATTTCCAAATTGTATTACAATATGTCACTGCTTTGCATTATGATTGCAGGCTCCTGCTAAAATAGTTGTTGAGAGTTCTGAATACGAAAATAAACTTATTTTGTTATTTCATTTGTGTTCTCTGAGTTATCCAAGTGGGGTTCTATTTGTTTTGGCCAGACGCTAGGTGCCTTCTAGAAGAATAATAGAAAAAAAAAACCACACTATTTTAAAATGTCCCTAAAATCACATCTGCAGCCAGATTTCCTTAAGTATTTCTTGCAATCCTCATGTAATTTAAGACCATCTCAAATGTTTCTCTTCAAAAATACAGGAAAAAATATTCAAAATCATTTTGATGTGGTGGCAATCGAAGTACCAAACATCATCAAAATGAATTCCTAAAGCAATCTGCTCTTTATCTTCATTATTGCCTAATCTTCCAGGGTTAGAAGAAAAAGTAAGAAATTATACACTTTCTATTTTCTGTAATAAAACAGTTGAAGTCAAGCAGCATATATTTAGCAGAGCCAGTTTCAGTGTGGAATTAGCTTGCTCTGGGCCTCATCCACAGCAAAAAGACATGAGAAATATTATGGTATTTGCTTATCATGGGATCAGATTTATGTATCCTCCATTTCTTTTTCCTTTCTTCAGCTAAATTTAGAAAAAATACAATAATCTTGCACTCAGTTGATTCCATGCTAATGATCTTCAAAGAGAATTGTACATATGTTTAACTGCTTGAATAAATTGATGTTTTGTGATCATGACAAATAAAAGGAAAAATGCTGCAAACCACTGTGTTCAGACAGATCCCTGAATCTCCACATTCATAGCAAATTTTAGAAGGTTATTAATAGTTCCCAAATTCAAGAGGAAACCCCAGGTTATATCCAGGATATTCCATTACAGAAACTGCTACAATGTTTTCCTTTCAACTAAGGAAATACTGTCTAATTTTATTTTTTTCAGATTTTTAAAAATGTATTTTAAAAAGTGATTTCATAATGGAATTTATTCTTTTCTAATTTAATGGATATTGTCTGGTCTTTATGAAGAAAATGCAGAAGTAGCAAAAATTTTAAGAAACTTGAGGATTTTTAGTGTTAAAAGACGTGATTCAAGTAATGCCTGCTCAACATTTAGATATCTATTTCAAAGTACAAAGAACCATATTCATTCCTTTTTGATGGTTTTTTTTTTTACTCAATCAAATAAAGAAAAACTACATTTTCTGTAGAAGCTCATACTTCATTTCTGGGGAAAAAAATAATAATTCAAAACCAGGTATTATCAATGCCTCAACCAATTAAGCAAAAAGGAATTAAACATCTCCTAACAGAAAACTGTCAGAAGTCTGAACAATGATCAGGAGTTCCAGCGGGCTGAGCCCTATGGAGCTGATGGAAGAGAAAGACTATTTCAGAGCCTAGAATTCCTATTTCTTCCAAAACTGGCTGGAGATTAGAAAGCCACTGAAAAAAAAGAAAAGCCCATACACAGACTTCCTAAAGTCCAATTCAAATGCTTAATTACAGACAACTCTAACAGTTTAGGTGCTAATCTGAGCAGGAAAGTAATCACTGGTGTCATGTGAATTACTGAACACAGCATCTTTAAAGCAGTCCACATCTTACTGCTGCTGACTCATCTTCAATTGTATTCTGAAAAAAAGCTACCTTTTGGACATCCAGTCAGGAATCATGCTGAGCATCTCTACTGACACAAGTACAAAAGCTGCTTTAAGAGTAAAGCTCTGATACAGAGATACTATCACAGATGCCTGTGATAGTCTTCTCTAGATCAGACATAAAGGATAATCTACAGCACTGCAATACAAACAAAGCCATGGTCTTGTGCCAGGGGCACATGCCAAAGCACAAGTGAGCAGTACAAAAAGCAGGATTCCTACCAACCCAATACTTTGCTCTTGCAAAAGAAAACCCACACATCCTCAACAAAAGCATAAAGCAAAGACTTTTTCCCCCAAGATGAGAGCAGATATTTAAGAAAACTGTCCCCACATTCCACATACTTTGATGCCAAATCCGCATTCATCTTACAATGGTGTAATGCCAGAAGTTAGATCATTACCAAAGCCAAAGCAAAGGGAAGATGAATGCATATCTGAACCTCCCTCATTGCTGTTACTACTACTGCCCAAAGCAGGTCCATGACTGCAGGATGTCAACAAGTGATGGTAAAATGGAGCACAAGCAGTGAGGGATGAGTATACCAGGGCAAGTTAATGTCTCACTACAGTTTGCACAATTATTAAGATTTCTCTACCCTACTCAGCTAGGACAATGGCGATTTCAAAAGCTGATCTATTGAGATATTTGCCATTTCAATTTAAGAGAACAAAACAAAAGGAAAAAAAAAAAAAAGGAGAAAGATCTATTCAGTGCAAGCGTAAAGGACTGAATGTGCGTTAATACATGCCTAGATCCACAAATGGTCTCTCTGGCATCTCCTTCTACTTAGTCTAGTTTAGATGAGTTTTCTCACACCTGATGTACTTTACCTAGCAATGTAATTTCTGTAAACAAGAGGGTCAGAATATCCATATGATTTTTTTTTTTAAACATGATATAAGATATAATGAACTAGCTTTAAATAAAAATATAGACAGCAAGATTTCCTTAAGACAAGAAATATTTAGCCATTTCTAAATATAAATTGATCGTCTTGGATGCAAATGTCCAATCACCTATAACATAGTTTTCTTTAATTAGGATTCTAGCGAATTTACAGCTATCCTGGAGCATGCAGAGAAATGATACTTCTGTTGTTTCAACAAACTTATACAGCTGAGGTCAGAAGCATCAGTATAAAGTGGTTACAGAATATTTCAATCTCATAAGCTTGCTTCCTCAACCTATTAATGCTTAATGAGCTTAAAATGAACTCAATACTGGGGATGCCTGAACACTGTATCTTCATGTAACTGTTTTTTCCCCCCTAGGATGTGTAACAGACTCCACAAACTAAGCATATCATCACAATAAAAGTAATTCTTTCTAATGTGGTTGCTTTGCCTGAAAACATCTATGTATAATTTCTTGTTAGCAAATCATCAGCAAATAAATCATCCTAAGTGTAGTGGTTCATTACAACCTGACCTTTTAACTTTGGTGGTCAGTGGAGGTAGATACTTGGACAACAGTTTTTTTCCAACATTAATGCATACATAAAAATTGCATGAAGCAAATCAATACAGTTCAAGGAGTGCGTGTGTGCACAGAAGCAACAAAAATAATAATGAGTCGAACATCTGCACACCAAATCCAATGGAGCAAAGTCATATCTGAAACAAGGCATCTTTCCAACCTATTGATTCCTCCAGTAAGTCTTAAAAGCATAACTAGATAAACATGAGAGTCTATACTAATGATTTCAAGATACAGTATATATATATATCTGTTTTCAAAACTAAAGATAGCATAATCAAATGATCTTTCTATAATGAAACATAAAAGACAAGTACCATAGTTTCATTTGCACATCTTTAATTTCATCGGTGCATTGAAACTCAATAGGCTAAACAATTTTTTATTTTTATTTTTTTTTAATTTCTTGCTTCTCTCTCTCTTCTCTATTGCCCATGCTTAGAGCATTTGATGGCACCTTGCAATCCACTAGACAAGAGAACTGGTCCTGTTTATTCTATCCATGTACTGAAATCAGACAGAAAGTATCTGTTCTTCTGATACACAGAACTCTCCTGTCAAGTGAAAGGCAGAAAGGCAGGATCAGGACCTTTAGGAACAGGGAAAAAAACACAACCAAAGGAGTCCTCAAAGAAGTTTACACCCCTCAATGCACAGCATTAAGCTGGCAAGCCAGAAAACTGGTGTTCAGTGACAAGCTTTGCAGCAGGTCCTGCCTCAGCACAGGAGGAGCAATTGTGGCACTGTCTGAATCTCAACTACAGTGCAAGACACCTTTGCTGCCACAGTCCTCAAACAGACAGCATACATGCCCATACTGAGGCAGCTACTTCAGCAGAGCTGCAACTGTTTCCCAGCATGGCAGGATGCTGCTGTGTGTTATTTTCATGGAACAAATGCCACTAGCTGACAAGTATCATATTTTCCCTATAGAAACACACAGAAACCAAAGCAAGGAGAAACTAGCCAGCCTTTCACAAGGATTCATGTGTGCAATGTGAGAAGGGCAGAGAAGACACCAGTTTGGAGCTTGCCTGCTTCTGGAGAAAGAGCGAGGAAAGGCAACAGAAAGATAATGTAGAATGTAAAATATGTGAAAAGGATAAAACATCCAATTTCTTATGACAAAAAACAGCGAGACATAAAGCATTTGAAAGAGATCCAGTGGTGTTTCTGCCACCCCTTAAAACTTACCACACTGGGTAGATTAATTCCCTTCTTTATCTGACTGTCCCTGTGGGGATGCAAGCACACTCCTGACCTCTTTAATCCTTGGAACAATTGCTTCCAGCAAGACAGGAGAAGCATGAAATTATGAGGCATAGCTGACTGCCTCTACTGTTCCCATGTAGGATGGCTTAGGACCAGGGGCTGAAAGGCCTAGGGGCTTCAAGTGAACAATGGGACTACTCGGCTTGCCCCTGTACCTTCTGACAGTTGAGTGTCAACCGAAGAGATGGGAAGATTTTTCTTGGAATCAACAAATGCAGTATGAGGTGGTCTCATTTTTCTGAAAAGAGAAAATGCAGAAGCCCAGCTAGTTTAAATCTAAAAGCTTCACTAGCCATATGAAAACAAGCAGTGTGTGTTAATACATAGCTCTAAGATAGGAGCCAGAATTCTCAACAGACAGTAAAAGATTATTTGGTTGGAATGGAAAACTAAAGTAAACCTGCTGAACTTGGGTAGGCGTTAAGGTATCTTGAATGCTGCTACCAATAGAAAGGGGGAAGGCAATGCAAAGTGTAGCTTTTTTCCAGAAAATAAGAAAAATGTTTCAATGCATGACAGCCGCAAAGAGAACAGTCTGTAGGTCTTTGAGTGATTAATGTCTCAGTAAGTCTGTTAATGTAGGACTTCCAATTCACCTCCTATCAGCAGGCCTTCAGCTTATAATTAACTACACGTGCATATTCAAGAAACCTTCAGGGGCGTGCTGTGTCCAGAAATTCTAAAAAAGCTTAAAGTTACAGTAACTGTGATCTCTAAATGCACTGAGCCAAAAAATTCACAGGTGATATTCTACCTACCTTCAACACTGATGAAATAAAATCCTCATCCTCATCCTCAAAAAAATATATTTATTTCCTTACAACTAGCAGAAGACCAATAGTTGAAAGAAATGTAAATCGACATACGCAGGTCTCCTGGCATACCTTGGAAAATCAGTGTCCTCTAATGGGATTTGCCAGCAGGCTTGCTGGCTAACATGGAACCCGAGTACAGTTTGCAGAGAAGGCAGGCTTTTGTTGAGTGGGCAAAGTTCTGTAAGAAATGAGTTGAAACCACACATTTCCTGGCACCTGACAGCTTAGCCACTGCCAGTCCATAAGATTTGTATGTAGAAAGTCAATACAAAAATTATTTAAGATATATCTTAATGATGTATGCATCAATGTAGGTTTTAAGATGTCAACAAAACACAGAAATCATGGTCATATTAGAAATAAAAAAACCTTCTTCCCCCATCCATCAGCTCCTCCATTACATGAAACTGCTGTGAGCAAGCAGAACTCATTCTACTACGAGTGCCTCAGTGAGAACATTTTCACGCCCTCTATCATAATTCAACAGAATGCACTCCTGATTCCAAATAAAATCTTTATTTCATTTCTGAGAGTTTAACTGCTTTTCAGCTGTTGGACACCGTCTTTCAGTAACATGGGAAAAGAGACAGAAGAGAAAGGTCAAATATAATGCAAATAATCCTGGTCTGGGCAAGGAAGGAAGAAACCTTGTGCTGCCATTTTGAAAACCTGGTTTGCTCGATACCAGTGTCAGCTAACAAAATGACAGCTGCTTTGCAGGGAAATTGAGAGATTTGAATATTCTTCATTGCCCTATGATGAGACAGTGTTTTTAGTGTTTCATTAATAAAAATATGACTAATTAGTGGAACACCTATCTGGCCATGTTCCTTCTGCAAAGAGCATTACTATGTGGAATTATCTCAATCCTCTGTTTTACTACCTCCTGATCCCCAAAAGAGAGCTTTAAGGAATTCTGACTCTTTTAATTATTACATCTCTCCCTCTTCTATCACTGAAGAAAACAGAAATAAAACTAAAAAGTAAACACTAAGTATTAGGTATGCATTTTTAAAAATAGTGGGACAGATGCCATTTTCTGAAACCCCCAGCAGAGATCGTAGATTTGCTGCATTCTCATCTTTAAGAGATGGGAACTATGCAAGTGTAATGGTACCAATCAGAATAGATCTCTGATTACAGCTGGCTCCAAGAAGTTACTACAATGGAAATATTTTTTCTGGATTTGTATATGCAAATCAGAAATACAACAGTTACTGTGAACACAGCACAGCCACGTATAACCCTTGCTTATGTTGTTAAAAGTTCCTTTTTTTGTTATATGAATATACTTACTCATATACTGTTTTAAACACATTAACTAATGACCTCTGAAATACCCCAGAGAAGCTAAGTAGTTGTGTTCCATTTCTCCCATGACTAGAAGCAGAGATTCACAGAGGCTGTTAATGCGTTAGTTAATGATACATTGTCAGACAGCCACTTTTTGCTCTTTTTGTGAGTTGTGTTCCATTCTTTGACATTGCTTAGATCATATTATAGCAGGAAGAAGAAGTGAATCCTATTTCATAAAACAAAGTGTACAACAGCAAGAAAAACCATAAATGTTGTAAAATACAAGAGCTACTCTAAAAGTAACACCTCTTATTTTATTATGTTGGCCCACAATATCAGATATGATGATGGTGGTATAGCAGCAGTGGTTGAACGTTCCCACCAATATTCTGTTACATGCTGTTGCCATGCAACAGATGGCAGCAGGGGGGCCGTCTGACAAAATCGCATCTGACATGGAAGTGCATATGAAAAAAAGGTGTGGAACTGAATTCTTCCATGCAGAAAAAATTGCATCCACAGACATTCAGTGATGTTGCTAAATGTTTACAGGGACCAAGCAGTGGATGTGAACACAGTAAGGTGGTGGGAGGTGCATTTCTGCAGTGACAACAACAAAAATGAGTCACTTTCACTGGTGCAGATTTTTATGAAAGCAGCAAGCAGGCTTTTGTTCACTGCCAGCAAAAATGCATAGTAAATGGTGGTGACTATGTTGAAAAATAGTGTTTTGTAGCTGAGAATTTGCTCTATCAAACAGTGTTATTGTGCTGTTTGCAGCTGTTGTCATTCCCATGGAAATAAACAGGAGACGTTACCTTCAGAACAATCTGTGTAACACAGCTTTCATCAAAATAATTGCTGCAATACTATAATTTCATTAGGATTATATGCATATGTAAATAAGAATTAAAAAAAAAAAAAAAAGAATAAAGAAACAGTGATCAGTTTCCATATTAAGTTTGTTTGTGCTTATCTACAGCTATTTTACTTTTTTTACCATACAGTTGTTCCTTTCCCATACTGTTCAAAATATGGATTCCAGGAGGGCACTAATAATGATATGTTGAAGAAATCAAACTAAAAAATCAAAATAATATTTTGCAAACCAGATTTTCTCACAAACTGTAAGGCAAATGCACTCCTTAAATTTAATGACTTGGTTTCTGTAAAAGATCAGCAGTGCATTCTGTAGATTTCTCTCCCCACAGCTCTTCAAGAATCACAGACACTTACTCGTCAGATAAAGGAGAAAGAGCAGGAAGTGAAAACTAAAGAGAATCCCCTGGAGTTACTGAAAGCTGCATTAAGGAACTCTCCTCAGAACATCAGAAACTCTGAATAATGAGGCAGCAGAGAGCTCTAGAATACTGGAAGTCTTTCAAATACATTTCTCCAAAACAAAGACAAGAAAATGCAATGAGATTATGTTTTTTGGTTGGCATATACTGTCATGGAGAAATTTTTTTCTTCTTTTTCATATACAGGGACTGACTTCTACTCTCCTGCTCTCCAACATTTAGATGAGAAGCTGATGAGAGATGACAAGGCACGTTTAGAAAAGTTCAAGAAATTCAGTATTGAATAAAACATAAGGGCAGCAACACAAAAGATGGTCAGGCTGCACTTATGACATCTTATACTTCCTCTGTGCTTTGAATACCTACAGGGTGGGTATCAAATGGATAGGGCCAGGCTCTTTTCGGTAGTGCCCAATGACAGGACAAGAGCCAATGGGCACAAACTGTATCACAAAAAGTTTCATATGAACATGAGAGAAAAAAATAATTACTCTGAGGGTGACAGAGCACTGGAACAAGCTGCCCAGAGAGGTTGTGGAGTCTTCTCTGGAAGAATTCAAAATCCACCTGGACACTTTTCAGAAACTGTGCAAAGTACTCTAGGGAATCTGCCTCAGCAGGAGGTTGGACTAGCTGATCTCCAGAGGTCTCTTTCTACTCCTCTGATCCTGTGAAATGCAAGAAAGAAATGGAAAATAATTAATTCAAGGATAATATGGTTCCTGATCTTCTAAATGTTCAAGAACATTTTAAGCTTATTTTTAAACACCTGAAGAAACCTGTTGCAATCATTACCAGGTTTGATTTAGTGTATGTACTTTCCTGTATCACAAAACACCTTCTGCTCCTTAAGCTCTCCATTCAAAATTCATATCCTCCTGATCTAAATAAAATTTATTCTTTTGTTTTGTTTTCTTTTTCAATGACTGACAGTTAAAATCTTATTTATTTGATAAAAAATATGTGTGGAAAACTAGATTTATGTGTTAACTTCCCATGGCACATGAGATTCATATCCCTGTGCAAAAGTAGAGCCAGCTCAGGTCATCAGGACAGTCCTCATCCCTCAAGCAGGAAAGTGCTTGCAATCAAGGTTTCTAGGCTCCTGAGCTAATTAACATTCCTCTGTCCTGACTACACCACTCTAAGCTGTGAACGTTATAGTAGTAAATCTTTGTGTGGTACAGAGAGCTACAGGAATACATGAACAAAGACACGCACCGTATTTCAGATGAAGTCAGACATGCTCCTAGATTTTTTTCTGCAATGCCTCATCTACTTATGCGCTCGGCCTAACAGCTCTCCAACCAAAAGCAGCAGCTTTCCCTCAGCGCTCTTGTCCTAACATAGATGTAGCTAATCATGATTTAGAAAGCTAGTAAGAAAACATACCAGAGATGCAATATCTCAAAATAACTGGAATTCACAAATTCCTTGCATTTTGAAAATATAAAATGCTGCAGTAGGTGCTGTGCTACTGCGCACAAGTGATCTCAAGCTTATGTACAAGTACAGACTGTTCGTAACTTCTTCATTTCTTTTTGTTTTAGGAACTTTTTCCTCTCTTATAAAGATCAGAAATTATGTTCCAAGGTAAAATAGTTATGACTAGATAAGCATTAGCATTTGATCAAATATCTCAAAAGGAACAGTGTGCCATGAAGGAGCATTCTAAATGGAAGGATTTATCCATATAATTCAAGAAAAAATGAATTATGATTCAATTCCTATTTATAGAATTTCTTACTGTATTTTCCAGGAAATTATGCACTTTTTGACTTTTATATAACCATGTGACCTTGGAGACAAAGCTGGCAGGTTATAAATGTCAAGTAAGCTTTAGTAATTCAGAAACTGAAATACTAGTGATGTGCTTCTTAGTTTATAGTTTCATTGCATTAAAAAACCCAGAGCAGGCTCACCCTGTATTACATATCTCACGTACTTTAATTTTGAGATTCAGAACTTGCTCAACAGACTTCTGTTAATTAATTTGTAACAAGAAAAACACAAAAAAATTGCATTTTAAGTCAATTCTATTAGGCTCCAGATCTTCAGTATGCACTTAAGTTCCACGTAGGTAGGCTCTGTCCTCAGCTCGAAATACGTAAATGCTGAAAAAACCTTAAATTACTTTCTGCAACAACTTCTCTTAACAATATACAATAAAGAGGCTACCATCATCAAGACAGACATTTCACATTTAAGTTGAGAGACTGAAAAGACTGAATGCAATATAGTAATATCTTGTACTCAAACTAAAGTAGCACAAAAAAAAAAAAAAACATTTCTAAAGAGAGTGGATGACCTGCTTCTTACAAATCAGTGAGGCCTTCTTTAGTGGGTTTTTGTTTGTTTGTTTTTAAGAAGTTTAGAAAGCTCCAGGATCCAAATTCATGTTAGGCCAGCACTTACAAGGACTGAGGGAAATTAAGTATTTCACAGAACAAACAGATCATTATCAGAAATTAAGAAAATGAAAACTGGTAAGAGAAAGCTGAACTAAAAGACAAATGATGAACTGGAAGAGAAAGCAAATAAAAGCACTTTTGCAGTGCTAGTCCTCCAGCTGGGGGACAGAGAGTTGACAAGCTCCTGACAGCCAGGTGTCAACAGCTCCACGAAAGGTATTAGAGCCACTAACCTCTACAGAGCACAGAGATGATCTTTGGTCATATCTGAGCTCTTAGATCAATTGTACACCATAGGAATTATTATTTTTTTTTAATAGCAAACTGATTCTTTTAAATTTGCAAGATGTGAAGTTTAACTGTGAAGCATATTTTGAGCCCATTATAAACCTTAATTGCAACATTTTTCAGTTCTAACCAAAGACAAAAGCAATGAACACACTGCTTTTCATGGAAGAAAACAATCACTAATCTTGAATTCCTAGTGTCAAGCCATAGCTAAATGCAGAGGTTTTGGCAACAGCTTCAGGATTAATTTATTTTTTTAGGAAAAAAACTTGCCCTTTCAACCTGTGCAGGCCAGACTCTTGTGGGCTCAAGTTGTGAGTTGAATTGATTTACAAAGCACCTTAACAAAGATTTGTGCTAACACCACTGAGGGTGATGTTAGACAGCAACTGGATGGAGAAGCAGAGGCAAAAAGCAAGGGGTGAAAAAGCAAGAATTTGCTTATCGTGTATTATTGCCAAATCCTTTCCACTGAATCTCCAACATCTTGGCAGGAGCATTTCATCTATCTTTTTTATTGAGATACCCCAATTTTAGAATTTAACAGTTCTAGCAGTAACAAGCAGCTTTCCCTGGTATTTGAATGAAGACTCAAATGAAGAATTTCAAGCCATCTCGCAGTCTCCCTGTGGCTGCTCTGCCAATGCTCTGTAATTCCTTTTCAAAGCCATCCTTTTGTTTCTCCTTTCTTATACTTCAGTCCAACCTGCAGTGTTGTCTTCTGAATTGGGAAGCTTATAATAGGAACAGATCCTCATGGCCACCAAGCAAGAAGGAGTAACTCGAAAACCCTAGTAGTCACCATCAGCCTTAACATGCCACTTCTTTGAGACAGACTTAGCAGAGGAGATGAAAAAAGAAGTAACAGTGGAGGATCACTAAGAGGGAACATCTCAGTCCGTCAAGGAATAGAAGGTCTGGCATCACATACTGAGGAATTATGTAGAAAAACGGCTTACCTGGGGGGGAAAAAAAAAATCATCTCTCCAGCAATATGGGGAAACTTCAGAGAACAGGACTGAGACCAGCCAATCTCTCCTCTTATTTGCCATAACGTTTGCAAGAAGCAGAAAAGCCATTACTTACTATAAATTGAAATGTCTCCAAGATACACTGGACACACTCAATCAGAGCATACCATATAACGGGAGAATTGCAACAGCTACAGACAAGTCGACATAACAGCCAGGATGAGGCAACACGACCAATTTTTTATTTGACAGTCCTTTCTAGAAGTATATTCTTTGAACAACAGGTTTAACATTTTCTGTTAATTTGCAATTGAATGGAAAGATGAGTCATTTATCAGAAAACAATATTATATTTCAAGTTTCTGTCTACAAGCAGAACTGCTATGCATAGAACACAGTCTATTAAGACAATATGGTTTTCTTTTCCTAATGCCTAAGAAAGAGACCCTTTATTCCAGAGTTCAATATATCATTTTCACTGAAATAACCTAATACAATGCTTTCATGTTCTTATCCATGAAGACTTTCCGTATCAAGAGGAAGAGATTTCAGGATGTAGTTCCTTTCCATTTTCCATCTTAATGCAAAACCGATCAGCCCAGTAACAAAAGCAAGAACAGTGCAAACTCAGATGGGAGAAAGGCATGAACAACCTCAAAAAAGAAAGGCCAAGTCAGGATCTCCTGTTCATGCTACTCAGTGGTGCAGAGCAGGATGATGTTGCTCAGAGATCAGGAAAGGGGTCATGCTTCCTATGGGACACTCTAAACTTGGCTGGACATTGGTCTAATGTATGTTGAAGAACAAATTCCAAACTGCCTGCAGTTCATTGTTCAGCATCCATCATAACATCTCATGGAATTGAGTGCACCCTCAGCAAGTTTGCTGATGACACCAAGCAGAGTGGTGTGGTTGACACGGTTGAAGGACGGGATGCCATTCAGAGGGACCTCAACAGGCTAGAAAGGTGGGCCCGGGTGAACCTGATGAGGTTCAACACGGCAAAATGCAGAGTTGTGCACTTGGGCCGGAGGAATCCCAGGCATCCCTACAGACTGGAAGGAGCAGTCCTTGACAACAGCCCTGTGGAGAAGGACCTGGGGGTCTTGATAGATGAAAAACTTAGTATGAGCCAGCAGTGTGCCCTTGCGGCTCGGAAGGCAAATGGGATCCTGGGCTCCATCAAAAGAGGGGTGGCCAGCAGGGACAGGGAGGTGATTGTTCCTCTCTACTCTGCTCTTGTGAGGCCCCATCTGGAGTACTGCGTCCAAGTGTAGAGCCCCCAGTACAAGAAAGACAGGGAGCTGTTGGAGAGGGTCCAGAGGAGGGCCACGAAGATGATCAGGGGACTGGAGCACCTCCCCTATGAGGACAGGCTGAAGGAGCTGGGCTTGTTCAACCTGGAGAAAAGAAGGCTGCGGGGTGACCTCACTGCAGCATTCCAATACCTAAAGAGAGCCTACAAACAGGAGGGGAATCAACTCTTTGAAACGGTAGATAACTGCAGGACAAGGGGAAATGGTTTTAAGCTGAGGGAAGGGAGATTTAGGTTGGACGTCAGGGGGAAATTCTTTACAGAGAGAGTGGTGAGGTACTGGAACAGGCTGCCCAGAGAGGTTGTGGATGCCCCATCCCTGGAGGTGTTCAAGGCCAGATTGGATGGGGCCCTGGGCAGTCTGGTCTAGCATTAGGTGGGATGGTTGGTGGCCCTGCATGTGGCAGGGGGGTTGGAGATTCATGATCCTTGAGGTCCCTTCCAATCCTGGCAATTCTGTGATTCTGTGATATTAGGAATCATTTTAGTCCACAGGCTAAAGCAAATAATAACCAAATGCCAATTTGATATATTTGCAATATGATACCAGGAGTAAGCTAATTGTTTTCTATTATTGTGACTCATAGAGCACGTTGTTTTAAAGACTGCCAATGAAGAGGGAAATTCATACAAGCTACTTTGAAGGCCTTTTCTCTATCAAAATTATATAAATGTTATCCCAATGAAGTACCACCCCAAATTAATAAATATTCCTGTGAAACAGAAGTATTAATTGCAGGGTAACAGCTGATAGCTGAATGGAGCGCACAAGCTCCAGTGGAGATCCTTACAGCTTACCCATATTAAATCTGAACTTTATAGTGTTGAATAAATGCCCTGCTTCTTTCTTTATAAATCTCAATAAGCTTCAGCAAACTGTTTCACATTTCTTTTCCTATCTAAACACAGTTTCCTCAGCTTTTTATATATTGAAAGCAAATACTACAACATGTCATAACACAGCTGAAACAATAATTTTTCTGAAGCTACATTTACTTGGGAAAGCCAGTTTGGAGATGACTTGTCATCTTCACTCACTTTTTTTGCCTTAGTTTACCAACATGTTTTTGGTTATTTTATGTAAATAATTAAGCTTTTTTCCTCCCAACAAAAATTCTGAAACAAAATGTTTTTCTCAGAGTCAAGGTCATTTAGAATCAACTGAGATCATCTGGTTGTATCTTGTATATTTTGACATTGTTCTGCAACCACTTTCATTGCCATGATGCTAAATTACAGCTACAGCTTAAGCACTTTGTGCTTCCATTACCACTGTCACTTGGGTCTCGCGATAGACTACATCTCCCAAGAGACACACACTCATGTTAATAATCCTGGCAAATGCTGGGACTTCCACTCTGCTAGATTTCTTCTGATGCACAGGAAGAGACATTGGTGTGATTAACTAGGACTGAAACGCTCAGGCAATGACCCCAGCTCACAGCAAGGGCAACTCTGAATTGCCCTTCTCATCATTCACCAAAAGCACTGGAAGATGATTTAACAATGTCAAATTTGTCTTTTAAAAACAAAACAAAAAACTACCCTTTTAAAAATTAATATTTTTCATAACTCTTCCTTCTGCAACAAGACTATGTTTTGTTTTTTTTTTAAATTCATAACCAGTATAAGCACTGAAGTTAGCAGAATTCCCTGAGGGAATAAAATGCTACATTTTAAATCATCCCTATTTATTTCTCCTCCTCCTCATTTCATCTCATATCAGTACTTCATACACATTCTGCTAAGAAATTCTTCTTCATATATCTTTCCCAGCCAAATCTTTTACTTATGTTTTTCTTAAAACTTAGTTTGCTGACTGCTACCACAGAGAAATGAGACACAGATAGCATCATGACCTTTCCTCATGGGAGGGCATCATTATGTCTTTGCCTAAACAGATAAAACCAGCTTGGGTTCATCTCCACTTTGCTTTTTGTTTTCAATTGCCTGAGCACTTCTCCTGTCCAGTGATTACTGATTGGCACCTGCCTCTATCCTCATCCCAACCCCTCCTCCCCCCCCCCCCCCCCCACTATCCCATATATCTGAACTTTATTTTATTAACTACCATCAGCTTTTAAGTTCTTTGGAGTGCCTACACAGAAAATAAAATTGGTTAGGTTGCTCATAAAATCACTGCTAACTTTCTTGGAGCAGTGCTGCTTCTCTCCTGGCAGGCAAAAAACAAGTTGCGGGAACTAGAGAAGCCTAGGGCAGGAGATGCTTTAAGTAAGCCATTCTTCTGATTCAGTGCAGTCACAAAAGTAAAATGCAGAACTGCATGAGGAGATTAGGATAAAAAGTCTTTACTTTGGAAATAAAAACCTTCAGAAGGCCTTTAAATCCAATTAAGGTTTCCTGCAAATTAAAGTTCAGATAATGCTCCATTTTACAAGCTTCTTCAGATCAACTTCGTATGTCCCTATATTTAAAATATATTTTATATTGAACATTTTTAGACAATAAACTAAAGAAAATATCTTTATTTTCCATTCTCTCCTTCCTTTTTGTTTACATGACCACCATATTGCATTCCAGTGTAATGGCAACCTTTCAAAAAATCTGAGGATGTAACAACAACAAATCTTGTCCAGTTTAAGGTTATTTGCAGAAAATATCAAACTCTAGTGAATAGGAACTGAGAAAGGGAGGTTTCATCATTTTTGTTTGTTTGTTTCTTGCTTAATTATTGAAGTCCTAATGAAGATACGTAAATACTTGGACAGCAAATTATAACTTCAGTAGAGAAAAAATTCAAAATTTCTATTAAGATCACAGCTTGCAAATTCTGCTTTCAGGCATTCCAGGTGCCAGTCATGACCGTCTCTCACGACAGTGTCTCAGGGAACAAAGTATCACCCCTGTTGGAGGAAGACGGTGTAAGAGATACAGGCACCGCAGAACTATGCAGCTCCACGAGACTGGATGGATACCTCCAAGGTGGCTGAATCAAGCTCACTGATGCCATCAGCAGAAAGGAGTCCAATATCTTGGGTAAATTATGCACATTGACAGCCTAGAATTTGGGGAAGGTAACAAACACTTTTGAAAGCGTAGTCATTGCATAACATGACGCAGCAATGACAGCAGAGCAGCAAGATCCCAGGCTGCAGCCTGTGAGGATTTGATCAAACAACAGCAGTGGGCACAAAAATAGGGAAAGAAGCTGCTTACTCTCAGAAGGCCTCAGGTATGCAAGGATCTCCAGAGATACCCTTGCCTCCACTGACAGCCCTTAAATGAGGTCTGGGAAGGGATAGATTCCATCCTGGCTCCACCCCTTCTGTTCACTCCCTTGGTTGGCCCTGCCTTCCTTACCAGTGCTCAGTCACCAGTTTAAGCTGTGACTCAGCACTTTCATTACATGGGGACACTAAAAAGGCAAATGTTAAGACCACCTTCAGGATGGGCAAAAAGGATACAAGGAAATGCAGTCCAGTCAGTTTAACCTCAGTGGCCAGGAAGACAATGAAACAAATACTTTTGGAAGCTGTTTGCAGGCACATAAAGAGAAGGAAGGTGACCAGAAAGAGCCAATCACCAGCAAATCATGCCTGATCAAACAGATCACCTTCCATATGGGAGATGATCAGCTTCATGAACAAAGAACAACAGCTGTCTTCTGCCTTGGTTGCAGCAAGGCTTTCAGCACAGTTTCCCTTAATCTTGTAGATAAATTAAGAGATACACCAAGAGAATAGATGGACTACAGACCAGGGGACACCTAGAAACTCCCTCTCGTCTCTTTCACCTATATAATTGTATTTCCATAATTATTAATCATACAATGATGACTACATTTCATATTGATTTTCCTCCAAAGAAGACAAGGAAGAAGACAAAACACACAAAAGGAGTGAGGAGAGAAATATTACTGTGTCTTTGCTGTACTGGCATTGTTTTGCCTGTTATAAATGGTATGCTAGCCTCCATCAACAAGTGCATACACAGTGCAGGCCTTAGAAGCAGTTTTCATGACCACTTATTAAAAGAGAAATAAAACTAATCTCAGTTTAAATTATTCTGCAGTTCAGGCAAAAATAACAAAAATAACTTAGACATTATAGACAGACATAAATGCAGATGAAGTTTCCAACCTATATAAAGAACTCTGCAGAAAAAAAAAAGGGGAAAATATCTCTAAAAACAGAGTTTTATGAAGTTATGCAACTTCTCTACATATTTTTTCTTAGTACTTTAAGCAAACATCTAGATTCTCAGTAAAACAAATTGTGGTTTTAGACAATAGATTTCCATGGAGCCTAATGACTATTTTGGTCAGAGAAGCTTTCCTGAGATGTCTTAGTCTCCTGTCTCAACCTGTTCCCCAGGAAACAATTCCTTTTCACTGAGCACTGACAGCTTAATGACAGGCTTATGAAAACCCAAATGAAATATTCTTATCTTCCCAACATCAAGAAAGTCTCCAAATAGCTGAATGACTCAGATAAGGGAGTGTTTGAGCACGAAGACTGATTCAGAAAGAAAAAGCCTTTCCCTGCACTATCTGAAAGCTACAGCCTGTGACTTGGCTTGTTCTGCCCCCTTCACCTTAAGTAGCTATTTACACCCTTCTGGAGTGCAATTTTATTCAAATGATAACCTGAAGTGTACTCTGACTGCTCCAGTCACATTTCCATGCAAGTTTCCACAGAAATCTGGAAGGGGTGATGGCTCCTTTACACTGACAGCCAGTGCTCCTCCTTATCCTGGCCACTGTACCTAAGGCTTTACTTGCTCCCTCAATGTCACCCATACAGACACTCCACCCTACTACTTCCTCTTCCCCTCTTCCCTCTGCTCCTTCTCCAAACCAAAGAGCAAAATTTGATGGAAAGAGATTTGATCTCTTTGTGGAATACTACTCTCTCTCCTAATGGAATATATGCAGAGGTAAAACTGTTGGCCCTTATCTTTTAGGTTCTTCAGATGCATGAATGGGTGATCATATTATACCACTCTACTGGCCCAAAAAGAGCCATGACATGAGAAGGGAAAAGCAAATCATGTAAGAAAGGTGAACTTCCTGGCAGCAAATCCCAGAGTTCATCTGTGAAAAAACACTTTAAGCCTCAGAATATGAGAGAAAGGTTTTCTCCCCAGTTCCACTTGGGTTTCTTACTGAGAAGTGGGAATTAAGAACCATATTTTCTTCTCATTCAGCAGGCGTGTTCAAAAGGAAAGATCTTTTACTGAAATGGAAAAAGAACAAATGGGATTTGAAAGTAAATCTTTCCTATAAAGGTAATAATATCAACACAACTGCTAGTCTGACCTCTAACTGCTAGAAAACATACAACATGCACAAGTAGGAAACCTTCCAGGCTGAAACACAGAACTATTCATTTCTCAGCAAAAAATGATTGCTAAGAAATTGTATTGTGACAAATTATAAAAGGTGAATTTCCAGGTAGGCTCCATAGCTCCAGAAGATTTTAATTGAATTAAACTGCAGAATATGCATCTTTATTAAGAAGTACAACAGCATGCACTAGAAGGAGACTTACATAAATATTATTTCCTGCCACTCCATAGATTCATCTTTTCAATCTCTGACATTCCCACATATTCTCAGCAATTTCATAGTTAAGGAATAGAGGAACATACTACTTCTATCTATTACAATCTACTTTCAGAATGACTGAAGGTGCAGGACAGGTTTCTGTATTTATTACCTGTTCTATCAATCAATTTAATATCACAGTATGGCCTTCAAGTTCAAAATGGGCTCTTCTAGAGTAGATCCTGCACCTTGACTCGAATCGAATTCATTGCACGCTTTAGGAACAACTTTATAGAAATCCTAATATACAAAACTCACATGAATTTTAAGAAGTTTTTCTCTCTTTTGTTCTTTTCTAACCGAAACAATCTAGTCTGCAACTCACTACATTCCTGTAAGGTAGAGAGATATTGGTATAGTTAGTTTTGATTTAGGCAGTGTGAAATTAACGAATTTGATCAAAGATGCACAAATGTAGTCCAGGAGATCTATGGAAATCAAATAGAGAAAATGAAGCAGAGAAGTTCTGCTATCGTGAATTTCAGTCTTCCACAGGATCTGTTCAGTTCTTAGTAGCTCAGGCTGGAATACGGATACACCTGTTTCAGGGTACATTCCCTTTGATTTATAAGGAACACTGTAAAAGAAGAAACTTCTACAAAACATGCAAAAAATTCCTGGTTGCTGCTCCAACTACAAATGAATCCTCCTTCTTAGCTGCTCAGCAAAAATAGAAAACAGAAAAGAAATACCTGGGTGGCTGATGACTGCAGGATTGTTGAGTAACAACCTGACAGAAACTGAGTTCAGATTGTGCTCTGCAACAGAAGGAAACCAGAGGAAAAAGTGCAAGAAGAATTCAAACAAAACAGGAGTTAACATACTCTGTTTTTGTTCTCAAATTGCAGCTGAAAATAGGTCCACAGAAGACATCTGAAATTAGAAAAGACAAAAATTTCCAGAACTGGCAGTAGAATCAGCTCCACACTATTTCAGAAAGGGCAACCTCTCACATCTCTGAATTTAGAACAGGTTTTTTGTTATTAGTTGTTATATTAATAAAGGATGAAGCACCTTTTTTTCCCCATAAATTTCAAAATGTCCAGTGTCCTTTTTCCCCCATCTGTATTGTGGAAGGAGCCCAGCTGTGACCGTACAGGATTTGATTCCCTTAAAGCTTCTATTTGAAGAATAAATATTTCCTACTTAAAAAAAATCTTAACTTGCACTTTCCAGCTACTGTGAATGCAGGCTTGTTATTACTTGTTCAGAATCCAGCTAGAGGACAATGGGAGGATCTGTGAATGTGTGACAGGAAGGTATGACAGTGCAGAAAATGAAGATATCTGGACAGAGATTGAGGGCAACATCCTATGGGGAGAATGCAGTATGAAAAAGGGAGCCTTTGGACAAAAAAAAATGGCAGGAGTTAAGTTGATACTTTATTAAGGAGGATCACCAGAGCAAGCTGGAGAAGGAACAAATTTGCAGTGAGAAGTAGAAGACAAGGAAGAATTAACAAGGTAGAAAGTTCAGCATCCCAGCTGTATATTTTAGGAAGCTGTGAATAGAGGGCAAAAGGCTACAAAGTGCAAGAAGAGGAAAAGGAGAGATGACTGTGAGTGTGGCAAGAGGTTGCTGAGGACTAAATAAAGCTTTGGGGCTGAGAGTCAAGTCACTGGTCTCTGAGGAGTCTTCAGAAAAATAACGTTTTCCTAGGCATTTAAAATACCAATTTTCTAACCAGATTAGTTTTTCAAAGACCAGTTATAGTGAGCCTATCCTGCAAAGTTAATATGCTCAAAAGACATCATTAAGCATGTAGGCTCCTATCACTATGAATCTCTTCAGAGGGAGAAAAACAGGAACAGGATGACACTGTGACTCATGATTTTCCAATATTAGCTATGAAATTCTGTAGCTGTAGAGGCTGAGACTTGCATACTCTACTACTTCTAACTCCAAAACTGAAATAGCACAAATTATCAGTACAGCTGGATGGACTATGTGCTTACTTGTTCTTTCCTTAAATCCACACTTAGTTTAGAAAGGTAACAACAGAGATTGGTGTTCTGTTTCAATCTAATTACAGCCCAAGACAAGATTTCCTCACCTGTCCTGCTGGTAAAGATGCCATAGCTAGAGAGCACTACATTTAGTTAAACCCAGGCATCTAAAATAACATTGTGTCTGCATCTCTTCCTACTCCAGAAGGCTGCAGGTACTCCCAGACATTTGGTACACCAAGATTTCATTAGCTGCAAGGCGGAAGAGACAACAGAGAGAAAATACAAGTGGTCCAACTGTATTTTCCTCAATACACAAGGTTCAGAAGCCTGATGTGCTGATCCCAGAGGGGCTGTTACTAGTAGTTGAAGGTGTTGTAGAAGAGGTGACCCCAAACTTCCCCACAACATGTCTTCCCATCCATAGCTGAGCCTCGGAACATTCGCCAAGTATTCAGAAAAACTTACATTTTGAAATCAGAATTTGTTGGACAAACATACCTGGCAGATTCTCTGAATAACTTCAAACTACTTTCACATGCGTACTAAAGGTAGAAATGAGAAAAAAAAAAACCCTTTTTCTGTTATCCCATTTTCAAGAAAGGGAGGAAGGAAGATCTGGGAAATTACAAGCTAGAGAGCTTCACATCTGTGCCTAAGAAGATCATGCAGCAGATCCTCCTGGAAGCTATGTTAAAGCATGTGCAAGATGAGGAGTGATGCAACACAGCCAGCAAAGCTTCACCAAGGCAGATTGTACCTGACCAATCTGGTAGCCTTCTGTAAGTGATGTCACCTACCCAGACTTCTGCAAGGCTTTTGACATGGTCCCACAACACGTTCTTATCTCTAAATTGGAAGTATGTGGATTTGAAAGATGAACTATTTGGTGGATAAAGAATTGGTTGAGTGGTCATAGACAGAGGACTGGGGCCAACAGCTGGAGACTGGTGATTAAGTGTTATCTCCCCCAGAGGTCAGTCTTGGAATTGGTGCTCTTCAACATCTTTATTAATTATATATAGAGTGGGATTGAGCGTACCCTCAGCAAGTTTGCTGTTGACACTAAGCTGAGTGGTGCAGTTGGTACAACAGAAGGAAGAGATGCCATCCAAAGGAAACTGGACAAGCTTGAGAAGTGATCCATGTGAACCTAATGAGATTCAAAAGCCAAGGGTGCTGCATTTGGGTTGGGGCAGATACACATACAGATAGGGAGAACTCATTCAAAGCAACTCTGCAGAGTAGTAGTTAGGGTTCTGGCAGATGAAAAGCTTGACAGGAGCCTGCAGTGCATACGTGCAGTCCAGAAAGCTAACTGTATCCTGGGCTGCATCAAAAGAGAGGAAACCCTCAGGATGAGGGAGGTGAGTGTCCCTCTACTCTGCCCTCATGAGGCCCCATCTAGAGTAGTGCGTCCAGGCCTGGGGCCCCAACACAACAAAGCCGTGGAGCAGATCCAGAAGAGGGCCATGAAGATGATCAAGAGGTAGAACACCTCTCCTGTGAAGAAAGGTTGAGGAAGCTGGGCTTGATCAGTTTGGAAAAGAGAAGGCCCAGGGAAACCTGACTGCAGCCTTCCAGAAATTAAAAGAAGCTTATAAACAGGAAGAAGAGCAACTTTTTACAAGGACATGTGGTGACAGCACAAAGGAGAATGGTTTTAAATTAAAAGAGGGAAGATATTACGAAGAAGTTTTTTTACTCAGAGAGTGGTGAGACACTGGAACAGGTTTCCCAGAGAAATTGTGGATGCCCCTTCCCTGTAGGCGTTCAAGGACAGCTTGAGTGGGGCCCTAGGCAGCCTGATCTAGTGAGCGGCAATCACCTCTTCCTCCCCTGCCATGGCAGTAGGGTTAAAACTAGATGATCTTTAAGGTCCCTTCCAATCCAAACAATTCTATGAGCCTTTATTTTTAAAAATGTTTTAAATTTTTTTGCAATATTAAGAAATATTTCTTAACGAACAGATCCATTTAAGGCTTTATATGAGAAAAGGTAGGTAGGGAGGTCTTTGAAAATGCTGATGCAATATAAATGCCAAATCTTCAAGCAACATAGTTGTACCTTGTTCTACAATTCTCAAATCTAGCAGCTGCCCTATAATCTTACAGAAGTGTTCCATCTCATTTCCTAAGATACCTAAGGAACTCCATAGGCCAGGTGGGCACACAGCAATACACACAGCAGATTTTGAATTCAAGATTCTCCAAGTAAAACACCAAAAGTACTTGCTATATTTCATACTGATTAAAAGGTATGGAACATTCCCATCCTCAAAAATGTTGATTCCTCTGACACACAAGTTAAAGCCACTAGGTATATCATTCATTATCTATTCAAACGGCCTTTCCAAATATGTGCAAAGGAACATCTACTCATGCAAGACAGATCTTCAAATACGTTCATTTGTCTGGGTGCCCTAACAGCTACACTGTCATCCATCACTTGCCACCAAAGCTGTAAGAGACCAGGAAGTTTGTGAAAGAAAAATGGTGTTATTTTGCACCACTGCATGGACAATACTCAACTGTAACTGCAAATACTAGCAATACCTTCTCCCACTCTCTTCTGAATGACAGTAACACAAACATCGTAGCTCAGATGAAGTCAGTGAAAGGTCTGCTTCTCTCAACAGAAGCAAATTCAACAAAATTCATACCATGCCTCACAGCCACATTAGGCTTGTCACTACTGTGAACTTCTCTTCATTCTTTTGCAACTGCCTAGAAAAAAAGGTGTTGATTTGCATGTTTTCAGTTGCAAGTCATCTGACAATGAGGTGATTCAAAATCTTCATTGCCCAAGACATTTCATATGGCATTTGAAGGCATTACTTCCTTCTCTTTGCAGAAGCCCTCCGTGATCCACTGTTAACTGGAAATCACTGCACTTGCACCAGGAGCTCACTCTCGCTGAAGTCATCTTCTGTCACCTTGCACAGGGGCACACTCATTTTGCTGAGCTCCAACTATGTTCCTCAGCATTCTGATTTCACAAAAAGAGGCTGGATTGCTACCATCCTCTGCAGTGAACCAAATGCTGTCTCCCTGTGTGAGGGCTTGACAGCCCTGTGTAACCACCTGTGAGAATACTGAAATAAACATTACTAGCCAGTTTTTAAATCAAAAAACAGAACAGAAATATGATCACTTAATCTGTCCTCTTTCTGCTGGCAACCCTGCCTCCTCCTGCAGCATGAGTATCTAAACTTGTTGCTTGCCTGGGCTGCATAGAGTGAGGAGGGATTGTTTTGGGCTGCATATAAAATACATAATATAGTTAATGTACGTAACTAACAAAATTTCTATTCCAAATTATTAAAACATAAAAAAAGAAGACAACAAAACAGAACTAGTGGGATATTTGACCTTATTTTTAAGAAACTAATGCAATAGACTGGTTTGATGAAAGCAGTTGCAAGCCTTAGTTCCCAAGATGCTTGTCAGAGATTTTTGATCTAATTTTTACTTTTTCTGTTTCATCTTTGAAAATAGCTGCTCACAAATGTATATACTGCCAAAAAGTAATGACATGTATAAAATGTGATTGTGAAGCAAGGGATATTTTTCTCTGGTAAGACTGCTTCTATAAAAGACTAGTAAAGAGACATAATAAAATTTTTCTTTGATTTGAATGTCTGATTACAACTCTATACATTCAACTTGAAAATGTGTATATACTTTATGATGACTGAGAATAGAGTCAAGTATAGAAAAAGAGAATAATGATTTGGAGATCTCAAAAGATATTCTCAAATTCCTTTATCAAAATAGAAAGCAAGGTCACCTTTTTTTTTTTTTTTTTTTTTTTGCTATTCATAGGACTATGTTTAGCCAACATATCAAAATGCATAAAATTATTTGTCATAACTTGAGTTTGCAATAATTTGTTTAATTTTGAATGCTGTTATGGTTTGAAACAGCAAAGATAAATCAATTTTCACCTTAAAGACATTTGTTTAACTCATTTAAACAAGCGATCAAATCTATCAAAAATCTAGATCTGTGAGCCAGTTTTCATCTCCAAGTTATGGCACATTTTCTCCTTTTGATTCCATACATGACTTGATTTCATTTTGCAAATCAAAAAACCTTTTTAGCACTTCAACCCAACTTAGCCACCTTACTTCAGAAAAGTCAATGATATTTCCTGATTCAGTCTCGTGGACTTCATTAAATTCTCAATTGTCAAGCTGTCCAGGGCTGCAGGCAGCCTGCAGGCTAGACATGTTTGTACCTGCAATCTTCCTCATTCTTTTGCAGCTACTGAGCCCTTTTTTTTTTTTTTTTTTTTTTTGTCAGCCCAGCTGGAAACATGGTGGGGTGTGGAGCAGAAGCAGCAAGAAGTACTCAGTAACATTTGATGACAGCAAAACCCAGCCCACCACAGAGCAAGGTGAGCATGCAGCCTTATGGCAGAGGAGAAATATTCCAAAGTATTCCTAAATACTCTAATTTTCTATTCTTATATATATATATATTTTCTAGAATGTAGGAAAGGAGAAGACATGAAAACCGACCTTTTCATCTGAATCAACAGATTGCAGAGAAGGATACATTTATTTTCAAAACAGTAAAATACAACCAGCACACCAAATTACACATGTACTATTCTCAACAGCACTCCTGCGCAGTATACTTCTTTTGTTATGCAGAAAAAAACACCAAGTACTTTGCTGTTTTTAATCAAAAATAAGATGCCAGTGTAAGAAAACAAATGAAACCTTAAATATCATCCCTTCTCTCATTAATACAAAAATCACTAAAGGGTATCAATTTTCTTGCCCAACGTCATCAGTACTCACCAAAGCAAAACAGCTCGCTTTCTGTAGAGCTATGTTTACCAGACCCTTTCCTTTATAATCCAGCATCAGCAGCCAAGATGAGGAAGATGGGTCTGAGTTCTGCTATAACAGAGCATGTCTGCAGTTTAAAGCATAGAACTGCAACAATGTCTAATCCAGCTGGAACCCAGCTACCTTCCAGATCTGGGAGCAATACAGGCAGTTCTACACTTCACCTCATTGACTTTGGTCCTCCAACCCAAGTGCCAGCCAGCAATCTGAGTGCAATTTTAAGAGCGTAACTCACAACATCCCACAGCACTGCTATGAGCGAGCACAAGTACCAGCCTGATGACAGGCTGCTCTTTGCACTAGCATACTCCTGGCTGCCATGGCCTTACGTGAGGGACAGCATTCATCTTAGCCACCATTGCCACCACGAGAAAAGATCTGGAGCAAATTAGTCCCTCTGGTTTGCCTGAATTCAAACATAGCAGGGCGGACTACAGTGCATTTGGATGTAACCACAAGAATTTTTTATCTACATAAAAAGTACCGTAGAAAGAAATCAAGCAGATGCAATTTGAGAAGGAGAACATAAGTTTGAATATGTGAATCCTTTAGAGCTGTAAAACAATTTGATCCGATGGCAGCATCTGACTTTCTGACTATTTTATATTCAAAGAAATGGGCCTTTGCAACAGGGAGACAATTTAATCTTCTTGACAAGGAAAGCTCTGTAGGTCCTTAAATTTTCTCTTATTTTAGTCAAACACCACCGTGTATACAAAATTATGCCGCCCTATCAAAACAAACTCCATGCCTCTACCATCTCCTGGGCCTACCTGTTGAATGCCAGCACGTCCTTCCTATTCAACAGCAATATCAAAGAGCAAATCTTCATAGTTCAACATAAATACACACAAAAATCCCACGTGCTTTTAGATTCTACTGGAATTCTGCCATTCAAATTAGTAAGGTTCTTCTTCTTTCATTGTTGGGATATATTTTTGTCACCAATTCAAAGTTTAAATAATGAAAATGCATTTGGTTTAATCATGCTTTTACTTGAATCTGGGAAGTCTTCTGATAAATACATAACTACATGTGTTAATTCTGCCCACCAAGAAGTCTTTCCATATGGTTACTAGTGCTTGTAGTAGCAGTGACACAGGAGATAAGATGCTCACAAGGAAAAACAAATGTAGGTTGGGCAGGAGAAACATGGTTTGAAAATTTCTTCTAGTATTAGCCAGTGCTTCCACATTATTTAGAGGATGTTTAAAAACCTGCTTGTCTGAAAATTTGTTTTTAGATAAAATTATTGGAATTTTCATAATTCTTCTAACAAAATGAAATGAAGAAAATTTATTTCATTTCTGGAAAAGGGAAAGCTCTTATACCTAAAGAGTTGCAGTCCACTCAGTAGTAGCATGAATTATGTCACTACATCAAGCCTAAGATTATGTGATGAGGGGATTGAGTGTACCCTCACTAAGTCTGCAGATGACACCTGGGAGGTGGTGTCAATTTGCCTGAAGGTAGCGAGGCCCTTCAGAGGGATCTAGATAAGCTGGATCACTGGGCTGAGGTGAATGGGATGAGGTTCAACAACGCCAAGTGCTGGGTCCTGAACTTTGGCCAAATACCCCATGCAGCGCTATAGGCTTGGGGCTGAGTGGCTGGATGACTGTGAAGAGGAAAGGGACCCGGGGGTATTGGTTGATGCTCAGCTGAACATGAGCTGACAGTGTGCCCGGGTGGCCAAAGGGCCAATGCCATCCTGGCCTGCATTAGAAATAGTGTGGCCAGCAGGAGCAGGGATACTGTACTCAGCATCCCCCTGTACTCAGCACTGGTGAGGCCATACCTTAAGTACTGTGTTCAGTTTCGGGCCCCTCACTACAAAAAAGACATTGAGGCCCGGAACGTGTCCAGAGAAGGGCAACGAAAGTGGTGAGGGGTCTGGAGCACAAGTCTTACGAGGAGTGGCTGAGGGAGCTGGGATTATTTAGTCTGGAGAAGAGGAGGCTCAGAGGAGATCTTATTGTAGAGTGCAATTTCCTGAAGGCAGGCTCTGATGAGGAGGGATTTGGTCTCATACATCTTCCCTTCTAGACACTTCACCATCTTTGTAGCCCTAAATATAGGCCTTCCATCAATTAGTTCTTATTTGACACAGGCTACCACAAGACAGCTGCCATAAGAAGAGGCACACTGCCAAAGGAGACAAATGGAAAAAGAAAATGCCAGAAGTAAGTTCCTTAGCTGTACTGCTGCCATATGTCATCATGCCTCAAACACAGCCAGTGAGCAAATATTAGATCAGGTTCATTCCTTTACACAACATGGAAACAGTGCAAAGAACAATTGTGGAACTGCCCTGAAACATGCCAACAAGGCACAGAACTTGTATACTGCGCAAGGCTTGCTTGGACTACATGTATCTTACCATATTTGTTAAATCCTCATGTGTTTCACAAGTATACCAAATTACATTAGGAACTATGTCTACTGTAGAGGTGTGTATTGTTGCACCCACAGAAAAGATACGGACATAAAAGCAACTCTTTTCTACAGCAATCCCAAGATGGGTGGACTGAATCCATGCATCAGTATCTCTGTAACATTTATAGCACTCAGCCCAATCATAACAGCCTTATCTTGTCATAGCACAATGATAAGCTATGGCTTCCTGAAAAATATATCCAAGATAATTTTTTCCATTCACGGAGAAGGAGGATAAGAAGCCACTGCATCCCACATAGATATTGGTTGCTATTAAAACAGCTACTCTGAAGCTACTGCCTCAAGGCACCAACTATTGTCTTCATCTACACTAACTTGTCTCCATACTAGAACACGACTCCATGCATGACAAACAGAAGACACTGTGCCTAGTGTAGCATGATTAGCTCAAATACTGTAAGCAACCAGTATGATAATAACTAAGATGCAGACTAATAGTTTGAGGTTGATGATGGGTCTGATGATAGTGGCTGATAAAAGGATAGCCCACACATAACAAATGGCAATGCATTTGAGAAGGTGGAGGATAATGAGATGGGTTTATTGCTTTGCTGTTGCTGTTGTCTAACATCAGGAAGCAAAGAGGGTGTAAGATTATGGGTAGTTTACAGGATTCATTGTTTCTTCTAATTTACACCCCATACAACCTTCATTCTTAATTACAGTCTTACTAGTAGAACGATCTAATGGGAAAGGAAGAAGAAAAATCATTGACAGGAAAAGTTTCTATACAAACATATCTACCAGTATTTACAAAATAAATAAAAATAGAAAGAGAACAGTGGCAAGATATGACAGTGCAGTACACACCGTACACAGTAACCATTGGAATGTTTTCCCCACCCATTAGGGAGACCTTTAACTTACAGTCTTTTCTGTAAGGAAGGAGGAAAAAACCTAATTCCAACTTCTGCTATTTTTTCAATGATTTAAGGAACTTCTATTCTGCTAGTTTGGTATTCTCTGTGAATCTGGGCTTTAGTACCATACAAATGGAGTTAACACACATATTTCCTGATTCATAATTATTTAGAACTGTACATTCACACAAGTGAAAGCATCCTTTCCACTGGTGAAAAGCTGCAGTTCTCAACTCAGCAAAGAATCCATATGCACACACACACATAAAAAAAAAAACAACCAACCAACAACCAAGGAGATGGCACCATGGCTGGCAGTAACTTGAAATGTTTTGCTTCAGAGAAACTATGTTTTTCAGTCTGCTATCTATTTTGCAAAGTTTATTTGTTTGCTGCACACAGTTAAGGAAAAACTCCTGTTTTCATAATTTACCTAGGAGGTTGCAGCCACAGGCCCACAATCCCATCACTTAAATGTGTGTTTTCCAAAACCACAACTGTTCTTGACAGCAACTTGACTGCTTAAAGCAGTAGCCAGAAGGATGTTTTGGCAGCAAAAGTACAAATACACGGAAGGAAATTTATTCCATTAGATCTTCTTAACATCTTATACCAGAAACAACAATTTAGATGTTACTTTTTATGTGAACCTCTCTGACACACCCCGTGTGACACAGTATTCAGTAAGCTTTTATAATAGCTACTAGGGAAAAAAAAAAAAATCATACCTGCAAGTATCTTCTTTTGATGGCAGGAAAATGTATAAAAATGAAAAATGTGTTTAATATCTGTTATTCTATAGAAAGAGCCACCAAGTAGCAATCTACAGTACATAGATTCCCACTTATCTTCAGACACTGCAGGGGGAAGCAGGAAAAAAGCTTTCTGTAAATCCCATTTATAAAAAGTAGATTATTACCTAAAAAGCCAGTCACAGAACATTTCTTTCCATTTCTCCAATACCATTACATACCTCTATTCCTTACACACTGGCAGATATTAGAAGTCACATGAAGAGTTATTTTTAAGAAAGACTTATGACTTGCTAACTACTTCTAATTCAACCTCTCACTTTTCTACCATATTTCTATGAAAACTCTCAGAACAACATTCAACAAATGCTTCCCTGATTGGATGCTTTTTTGGCTTTATCTTTAACAGAATTGGTCTATCTACCACAGATAGGAACTTCTGAAGTTTAGCTGGTAAGGTTTAAAAAAGTAATCTTTCATTTTCCCTTTCAGCTGGTAGGTAGACATGGCAGTGACCAAAACCAGATTTGTTATATGAACAACCTGCACATTAATGAATAAAATTTAAGGCACCAAAGAACTGCAGTGTTACTGATGGCCTGATATCTTCTAACAGGAGCTTTCTCCTACCCTCACCTTTGGAAAGCATTCTTATAAAGCTGTTTAATGTGAAGCCTCTCATTCTGTTCACAGTTAAGTGCTGTGGGTCTAGATCTAGGCTTTTATTTAATAGTTTACCATAAATAAAAAGACTACCTAACTGTATCATGATAAAAAAAAAAATATCTGAATAGGAAGAGTCAAACAGGAAAATCCTCAAGGTAATATTCTGAAAATCTGAAGATGAAATTTAAGGGAAACAACGCATCTTGTATTTTAGAGTGTGGAAAGCTGGAGTTTGAAATCTTTAAGATCATATAATCAAGGTTTTTATTCCTGAAATTATATGCTAATAAACTGAAAGATGTAAGTGCGTTAGAACTTGTACATGAATGTGTTAGGAAGCTGTGGCCATCACATCTGTCCTTTCCTCCACTAAACTGTAAATAACCATACTTCTATTTCCTACTTTTAAAAATTATTTCAAAATTATTTTTAATATCTAATGCTAGCCATAATATTTCATAAGGATTTGTCATTCCTACATACTCTAAGCATGAGCCTCATGAAGTTTTCATGCCAGGATTTATAAATAAAGACCAGTGGAGATATTCCGATTTTCCTATTTTAATATATGCACAGTTTAGGGAGCAATATAAGATAAAACCAGAGTCTAACATGGAAAAAACCCAACCCTGCTACCATTAAATACAAACAGTTATCTGTTCAGGCACTCTGAGACTGAGGTCACAACAAGCTTGGTATATTATCAATACTGAGACATAAAATGAAATTTTGATGCTGCTTCTGTTGTCACATATGATTTTCTTCTTTTTAATCTGTCCTGCTGGATCTTGTATATATATTAAGAACTGCTACTTTTCACCAGAAAGGCAAACTACTGCGTTCAGCAGAAAATAGGAATTCCTATTGCATAATGCTTAGGACCAAGAAATGTAGGATATTCCTTCTCTTATTTTCTAATCCTTCCTACAGTGAAAATATTTCAAAATCCAGTAAAAGAGGGCAAACATTCTTGTCAATCATATCTTATGCTCACCTGTACAAAATATTCCTGAGTAAGGCAAGTGTCATAAATGACAACATACTAAAATGAAAAAGATTGCACACACCTTGCCTAGTTTATTCATCACTTCTTGACTTTCATAGGAAGTATATTTCCACCCCTGAGACCTGCTGGAGAGTGCATCATGTGAAAGGATAAATGGGGAAATTAAGGTTTCATGATGATTAAGAAAAAAAAAAAAAAAGAGAGCAGTAGACCCCATATTTCATGACTTTTGCTAAAGAACAGACAAAAGTAGCACATTAGCCTGAATGTACAGTCACATACGCATTGTAATAAGTGAAACATTTTCACTTAATTCTGAGGACCACTAATTCTAACAACCGTACAATTCTGATCCCAAAATTTTTGGAGTTTTAAGATAGGGTAACAACACCTGACAGGGCTTTTAATAACAACAAGCACCACCCTCCTACAGATCTTAAACATCTCTTTCCTGGTTTGTGTAACATATGCTAGCACTGTCTGCCCTGTCTTTGATAAGGAATTACTAGCTATCCACATACAGGAGCATAGTAAAACGGCAAACCAGACCACTTGCAAAACATTTTTAATTGGAATTTCTCTTTCCTATCTATGTAAATGCATTGGCTTAGGCCATAAAACACAGTGTGTAGGTACATGACTAAATATCAGAACTGTTTGAAAAGTTTAGATCTAAAGGTAGCATTCTGAATTACAGCAACTTTGCAACTAAAGTAGCTGTTTTTAATTCTCACTGGCACTTATTAGGAGCAGTCCTTGGTTGAAAAAAAAAAAAATCACAGAATCACAGAATCGTAGGGGTTGGAAGGGACCTCCAGAGATCGAGTCCAACCCCCCTGCCAAAGCAGGATCCCTACACCAGGTCACACAGGTATGCGTCCAGGCGGGTCTTGAATATCTCCAGAGAAGGAGACTCCACAACCTCCCTGGGCAGCCTGTTCCAGTGCTCCGTCACCCTCACCGTAAAGAAGTTCTTGCGCATACTGGTGCGGAACTTCCTATGCTCCAGCTTCTGGCCATTTCCCCTTGTCCTGTCTCCGCACACTGCTGAAAAAGAGTCTGGCCTCGCCACTTTGCCCCCCACACCTTAGATATTTCTAGACCTGGATCAGGTCCCCTCTCAGTCTTCTCTTCTCAAGGCTAAACAGACCCAGATCACTTAGCCTTTCCTCATAGGGGAGATGCTCCAGGCCCTTCACCATCTTTGTGGCCCTCCGCTGGACTCTTTCCAAGAGATCCCTGTCCTTTTTGTACTGGGGAGCCCAGAACTGGACACAGTACTCCAGATGAGGCCTTACCAGGGCAGAGTAGAGGGGGAGGATCACCTCCCTCAACCTGCTGGCCACGCTCCTTTTAATGCACCCCAGAATGCCATTGGCCTTTTTGGCCACAAGGGCACACTGCTGGCTCATGGCCAACCTGTCGTCCACCAGGACACCCAGGTCCCTCTCCGCAGAGCTCCTCTCCAGCAGGTCATCCCCCAACCTGTACCGGTGCATGCAATTATTCCTCCCTAGGTGCAAGACTCTACACTTGCTTTTGTTAAATCTCATCTGGTTCCTTACTGCCCAGCTCTCCAGCCTGTCCAGGTCTCGCTGAATGGCAGCACAGCCTTCGGGTGTGTCAGCCAATCCTCCCAACTTCGTATCATCAGCAAACTTGCTGAGGGTGGCCACTACCCCCTCATCAAGGTCATTGATGAAGATGTTGAACAGGACCGGTCCCAGCACCGACCCCTGGGGAACACCGCTGGTTACAGGTCTCCAACCAGACTCTGCACCGCCAATGACAACCCTCTGTGCTCTGCCAGTCAGCCAGTTCTCAACCCACCTCACTGTCCACCCATCTATCCCGCACTTCCTCAGCTTCGTTATAAGGATGTTGTGGGAGACAGTGTCAAATGCCTTGCTGAAATCAAGGTAGACTACATCCACTGCTCTCCCCCCATCCACCCAGCCAGTGACAACATCATAGAAGGCTACCAGGTTGGTCAAGCACGACCTCCCCCTGGTGAACCCATGCTGACTACTCCTGATAACCTCCTTTTCTTCCAGTTGTCTGGAGATGGCATCCAGCACAATCTGTTCCATCACCTTTCCAGGGACAGAGGTGAGGCTGACTGGCCTGTAATTACCTGGATCTTCCTTCTTGCCCTTTTTGAAGACCGGAGTGACACTGGCTATCCTCCAGTCTTCAGGCACCTCCCCCATTCTCCAAGACCTCTCAAAGATGACAGAGAGCGGTTCAGCAATCACCTCTGCCAGCTCCCTCAGCACCCGTGGATGCACCCCATCGGGTCCCATGGATTTATGAACATTGGTGTTGCCTAGGCGCTCTCGGACCGCCTCTTCCCTGACTAAAGGGAAGTCTTCCATTCCCCAGACCTTCTCACTAACCACCAGGGCCTGGGATTCCCGAGGGGGAGCTTTTTCACTGAAGACAGAAGCAAAGAAGGCGTTCAGTATCTCCGCCTTCTCAGCATCCCCCATTACCAGAACACCCCCCTCACTTAGTAGGGGACCTACATTCTCCCTAGTCTTCCTTTTACTGTTAACATACTTAAAAAAGCCTTTTGTATTATCCTTTACCATGCATGGCAAAAATGCATGATGAGCAATCATCTGATGTTTATGAATGCAGAAATCATTCATAGATAAAAATTAGAGAGCATGACAAATCAGTTTATTACAAGTTTTTCCAATCCAAAACAAACAAACAAAAAACCATCCTGAGGAATTTTTTCAGGTCCTTCTCAGTTCTACTTATAATTAGTAAAATAAGTAGGTAGGAGGCATTACTTTTAGAACTATCTAATTCCATGGAAATTAAAACAGATACAAAGAGTACAATAACACTTTGACAGAGAAAATTCTCAGCTACAAAACACTGTTTTTACAATGCAGTCACCACAGTTCGCTATGCATTCTCACCAGCAACGAACTGTATGCTCTGCTCATAAACATCTGCATGAGTGGAGGTGATCCACTGCCACTATTACCATGGCCAAAATGCACTATGCACCACCTCACTGTACTCACATCCACTGTTTGGTCTCCATAAATGTCCAGCAAGTGTCGATGAATTTCAATGGGTGCCATTTTTTTTCTGCATGGAGGAATTCAGTGACACCTTTGCTTCGTGTCAGACACCATTTTGTCAGACTGTCCCTGCCACCTGTTGCATGGCAACGGAATCTAATGGAATACTGGCAGGAAGATTCAACCTCTACTGCCATATCACCAACATCTGCCTCTGATATTGTGGGCTAGTGTAATAAAATAAGAGGCATTACCTTTGGAATAGCCCTCATACAAAGTCCTATGTTTCCAATTTCTAAAAGATAAAGCATTTGGAGACCATGTAAAATAAATTTTTAAACATAGTTGTAAAAGATCTGTTTAGTCGTCTAAAGGGAAGTCTGTGAGACAATTACAATCCTAATATTATTAGGTTTTGGTTGTTCTCATTAATCACAGAAATAACGCAGTAGTACTTCAAATACAGTTAAGAATTATGTAGAGGATACTGACCTTATAAATTTGAAAGCAAGCCTCTGCCAGGTTTTGTGAATATTTTACAGTCCAGTGAAGTTTGAATTCAAAACATACAGATAGAGTGGAAGTGGCATCTACAGTTCCCCTGTTTTCTTATTTTCTCCAAAGCAGCTTTCAGAGAAAAGTACATGGTTTTTCAAAAAACTGTTTGAGTTGGAAGGAACCTTTAAGGTCACCTAATCCAATTCCCCTCCAATGAACAGGGACATCTACAGCTAGATCAGGCTGCTCAGAGTCCCCTCCAGCTGGACCATTAATGCCTCCAGGGATGGGGCACCCACCACCTCTCTGGACAACCTGTTCCAGCGATTCACTATCATTATTGAAAATAATTTTTTCCCTTAATATCCAATCTAAGCATCCCCTCTTTTAGTTTGAAATCATTCCCCCTTGTTTTATCATAACAGACCCTTCTGAGAAGTCTGTCCCTTTCTTTCTTTTAGCCCCCCCTCTTTAGACACAGAAAGGAAAAGCTCAGCCCTCTCATCTTCTGTTTGTGTCAGCTGTTGAGCAATGAAAATTTGGTGTTTGCCATCACAGCAGAAGTTGCATTTCTAGTCAAACCTCAAAAGAAGAACCTCATCTTGGCATTGCCAGCCCCTCGTAAGTCCTCTGCTCCCTACCCACTGCTTTCAGGTTGGCTTCAGCCCCAGAAGATGCTAATGACTGGAAGACAAGTGAGGCTCTCACGCAATCCCCCCCTTTGTGTCAGAGTTGTACTCAGACACAGCTGCAAAGATCTGCAGCCATCTAAGAGAGCATCAATTCTTTTTCCAATAGGATCTTCTGAGTGCTGGTCAACCAGAGGGAATGTTCACTCAGTCTGTTTTGGAGAGAAACACTCAGTGGAAGCTGGTTGCTTTTAAATTTATTCTACAACAATGCTTGTGGCACACAAAGTTTACTAACTCAACAGGCATAAGCCAAAGTTGTTGTCAAGCTTTTGTTTGATCACTCAGAAGTGTGTTTGGCATGCATGTGTAAAAGCCTGGAACAAAGGTGCTTTTGCTTTAATGCTAGGCAAGGTGAAGGAGAAGAAAAGAAAGCAAGCTTTATCTAAAACTAGGCTTATTTACAAAAGGACAGTTTGGTATTAATTTGTGTTTGCACAATTCAAGACGGGAGAGTCAATGATCTGCTTGTAAAAGATGTATTTTTTTGTATGTTTTTTAACATAATTATTTTGTGGTTTTACTTAGACATGTTTTGATGATGATTAAAGAAATTAAGTATAAATATGTATATATTTCTTCTAAAATAGTTTTTGAGACATCTTCCAAACATTACAACTGCCGGATTGACAAATCAAGTGACGTAATTTAATCCAAGCATGCAATTGAGTGTATGCCACGTAACAGCCTGCCAGTTATTAGAAAAAAATCCAAAAAAAGCAAAACAAAACAATCTTTGTCAATAACTGGCTCCACTGGAAAAAAATAACAGAAGTAAGAGGAAGGTTAAGCAGCAGTAAGTTACATCAGCAAGTCTTGTGAAGAAGGCCTTAGGACATAAATGTTAGGCTATTTCCAATCATACCTTGAAAATCTAATAGATCTAAAACTCACACATAAAAAGGACAGAAAGAAAAATTCATATAAGGATAAAGCCTCTGGCCTGTCAAAATGGGTCTCTGACTGGAGCAGTAATGCAGAGGTACTCACAAAGTGTCAGCTGCTGCATCAAAATCATGGCTTACTGTGTTGACATGTATAATTTCAAGGCACTCTAAATGTACCTTATATTAAGATGTAATTAGCAACTGTTAACTGCTGTTTATTAGAAAATAAAGTTAAATACCTGGCCCTTCACACCTGTGACCAAATCAAGTTCATTTGCTTTGAAATGTTAACTGCCTGAACCAAATCCACTAAAAGATATTCAGACCTATACTTTCTAAATCTTAAGTCTACAGATAATTAATTGTCACAAAACTGAGTAAAACTTGTTAAATTTCCCTTTCCATCTTTGGAAAGGTTCAAAAGACAAGCTCAAAATGTAAACTTAGGACAACAAAGGGTTATAGAAAGACTGATGAAATAAAATTGATGCTCATGCATGAACCAGATGGGAACATCCCCTTTCTTCTACTACTAGTACTAGATATCCAAGTCTAAGATGCCAAAGAGTATTTGACTGCATATCACCAAATAAATAAAATTTAAATGGAGAAAAAAAAAAGGGTGTGATTTACAGTATTAGCCTTAAGCTTATATGAACAAGACAAATAATTACTTACACTGTGCTCAAAGGAAACATGTTTTCCTAAACAAAACAAATCTGAACGATCAAAATGAAAACTACACAGAGAAAAGTTCAGCTGTCCCAAGTGATGATCTCAGCAGCTGAGTATTTTGCACCAAGCAGTAAACCAAATGAGGAGTTGTGTTTTCTGACAGATTTTGTACTCACAGCATAACAATACATTTATTGCAGAAATTGAGATTTCAGAGACTTCATCCTAAATAAAAACTAGACTTTGCTTTGCATATAAATAACATGAATTGAGAGCTTACACACATAGAAAGTTGTGCTACAGCTAACAGTCAGAAGATACCAACCAAGACAACATACATTGCTCTCAGCTATAGCTATGTATCTGTTACGCTTTATTGTAGTATTGTTATCCTTAGCAACACCAGGACAACCCCTGCAGCAGCTCTTTTTTTTTTTTTCCCTCAGTAACCATTTCCTGGACTTTGTGATATCAGTGAATTTCTGTTTTCACAGTCTTGATCACCACAGAGAGAAGACTATAGGTAACAAAATCAAACAGATTTGCTTGTTTGTCTTATTTTTAATTATTCAGTTATTCTTTTTTGTGGAAGTGATTTATGTTTCATGAAGAGAAGCACCTGATGAAAACGTTATCACTTGAGGAGAGCAGGATTTAAGAAGAATCACCCTTGAAGCCAAATCAGAATGTCTGTAAACCAAAGCGAGGAAGGGTTCAAAGATTATGTGTTCCCAACTCATCTGCTCAGTTTATGTGCTTCATTGAATAAAAGAATCTTACAGCAAGGAACTTAAAAAGAGACTGTTTACTGCCTGGTTGTATTTTTACAGAATTTGATACACTTCTTTTAGCTAGAAAATGAAGCATTTTCAACAACTATAAAAAAAACTCTTTCCCTTCTACTAGGCAGAATACAGGAGCTCTTCCATACTGCCTGATTTGAGGCACTGAATCTATCCATTTAACTAATGAGCAGGAGAGTACACACCCTTTTCTGAGTTGTTTAAATTATTCAGGGTCACTATACAAGCCAGCTGCCTTCACAGTTACCAGTTTTAATAAGGCTATAGACTCATAAGGAAATGCAAAGAAAGTTTTGCCTTCAAACTCTGCCCCATTGCTGTTCTGCAGGTTGTTACAGTAGCAGTGTGCAGAGTGACTCCATTTCCTCATAGAAGGCTGCAGAAATGCCCATTGCTAAGCAGACAGGGTCCACTTTTGTATATGGTTTTGCATAATAATTTTTGCCTGCAAAAGTTGTGTCATAGTTTCTAATCTCATGGTGGCATTTTTATATAGTTTTCATTAGGATCAGTGTTCCAAATAGGGAGTTGACTATTAAACATGCTGTAGGTACTAAGTCCATGCCAACTCCTGTGATAATTACTTTACATCCAGCTTGAATACAGGATTTACAAGTACTGGTGTGTTTCTGATGTCTTCAAATGCCCACACAGCACTGCTGCTACTTGCACACCAATAAGCCTTGTTTCAAATATATTCAGGTTTGAAAAAAACATCTGTGCAAAGTGATGCTCTCAGATTGTAAAGCGCTACCCATACAATGCACATGGTCTTCTCTCCAGAGACACACGTGATTTTACTTCTTTACAAGTTTTTATGACATAAAAGCAGCCTCTTTCTTCCTCATGACCCAGAAAGCCAAGTACAGAAACAGAGCTACCACTGGGGCAATTCTGCTCTGGTGGTTTCAGGAGAGGAGCAAGTTACAGCCTGAGGTTTGTGTGATTGTGTTCTCCATAACTCTTCAAAAAAAGGGGAGGAATGGGATCACATTAACATTGTCACTTCAGTACAAGCATCCCCAGAGCCATATTTCTCTTGCCTTTGCATAGACAAAGGTCCTTCAGGAAACTGTATTCATATTTCATCTTGCAAACCTTTCATGTTTCAAATAAAAACCAGTCCAAAGTCTAAGCACAAAGTGAAAATTTAAATAATACAAATCAGCAGGCCACACATTACAAGACAAACAGGAACAATAAATACAGATAATGTTACAATTCATGTTGAAGCTATGTGCTTATCACTTGTTTCCACAAACCCTGGTGGAGTTTACAGGCTGGACCACTTTGAGGTATAGCAAAACAGCAGATCAAATCCAAGGAATTCACAAGAGAACCACAAAGCCCTAGACAGGTTTTTGCATCTGTTTTTATAACAATGATGTTTCAACTTCTGGATCAAATTGGGATTTTACACTATTGCACTCCTACCTTATTAGCTGTTGTCTCTTCATAATTTAATTTTATAAAGTCTCTTGCAACGTGTACTGGCTAGAAACAGAAGCAAGTTTACATAATGCAGTTTCTAGGAGTATGGAAGTTTATGTCTGTAATTTAACATTCAGATTCTCTGGTAGAGGTAACTCTCATGTAGCTTATGCAAGGTAGCAGACAACAGGCATACAGGAGACAATAATGCAGAATAACCTAAACAGCAGAGGGACAGCACAAACCAGCCAGTAAACACAGCCAAATGCAGTTTGAAACTTGCTGAGGCTCAGACAGAACTGCTCAGAGCTTTGACAATTGCTGAAAGACACCAGATATAGCCCCAGACTAGCATGACCAAGCTACCCTTGTACCCAAAGCATTTGCTCTCTGGTTATTACTTCTATTTCTGAATTGAAAACATGAAAACACACACCCCTCCACAAAATATATTTCCATGATTTCCCATACTGAATTACTTTTTTTCCCCAAATTTGTGTCCTCGGAGATCTAGACTCGATCATAATTACTCTCTTGCGAAAATTTATCCGACAGAGGCACTCACATCAAGATTCCTTCCTGTAAAACTCCTGCAGCAAAGCATGATGCTTAAGATAAGCTGTAACAAGCATACTAAATCCTGATAGTGGAAAAACCCTGTTCACATGTAGGAACAACTTCTACCAATTCATGATGGAAATTTTCTAAAAAGAAAACTGTTTCTTGAAATAAATAAACAGTAACAATAAATGATCAAAGTTTGTGCAGGAAGGAATACAAAAAGCAAGCATTTCATTTGAAACTAGGTTGTTCTGTTTTGTGATAAAAACAGATAAGATATACCACATATAGCTTCAATGGCAACTTTTCTAATCAGTTGTGATTTGGAGGGAAGTTTTGTGATAGCAATACTGAGCACAGAAAGGAAAACCATGTCTGCTCAGAGCATTAATTTGGTATATTATCTCTTTTTAATGCACAGCATTCTAGCAGAATAGGATGCACCAAATCAAAGCAATGCCTACTTTAATCAAATAGGCGTAGCTTGAAAAAACTACTTCATGGAAAAACACAGAGCAAGGAAATAAAAGACCACAACCATATGTTAAGAAGGTTTTGTTTGTTTTAGTTACTTGAGCATTGTTTCCCGAATCTGCTAACATCAGCTAAAGCCAGAAGTTCAAATCCAGGCTTTTCCAAACTACCCCCTGAATTCAGTACAATTTTTTAAAAATTATTTTTACAATCCTTTTCTCTACACAATTATGACAACATAAGTGAGATCTGAAGCCTCTAATGTGATTCGACTCCCAGAAATCTCCAGGTTCCAAGATCTCTTGGTTCAGGCATCAAGTGAAAGAAATAAAACAGGTTTGGGACAGATATCAGCCTTGAAATAACACAGTCACATTTACATGGTTCTGACGCAATTGGCATTGATGTTAATCTGGAACTCAAAAGATGACCAACAAATAAGTGCAAAACCTTTTCCAAGCAGTCCCATGGGAGGGATGGTATTCAGGGTGCACTCCGTGACACTGCCACTCACAGCATTCCTGAACTGGAACCCTGGCTGTGAGTCTGAGGAACTAGGACTTTAGGTGTTTGCTCTTTTACTTGTGCAAAGTCTGACCCAATTCTGTCTGTCTCCACTCCTATCTTGGATTACTGATAAAACCATACTCTCAATTATCCTGGCTTTAAGTTGTCTATTTTTTCCTTTATCCCTTACCACCTTCAATTAAATATTGCAGCACTTGTCAGTCAATGCTGCAGAATTAAAAGGAATCAATATAATTGAAAACAAACCAATTATCATAAACACCAATCTATGAAAACAGATCTATTGTGATCCTGACAGCTGATTTTACCTCCTGGTGCACTTTGGAAAAGAGAAGGAATGGATAAGTAGATATAATTCTTAATAAACAACCTTAACTCAACTGAAATAAAAACTACTTAGATTCACATGGTCTTCTGAACATTGTTTTTCCCAGTTGAGCCAAAAGCGCAGGAAATCTGAAAAATGCTAACAACATATTAAGACATGGAATTAAGGAATTCTTGAGCAGAGACAGAATTCAAGCTGATGACAGGGAGAAAAATCTTTCGAGTAGAGGAGCTTCCACTGTTCATCATTCCATGCCCACTACTGCAGATGTACAAATGTCACAACCACACAAAATTCTTCCTCCACATTACTAGAGGCCATGATACCCTGGGCAGATTCTGACTCGAACAGACTTCTAAAAATCACAGAAAAGTTAGCTGGAAGGGCCCTCTGGAGATGATCACCTCAGAGTTCTGCTTGACAAGGCACTGTCGCCAGTGCTACACTGGGTCATCCACAATTTGTACTGGTGAGCCTTATAAATTTCGAAGGAGAAATTCCACTACCTTCCTGGGTAACATGTTAGAACTCTTCACTTCCTGCTGAAAAATTTATAGCTAGTCTACACAGGCACAAAGTTTATTCTTGCTGACTTTCATGAAATTGTTGTTAAAGAGGTCAGGCTTCCTTAAAGACCAGATGAATTTCTACCATTTGATTTATTAAACTCTCTCCTGCCTCCGTAACATGATCTACAAATTTTTTTACAATGCACATTCTATCTTTCTATCTAGATAATTGTCAGATACAACAGTACTGACTAATCCCTCATAGGCCACTTGTTGGTGACAACAATGAAACAAGAGAGCTACTGATGGTACCTTCTTAATCCAAATATCCAGGCAATTTTCAGTCTATCCAACAAGATATACCTTCAATTAATATTCCAAACCTTCCTTCGTGAATACATCCCACTGAAGTCAGGGAATACTATACTGACTGATATCCCCTCCTCTGCATGGTTAGTCATTCAATTGCAAAAGACACTCAGATTGCTCAAGCAATTTGTCCTTGGTACACCTAGCTTGACTGTTCCCAATGACAATCTCATCCTTCACATTTAGAAAAAAGTTACAGGCAGATGTGATTCACAATATTTCTAGAAGTGGTGATAAGGCCGGCTGCCCTGTAGATCCTCAGCTTCTCCTTGTTACTCTTCTTAAAAATTAATGAAATTATAGCTTTTTTCTAACCTTCAGATATCTCTCTAGCATCTTGTTTCATAAAAAAACTGCACTGCAATTGCAACACTCATGTCACAGCATCCTAAGATAAATCCTACCCATCCTGATAAATTTGAATACAATCAGCTTTTTTAAGTATTTCTCAAGGATAAAGTATTCACTTGCTGTGGAACACTGCTGGATTACGTTCCTTTAGATAATCTTTGTTTCTGTACAAGAATCACATTTGGAATAGAGATGCCGCCTCTTACTTGCTATGTCACATTGCAAGAAAGTCATCTCTTCCTTGCACATTCAGTTCCATACCAGTTGGGCTCTGAGAAAATGGTATTTATCCTCACCTCATCCTCTTACAACATCAAAGCACTCTTACCTCAGTCTTAATGGGAAACCATCTAGCAATAAGTACCTTTCACAAGCAGCCAGTGATACTGGAAAGAAGAGAAGCAAAATCTCTAGTTCACTAGAGCAACAATGCATGTTAAGGGAGAACAGAGAGTCTAGAGAGTCTAGAAATACCCAAGAAAACTTTTGATCGTATCCTTAACAGTATCTTCAAATGAAGAAACAGAATAGCTCACAGTTCTAACATATGAACCCATACTTGCATAACAGGAATAAAATTACTAGGCTACATCTGGATTCTGCAAGGATATAGTTTCTCTAAGGGAAGGAAGGAAATCCACTAAGAGTCCCCTTCACTGTCCTAATAAACTTGTAAGGAAAGCTTCCTGAATGTTCACCACACAACTGCTACATATCCTCTTAAACCTAATTTATGAGGGACTTCAATCTGTTGAAGACACATCACTAGTTTGCTTCTGAGTTAAGATATTAGAGAATCTAGATATTCACTATGACACTGCCTTCCAGATGTCCAAAAACAAATTCCACCTGTGCTGTTAACAATAATCAGTATTAAGTTAGAAAAAGAGATGGCAAACCCTTTACAAAATACAAGGTGCTAGTCCTTCCAGTATGTTATAATACAATGCATTTATACTGTGTTAAAGTGCATAGTTATTGCTCACAGTGAAATAGAAAACAGATGCAAAGCACTATCTTTCTCTTCACTGAGGATATAGCAGACCTCTTTATCTGTGACTTGAAATCTACTATGTCTACCTGGTTTCCACTTCCCCTTGCACCAGAGATTATTACTTGCATCCTTTGCTCAGCTCTCTTTGCTTTTGAGTACTAATACTGCAGCACTAGATGAGAAACATGCATATGGGCAAACATATATATATATAACAAAGAAAGTACAAATGAAATAGACAAACATATTAACCATTAATACATTCTGGCAGAAAACCTTCTCAAGATGATACAGATGACTTTGTCTGTGCCCCAACATACTTTATTCTTATGAATCCAACAGAACTGTCAGATATATTAGGATAAACATCAAAATTACACAAAGAAAAGAACATATATGCCCTTGCTAAAACTATATCAACTATTTTTTACAGTATATTAGATGGCTGATGTAAACAATGAAGAAACATTCAACTCAAGGTACTGTCTCCTACAGATGCTGGTTTACAACCTCATGTATTGGAAGACAAAGACGACACTTTATTTTTCAGTCACATTTGTTCAGAAATTGCTTTTTAAATAAGACATGTTAAGTATTCAAACTGGACAAAGTAATGAGCTTGACTGCAGAGCTCCCTCCCATAGTGAAAAATTTGAAAGAAGAAAGTATGAAAAAAGTGGCTTTTTAAAGATAAGGCAATAAAGTATGATCTTTTCATCACAGATTCATACTTAACATACTTTCCTGGCCTTAATCTTCCTGAACATACTGACTTCAAAGCAAGTATCAAAGGCATAAAATATCTCTGTTGGTGAAAATGAAATGTTCTGATTTGTAAGATTTTGGCATCATACCTTACAGAAAACATAATAGCTACTTATGGGACACTAGTGAAAACTCAGTCATTTTGTGTAGTATGAAGAGCTCCTGACTACTTCTCTTCATTTTTCAGAATAAAACTGCATAGAATCACAGAATGGTTTGGGTAGGAAAACAACTTAAGGATTGTCTAGTTCCAGCTTCCCTACCACAGGCAGGATCGCCAACCATTAGATGAGGCTTCCCAGAGCCCTATCCAGCCTGGCCTTGAACACCTCCAGGAATGGAGCATCCACAAATTCTCTCGACAATCTGTTCAGGTGCCTCGTCACTCTCTGATGAAAGATATTTTCCTAATATCTAACCTAAATTGTCCCTCTTTCAGTTTAAAGCCATTCCCCCTTGTCACATTTTGTGAGTGTAAAATGCTGGCTACCACCCCACACGTAAGCTGTCTTCAAGTTCTGACAGGCCACAGTGAGGTCTCCCCAAAGTCTTCTCTCTCTAAGCTAAACCAGACCAATTTCCTTAACCTTTCTCCAGCCCCTTGATCCTCTTTGTGGCCCTTCTCTGAACCTGCTCCAACAGCTCCACATCTTTGTTATGCTGGGGCCCCAGGCACAGATGCAGTACTCCAGACGGAGCCTCAGAAGGGCAGAGCAGAGGAGGAACATTCTTGCCCTGCTGACCACCCCTCTTTTGATGCAGTCCAGGACACTGTTGGCCTTCTATGTGGCAAGTTCACACTGCAGGCTCACGACCAGCTTTTCATTCGCCACATTGCCATGGGAATTAAATGTTACTGAGAAATACAGTCCTTGTTTTTTGTCAAATAAAAATTATTTTGCAGCAGGAGGCCGTAACTTCCTCACTTTCAAGGACTCAGTCAATGGATGGAAATGATGGAAACTCTGGCCAGAGTTTAATTAAATGGTTTATTTACTACAGCCTTTAATAATGAGAGTTTAAAACTGTATTCAACTTCAAGAGTAAAGAAGAAACAGTCACAAAGAAATCCATCCTCCCTCACATCAGGTCTGAAGGGAAATCTAGTCTTGCAGAAAGGATGACAGAAAGGTGTTCAGAATTAAATATACAGCCATATACTATTTGAAAGAACTACAATAAATGTATCAATAACAGGCATAGGCCTTCTGAGAGGAACTAGAGAACTATGACCTCCCCACATACTTGCATTGCTGCAGTATGAGCAGCTAAAGCAGATTTATATAGTTACTGCCTTGCTGCCAAACCAGAGTTTACTTTTGCACATGTGCTTGGTTTACCAGTATCATCACTGATTAGAGTCCAGAGATTTCATACTTAAATACAGGATGTTGTTTCATCATCTTGGAAGCGTGTAGTTTTATCTGATCCCTGACCTGCATGCCAAAAAAAGTTCATCAGCAGTAAGCAGTGTCTAATCAGTTCTTGAAAACCCCTGAGCCTGACAAAGCATTAGGCTTTCCAGTGAAAGACTATTCATCCTTACCCTCTGTAAAAAAAAAAAGGATTGCTTGAATCTCACTTTGTATATTGCCCAGTACAAAAATTCATTAGAAAAGCTGGACCAAACACTCAATGTATTATGTATGGGAAACAGCAGTACCCAGAGGAAAAAGCATTTCTCCTCTGCCTATCAGCTATCTCAGCAAACAGCACTGCACCAGGATTTGAGTCACATAACTGTCAAGCACTGGTTTTAGTATAAATATAAAACTGCTTCAGAACATGGTAAAGATGGGTTAAATTCTATTCACAGTTCCTTCATACATAGATAGCTGTTGCCATCACATTGCAATGATCAGCAGCAGGCCAAAGTGAAGGTGAAGCCACACACCTCAGACAAAATAAATCTTTAAGAACACAGACTCCCCATCTTTTCTGTGAGCTAGACAGTAGAATGAGGCAAAAGAACAAAACAAAATACCTGGGAGAAAACACACTGATTAGGAAATACGGGAAATGAAAAAAAAATATTAGCCAAAAGAGACACCAAGATCCAACATCTCCCATCAAATCAATATATTATTTAGGATTTTCAGCATTCCCTAAAACTTTGAATTGAGGCATATGTAACAAACTACTGGCTGCTTTGAGAATATGTGGGGAAGGAGTAGCCACTGAACAGAAACATAAAAATGAAGACAACTCAGAAATACAGCTAAATGTGGTTTTATGGTTAAAAGCACTAGTTACCTGCAGAACTCTGAAAGTTTTTCAATTAATTCACAGGCTTGCTATTGTATTTATGCACAATATTTAATGACTGGGTTGATGTGTACAACAGAGCATGGCACGAACACCTGATATCCCTGCGCTCCAAGCCCTCTTTGTAACAGTGTTGCCAAGATAATTTCATTTAAAAGGGAGAGTTTCACTAGCACTTTATGCCACCCTAGTTGGATATAAATACATTCAGCTTGTTCTGGAGTATCTAATTGAGATAAAAGCAATGGGCACTTGAAAGAGGTCACCAATAGAAGACATTGTCATTCAATGCCTATAACATCTTGATCTGCCATTTCATTTCTCCCTACAAATGACAAACTTAGGGACTCCATAGGAAAACAACAAGGCAATGATGTATGTACATTACTGAAGAAAAGATCTTGGGGCAAAGAGCTATACCCTGAAAAGACCAGCTGTAGTCCTTAGAAGTGGATCTAGTGAGTGCAACATTAGACTATGCGGCTATCAGATCCCTGGGTTTGCATAAAAAGAGATCTTGTCAAAAACACAAGCAAATTCTGCAGCATCAGAAGTAAAGCAGTGAGGCTGCATAGATATGAAGTAAAGAATGTCTAAAGGTATAATTATGTCACATTCCATTTAGAAATGTGACTATGTGAGAGTCTGAGTACCTTGGTAATGACCTGCAGACAGTTTCTCCAAAATTTTTTTGGATCCAACAAAGAACTCAGGGACGTCAGGGCACTGACATTCAACTCAGTAGCCAAAGGAAATCTAGAAGCCTGTGTTGTTTCCACAGCATAAAGCTAAAAGCAATTAAGTAGCTGATGTCACTGCATGCAATGGAAGTTTTTCTAAGGACTGCTTGTGTAACAAAACTTCACGATCAAAAATTGTCCTTTAAGTTATTTTTAAACAGAATTGAATCATATAATCCATTTCAGATCAGCTGATAACCAACATCAGTCCTGTTCACAGTATGAACAACATCAGAAAGTGTTTTATGTTGGAAATGCAAGTTCTCTCCCCCTACAGAGAGCAAATACTTCTCTAGCTCTCCATAAGAAATACAAACATATGAAGGAACTTCAGAAGAAATGCACTTAGTTTCATACTTAAAGATTTTTAATACTAATTCCAAACAAGACTATGTGTTGGTGAATAAGCAATGACAGGTGGTAAAAGCAGATGGTTTTGAAAAGATTTGCAGCAGTCCCTGGCTCTGCTCTTCTACTGACTCAGCTTGATGCTGGCAGAGAAAGTGATTCCCCCTCTCTTCTCTCCTTGTCTCACTAAAGAAAATCAGCAACTGCTGACCTCACCGGCTGCCACAGAGCCAGGACAGGATCAGCAAAGCGTACTTGTTCATTTTCCTTCCTCCCACCTCCAGACCTGTTCTGCCTCACTACAGAAGCCCTGCCTGTTGTAAGCCACTGATGAAAGCTAACTAACCATCACAGAATCATAAAGGTTGCAGAATACCACTAAGATCATCTAGGCCAACCATCAACCCACCACCACCATGCCCACTAACCATGTCACTCTGTGCCACATCTACACACTTCTCAAACACCTCTATGGATGGTGACCCCATCGCCTCCCTGGGCAACCTGTACCTCACCACTCTTTTTGTGAAGAAATTTCTCCTAATCAACCTCAACCTTCCCTGGTGCAACTTAAATACGTAACTTCTTGTCCTATTGCTAGTTACCTGGGAAAAGAGGCCAATCCCTACCTTGATACAATCTCTTTTCAGGTAGTTGTAGAGAGCAATTAAGTCTCCAGTGAGCCTTGTCTTCACCAGACTAAACACCAATTCCCTCAACAGCTCTTCATAAGACTTGTGCTCCAGCCCCTTCACCAGCTTTGTTGCCCCCTCTTAGGGCATTCTCCAGGGCTTCAGCCTCCTTCTTGTAGCGAGAAGCTCAAAAGAGATGTGAAACATTGTCTACATCGTATCTCTGCACTGAACTAGTTTGATATAATCTCAATATAACCCTTACTTTCATTTTCTATTTTATTAAACAGTATAACTGTATTCTTTGTTGAGAACCTTTCCCTTACTCACCACCAATGGTTTGAGGTTGCTTTTTTGTTTGTTTTTCAAAAAGTAACAACACTGCAATCACTTTACACTTTCATGATTTTGCTCACAATATCAAGGCAACTTCTGAAGGAATATTATAGAGACAGTACTGACACTACAGTGTATCCATACAGAATGCACCTTGCATAAGAAAAAGCCCTCCTGAATAAGCTACTGCAAAATAAATCTACATTCTTTACAGGACCAGAAACGAAATCAGGAAATCTCTTTCCTTCAGTCAACAGGTTTTGCAGCTATTTTCAGAAAAGTAAAACAAAAAAGGGAGTTCTCAATGCCGCACAGCAGAAAACAAATGAGCAAAACACAAGAGTTTATTTATGTGGCACAACACATCTTTTCTGTAAGAATGGAGAAAACCCAATGTCCTACATGGATTCCAGTCACCTGTAACTGCCTAAACACAGGTACGCACAAAGAAAAACACATCTGCAAGCAACTCTTACAAAAGACAGCTAATAAAAGCTTAGAACTCAACACAATCACAGCCAAAATACAAGTATTTTTGCTAAACCTTTAATATGCCTCATTCTTTAGCAAAAAGTAACTTAAGCAAGAATTTGAGGGTGAGAGGATTTCCAGCCTCCAGTAATTAGCAATACAAAATTAATTATATGCCTGCATATAGAAGATCCTACTACTATTTCACTATGTAAACGCCTAATTAACTGTAATTTTGACACTGTAGTCTATGTAAGTACATCATTCAAAGACAACTACATTTTCTAAAGGAAGCCTGAAAACAATATTTAAATCAGATTTTTTAAATTATTATTATTTTTTGTAAAGTCTGTCTATCTTGGAAGGTATTAAAAACATGAGTTACAGACTTAGTTGTGATAACAAATGAAAATGAACTTTTGCCAGCTGTACATTGGTTATCAGGGAGGGCTGATGCTACAATGCATGGTTACCCATAGCAGCACTGCACAATAATCCACCTTATCTGACTCACAGAAGACCAAAAGTTCTGAAGAAACAACAAATTCAGGCAACACTGCCCCATGACTGGTTCTGTGGCCTTGATCATCCTGTGCCAAGAATTAATCATCATAGCAACAATTCATGCCGTAAGTCTGAGCCTTATTAGCCCAGTACAGCAAAGTACAGAACAGCAAAGACATACTGCAGCTAAAGAAGTCTGCAATTTAAATACAGGATAAGCAGGTTTGCAAGCAACAGCAGCAGAACTGACTCAAAACCTACATTCAGAGATCTGCATCTGGAGCACAGGAAGGCGATGTTTTTAGCATGCCATGGTGAGGCCCTACTGCATCAAGGGCACAGCTATTTACAAAAACCTTTTGTCCTTTGAGTTTCCTCTTTCATAGCTTCACCAGGCCCTCACAGGGTGCAGCTACACAAGTGGACAATGGTTAACAAATTCCCTCCTCATCCTCCTAACAGGCCAGATGCAAACAAAACGCAATCTGGAAAGCATATAGAATTGTTAACTGGGACAGGGCAAGCTCATTACACTACAGTACGATCATCTCTAGTCTGGGATTTCTCTTATGAGGAGCATTGAGAGGACTGGCCTGCGCTTTCCAACAGCACATCTCCACTGACTTTCAGTCAGACATTGAATCAGTGCCAGAATGCATCCAGCTGAAAAAGCCCAGCCAACAGTAACAAGAATGGATTTGCGTGTGGCCACAAACGATAGCACCAGCACAAATGAAAGATGAAGAACTTACAGCCAGAGGCAATGTGGGCAGGTTGACCCTCCAGCAGCAGCCTACATTTGTGGTAAATTAAAATGACCACAGAATTACAGTGTTTGCCTTACTGAGAGGCATATTTTGCTGACCTCCAACAACAGCTTCACTTTTGTACAGACGAACAACATACGCCCAAGGCAAGAACTACCTTTGTACAACAGCTTGTTGTACCAGGGAAGTCAGCATGCTTTGATCAGCACTTACTTCTAGGTATGTTTATAGATACACAATTCTTTCCACTGTCTACTGCTAACAGCTTAGATAGCATTAGTTTCATTGGATAGCATTGCAATGATCAAACTGACATTTCCTAAGACTATTTTTTGGTCCCAGAAGCTTTGGGGATAAGAAAACTTGTAGTTTTAAATAGTAAAAATGGGATAATAATGCAGTTACAGAACAATGCTAACATTATCCCCCAACATTTCCCTATAAACACAGCAAAGCAAAATAACACAATAAGCAGTATTTCCCAGGTAAGAAAAGCATTCAGTGGCGTCCTCATCTCCACAGCATTACACTGCACTACCCTTTGGCTTCTACAAACTACTCACATCTGTGATAGCAACAATAAATTGCGTTTCTCTTCCCTTTCCCCATTTTAAAACCTGTTAGTTATTTTTCCCCTTTTTCATTATTCCCTCATTCATGTAATTTTAACGTATCAAAGGGATGGATCGTCTGCCTTTAGAAAAAATAATCTTAAGTGGTAAGAATTAGTAAATTCCCAGGTGGAATATAAAGGAAAAATTTAAAAAGTTTCTTACAGTGTAACATCACAGACTGACGTGTTGGAATTACACTCTGTTATAGGAACTGAAGTTAGAAGCTTCAGAGTCTACTGAAGATATCAACCACTCATTCATGTTCCTCTGCCACACCATGCCAACCAAATGCCTTTGGTCACATAATCCATATTTATTAACACAAACCTCCCACTCTCTCATCACCAACGTTCTCCATGCCAGCACTCCTACAATGGAACAATATCCTCCACCCAGCCAGCCCTGATAAGCCATGTCTGCCAAATCTGAACCGACTTTGGAGAAACCATGGGAAGTTTATAAAGCTGCTAATTTTATGCTTGTTAGCAGGTAATTCCCTACTTACTACCTTTCCATCAGTCTCTCTCTAGCTGTTTTTCTCTCTTTTCTTCCCCTCCCCTCCCCCCCCCCAGATAACTCTCTACAGGTTTTACTTACTCAGGCTGTTACACTATTTTCAAGCTGTTAAGCACACTTAAAAAATGCTTTTCCCTATGACTCATCTAAACAAATCTTAATTTTGGGATTCTTAAAAGGATTAGAACTGGAACCCAAATTGGCAGAAATTAAGAATTTGTAGGTTTGTTACAGTATCATATGTGATGTATCCTTAAACATCCTCTAAATATAAAGAAAGGCTGGCTTATATCTGCTATTGCTTCATGTTTAATTCAGATACCTTGGAGCAAGTGCAGCTCTCCTCATCCCATCCACCCCAAAATTTTCTATGTTTTGTGGAGAATAGAGACAAATACCCCAAAACACAGAGGGAAAGTTTTAAACCATTGTTTCTACAAAACTATAGCGGAAGATTAAGGCACTGAAGATTTAGGTAAAAATAGGGATTCTACAGCTCCACTAAAGCAACTATCTATAGTTTTTAAAACTGTGTAGTTACTTTAAAGAAAAGATGAACATATTACACAATCATGAACAAAACCTGCATTTTTCCTATTTAAGAACATTACAGATAAGCAGAAAACGATGATGGTTTTGATAAAGCAGATGAGGATGAAAACAAACTCCAGTAGCATCTTTCTCAACTGACATCAGCTTCTTACCAAGTGGAGAGAAAGGTTCCCAGAATGCATGCACATGCAGGAAGTTGTGCTCTAAAGCAACACAGGCGTTGGGATTCTGATAGGCTACCTTTGGGATTACTACATATTTCAATTTTACTCTTATGTTAATATAAATTCGAGTGAACTACAGCAGATATAGACTTTGGAGTAGATTTCTCCAGCCTATTAATAAATTTCACTAATGTTAAAAATAAGGTCTAAAATATTTCCTTTGACTGAATCTGTGCTGTGATATTTCTGAGCAAATCAACTTCTGTTTCACTGCAAGGTAATGGTCTGTCATTAGTTATTTGTCTCTCTAGTAATGCCCTTAAAAGGCTCCGAGGCAAATATGTAAAAAGTAAATTGTTCTGAGTAATAACATTACTGCAAAGAGCTGTAGGAGACGAGGTCACATGTCTCTAATATCTAGAAACCTGAGGAGATCCTCACAGGATCCTGCAATGAAATTTGGGTTAAATCTTCATGCTGTGTGGGTGGGCAGCAAGGACACCCAATAATTTCCCAATCAAGAAACAGAGAACAGCAGCAAGTTTCAGAACAACAAGACCTCTTCATACAACTGGAACTCTATTGCTGTCTAATATTATGCTTTTTTTTTTTTTAATGTAGGGCCTAATAACAGGAAAACCAAAATGGCAAGCCTCCCATTAAACTGCATTAGAATTTTTCTATTTATTTATTTACTGACAGCACTGCGTTACAAAACAGCCCTACACAGCGCAAACCTCGCTGTGAAGCAGCGCAGGAACCGCTTGCCTCACTCCTCATCCGTAGGGCTGCGCCCCGGCTTCAACTTCCCCAGCGAGAAACGAGAGCTCCGTAGAGGCTCGGGCCTCCGCTCCACCGCGGCACCACACAGCACCGGGGGCTGCCCGGGAGCCCGCGTTCCCCGCCCAGTGCGGCCCAGAACAGCGCGGCTCCCGCAGCGACGGGGGCTGCAGCCGGCCCGGCCCGGCCCCGCTCCCCCCGGCCGACTCCCCGAGTAACGTCAGCCCTCCGCAGCCTGGCCTCCTCATCTTCTCCCCACCCTATTTCTTTTCCTTATTACTATTATTTTTAACATTTCTGCTTCCTTCTCGTGCCCCTGGCGGCTCGTTACCTTCAGTTCCCGCTTCTCCAACCAATTCCCGTCTGCAAACCGCTGCCCCCACCTTCCCTAACACGTAAGCAACTCCCGGCAAAGAAAAGGAGGCGGTGGAGAAAGGAGGAAAAAAAAAAAAAATTGTAAAAAATTATAAACCTCTCCTCCCCTTCTGCATTTTATACTATATATCCGGCCGAGAGAGGGAGGAGCAGCCCCCGCTCTGTCTTTTCCTCCACCGCCTCTCGGAGCTGGGGTGGAGGGCTGTGAGCCGGAGATGCGGAGCGGCTCAGGCCGCCGGGGCTCCGCTCCTCCACAGTGGGAATCTACTGGGAGTGGGCGAGGAGACGTCCCAGGCCCCACGCTCAGGCCACCCCGTCTCTAGCCTCCACAGCTCACGGCGTCGCCTCCTCTCCGCGCCCGCAACCCGCCCGCGATGCCACCAGGCATCAGAAGACAGTACAAGGAAAGGCTCTCCCCGCAGCTCCTCTCCTTACCGGGATGGCGGGGATCCGCTGCCAGCTCCTAGCTGCCCGTGGCGCACGAGGCGAGCAGCAGCTCCTCAGCGCCTCCCCGAGCCCCTTCCTGTCTTCTGCTCTCGTCCTCCTCCCACCCGGCAGTGGTCGGTGCTGGGATGGGGTCCTGAAGGCTAGAGGAAATCACGGGGAAGGGGTAAGTCCAACTGTTCCTAGACCGGCCTCTGAAGTACAAAGAACGATGTTCCCTCGTCTGCTTAAAGCCCATCTATTCGGCTCTGCATTTAAAATGATGAGGAAGAATGTCGTGGTGCGCTTGTCACTCAACTTGCGTTGCAGCTATTAAGTAGAAAAAATGAAGAGATGTACAACCTACCTACTCAAGCACAACTGCTAGCTTTCTCATTTCAGCTACTAAAGGTAAACATCAGAAAGATCTTTTCAACCCAATTTGTGAACAAGCAAGAAGTGATGCTTTTATATGGATCATTGCACAGTGTGTACAAGCATTAATTAATTTAACAAGGGCGTGTTTGTCTATTTGCCATCATCAGTTTATTAGCACTGGAAAAAAAAAAAAACCAAAAAAAAAAAGAACCAGAAACATTGGGTAAGGTGACCACTACTGACTGAATCAGTACCAGCAGTAAGCAGACCTCCAGAGGGAGGGGGATTACATACTGCACTCACAGCTGCAGGGTTTTTTTTGTCTCTAACGCCATCCTTGAGATGTTTAAAGGCTGCAGGTGTCTGCCATTTGTCAGAAAGCTTCTTGAGTATGTGTTTGCATACCTGGGTGTTAAGCTTTAAGACTAGCTGGAGTCTCTAAAGGAGGTATGCTTTTATGTTTTCACCTCATTCTGCCTAGCATCTATGCAATATGTATTTTGCTACTCGTACTGTAATGTTGAGCTGTAATTTCAGTATAGGGCTCTTCAGACCAACCTGAATCATAAAAAGTTCCAGTTACCAAAGATGTATGTCAACAGCTCTCCACTACTTACAGAGCTAGAGTAAGGTTATTTGTGTGACATCAGATAGTTCAGTTTATTCATCTCATGCAAAGATGTAGGTTGTAGGGCACACTGACTGCATCACCTAAATACCATCAGATACCATCTGGCTATTTGTGAAAGCAGCAGTCTCATAGAGGGTTAGAACACTTAACAGGACAGTTGAATTTCTAGCTTTTATTTAAAAATTTCCTTACAAAGAATCCACAAGTTCAAGCAAAGATGTTTTAAATTCATTCATTGGAAATATTGTGGGAGGAAACTTACAAGGAAAGAAACCACTGAAAGTAGTTCTTACCCAAGGAAGTCACAATTGCTGAAAGAGACTGATGACGTTTCAAATAATTAGGGGTAAACAGGGTTTTGGTTGCCTACATCTCATTTAATGTAAGTATCTGCCTCAGTGGGCTGCAGAAACCTCTGTCTAACTGAAAAATCCATACTTAAACTTCCAGCTTAACACAAAATAGGGATCAAGAGTAGCTTTTTCCAGTAACAGTGATCTTGCATTTTGAAAAATAACCAGAAACAAAGCTTCTGGGAAGCACAGAATTAGAAATATTGCTCATGTTGTCTTCCAGCATACTGAACAGAGAGCTTGATTAGCATCAATTCTTGCGAAAATTCATTCAAGAAGGCGGCAAATTACCTTCAAATTACAAATCTATTGAAATTCCTTTGTAAAGTTTGGAAAAAGTGAGCAGGCTTGGTGAAGATTTACCAACTAAAACCAGTTGCAACATTGAGCAGGTGTGGCATGTCAGATGCAGTTCATGATAGCTTCCATGAAAAGCTGAGGGGATAGTGTGATTAACAAGATGAAGAAACAATCAAGAATCATTATGCAGTGCCAACCCGAGCTACTGCCCTTTGAATCAAAAAATGGAAGGTTGCAAAACAGCTCGCTGTCACTGGTAGGGGAAGACCAAACGCCTGGCTAAAAAGATGTTTTTTAACAGGTTGAAGTAGTACATCACAAATGCTTAAAAGCAGTAAAAAATATGAACTTTCCAGGGTACTCGGCCCTGAAGTACAAATGGGAGGTTAATGCCCACTATTCTTTCTTAATTAACCCTTTCAAATCCATTGCTCTTGAACTACTGATAATACAAAGTCTTGTTTGCAAATGAAGTACAGTTCTCCTAAGCCTAAATTTGAAACAAAGCTTATGAAAGATTGCACAAACCTGAACTTCCATCTTAAGCTGCATAAGGAAGGCACATGGGTAGGAAAGGTGAATTTTTACATCAAACAGTCATTAAACTATGACACAAAACTGCTTAAGGATGGTTGCCTGACAAAGATCCACAAAGCTAGTACCAGAAGAGTAAGAGGAGCACGTCCCTCGCTTCTTTTGTCAGTGTACCTTGTCTCCAACAAATGGCTAGGGAGCAGGGGATAGAGATGTTGACCATCTGAAACACATAACTGAGTATTGCTGGGACAACTGGCCTCAGTATAAAACCTTACCTTTACAGATGATGAACTAAGTTATGTTACAAATCCTTCATGTAAATTAGAGAAGAAGTTTAATTAGGGCAGTTTAATTCTTACAAGGTCAGTCAATATTCTTAGTATTACAATTACAAATCTGTACCAGACACAATGCTGCCTTACTGTAACCTGAAGCATGAACATCCTGTGGCAATTATTTTTGCTTTTTTTTACCCTCACTTCGTATGTTGAGTTCAGGTGTAGGATTTAGTAGTGAAGAATTTTGTTTTGAATAGCCTACAGGTTAAAAAAGTGTACCTCTCTCGCAGATTTAACAGTACAAATTCTTTCCTTGAAAAAAAGCCAAGCTGAAGAAACTACTTTTTCCTTAAGCTTCATTTACACACCTTCATACCTTCATATCATTAAAAAGTTGGAGACAAATGTCAATAAAGGCTTATGGGTACAAAAAAAAAAAAAAAAAAAAAAGAAGAAGCAAGAGCTGTGCAGTAAGAAAACAGATGAGGTTTAACAGAAGCAAGTGTATAATCTTGCACCTGGGAAGGAATAATGAGTGTCAGTACAGGTTGGGGCATAACCTGCTGGAGAGGAGCCCTGCGGAGAAAGACCTGGAGTTCCTGGTTGTCAACAGGTTGGGTATGAGTCAGCAGTGTCCTCCAATGGCCAAGAAGGCCAATGGGATCCTGGGGTGCATTAAAAGGACTGTGACCAGCACATCAAGGGAGGTGATCCTCCCCCTCTACTCCACCCTGGTCAGGCCTCACCTGGAGTACTGTATCCAGTTCTGTGCTCCCCAATACAAAAAAGACAGAGATCTTCTTGAAAGGGTCCAGCAGAGGGCCACAAAGATGATAAAGGACCTGGAGCATCTCCCCTATGAGGAAAGGCTGACTGACCTGGATCTGTTTAGCCTTGAGAAAAGAAGACTGAGAGGGGATCTGATTAATGTTTATAAATGTCTTAAGTTGAGAGACAAAGGAGTATGGACAACCTCTTTTCAGCGGTCTGTTGGGAGAGAACAAGGGGGAAGTGGCTGTAAACTGGAGCATAGGAAGTTCTGCACCAATATGCAAAGGAAGTTCTTCATGGTAAGGGTGATGGAGCAAGGACAGAGGTTTGTCTCAATGCAATTGAAGTGGTTAATCTGCTCATTTATATGAAAAGGGTTTGAATACAATTTTTTAAGAAATTAAATTACTTCATAGTCAAGTAAATGTCTTAATTGCACTTGTGGTGCATCTTCCTCTAATCAGTTTTAAAGCCACTGTATGACTCATCATATACTCTGGTGCCTTTTAATAGGTGAAGCATTAAATAACTTCACCTCTGTTAAGAATCAATGGCAGTAACTCTGTATGGTGAACTTGTTTGAACATCCAAAACCAGTTTATGTATCCTGAGTCTTAAAAGACTTGGTAGAACATTTGTGACCCATTCTTGAAAAAAATTATTGCTTATTTTGAGGTTAGCTATTATTCTGATCATGGAATTACTATTCATAAAACTGTTTTCAACATCTTTGGGAATAATAAGCAAAAATGGGTGTTTTGTTTTGATTTTGTTTGTTTTAAATATAAAGTGGCTTAGTCTGAAGAAATAATAGAAGATCTCAGAAGATATATAAACTGAAAAAAAAAATAATCCATATTGTTAATCTTAACAATTTATCATAAATCATTGCAATGAGATATCAAAGTACACCAAGAAAACGTACAATAGTCATTTTAGTATTACTGTTTATTTTTCAAATAGAATTACTTAGGTTGTCTGGCTGCTGAAAATATTTCCATTCTTTTTTCTTTCTTGTGCTTAGCCTTCTTAAAGACCTTCTCTCTTGCAATTTTCCTGTCTTATTTCAACAGAGAAAAATGTTTTTATTTTACTGACAGCTTAGGGAAATATAATTGGATTGTTCTGGAAAGTCTGAGTCCTTCTCAAGTTGAATAAAGTGTTCTACACCTAAACATGGTGCCCAGAAAACCAGCAAAAATTAGGTTCTTCACCCCTTAGTGGGAAGATTTGATGTCCTTCACACCAAAAAGTAGTAACATTTGCCTTTCTACTCATTAATATCTACATGAATACTATTTGCTGCATCTGAATTCTACTTTCTTACCTTACCAGAAGGGGCACCTACACAGAAGAGACCTCAGCCACAATGAGAACATCAGAGAAATAAATGTAAACTACTTCTCTCTTCCAAGTTCATTTCTGCAAGGGTATGAAGGTAGATTCTCAGTTCAGATGAAGATTTCTCCAAACAGCAGCTTAAGTTGCAGTGGTTCGCAGCCCTGGCTTAGCACAGACACAAGAATAACCACGGTGACTTTTGACTCAGACAAAAAAACCTGTCTGCTTTATCTGGGAAAATCCCCACTTAAGGTCATGATTACAGGTAGATACTGTCTTGGATTAGATCCTGTTGTCATTTCCCTAAGCATACCCTGTTCATACCTGGACAGAGCATTCAGCTTAAAACATTGCACGCTGGCAGATTTAACAGCTATCTCAGTGAGAGTTTCATTATCTGCTAGTTAGTAGAAGGAAAAATTCTGGGTTTACATTATGTCCAGGAGTCCAAACAACTTTTTACTCTTGAGATTAAACGAGAAAGGATAAGATGTCCTTTCAAAATAAAATCTGAGAAGAACTGGTTAAACAAACATATCTTGCAAGTATATAAGAGATACTAGCTTGTCTGCTGGACAGTACAGAGAGTGACAGACTTTACAGGACACGAAGATAGTTGTATTTGGGCAAAACAACAAATTCAGAATCCAGATTACAAAGTATGTGTAAAGAAAGGAAATGAAGGGAGGTACCTACTTGGAGGGATGAGTGTGTGATAGGCAAACTGAGGAGATTGTGAACCCCCGAATACCTCAGCCAATGGGGAAAGGGGGAAGGTCTCACTACTGTTGGGGTACAGGGATAAAAGAGGGGCTGTGTCCCCCATTACTTTGAGAGACACCGCAGGGGCATGCTCCAGTAGACTCTCCCTTTGTTTGAATATAGAAAACTGAAGACTCTCCTCTGTCTCTTTTTGGGATAAAGATAATTGAGAAAACCTATTGGAGCAGAAATTTTCCCAACAACTTTCATGGGGAATGCTGTTAGCAAAGGCTTTTCTAGTCACAGTCAGAAGATAGCCAAGGAACATCTCAAGTACCATGAGAGACAATTCAGACAGTGTCATACTGTAAAACCTTTCCTATTTCTTGAATACACGCAGCTCATATCATTCTGCTTCTCATGATGCTCATGGCACAACTCCCTGGGCATGAGAGAGACCCACAGAACAAAAACTTCAAAGTCTGTGTAAAGCAAACTTTACTCTTCTCCAAACCAATGGAAAAAAAAAAAAAAAAAAAAAAAAAAAAAAAAAAAGTGATAATATTTCTCATTTTATATTTGCTTGAGAAAGCAATGCTTATCAGAATAATTAATATTCTGGAATTTAGGTGAATGATTTATAAGATCAGTTATGAATAAATTTTCCAGAGGACATTTTATACTTAATTTTGTAGACTTTCTTTTAATTAAAAAGACTCATTTACTACTGTCGTGCATACTCAATGACAGTCATTTTGGAAATGCTGTTTAAGAGAATGCTGTGTGCTGGTCTTTACTTCATGCTTCCAGCAATTTATGTTTTAATGCCACCTTCCTCTCTGATGTCAAAATAATTTTCCTCAAGGTCTCTTGCATAATGCAGAACATGGAGAAACATCCAGAGTTTGGGGCAGTTCCAATCAGAGCTCCCAGCAGAAGCTTCTCTGTCTGTGGCAGGGGTGCTGAAAGAACATCATTTCCATTGAAGGCCAAAACTTACCTGAGGCTAATTGATATAATTTTGTCTGCTTCTTTTTACTACTGAGCATAATACAAACAGAAATAATCAAGGAAACCAGCAAGATGACTGGCAGTACAAAAATACAAATTACAGGAACTGGTGCTACTGTCACAGTGATAATTACTGAAGTAAAACCACCTTACAGCGGAACATCCAGGAAAGCTGAACACAATGCAGTGCCTGTGCTGTGCGGTTCCTCATGTGCACACCATTCATCATGGACAGGTTAGACTCACCATTAAGCTTTCCCAGACAGCTGCAGAAAACCAGTTTTTAACAAATATTTAAATAATCATGCCTGAACATAACAGGTCTTAGTGTACACATTACTTTGTTCTGTTTGTTTTTGTTTGTTATTTCACTGTTAAGTTGCCCATCTTGTGTTATGTGTTTTGTAAATAACTACGTTGGACTATCAATTTTCTACTTTTCTTACTTTCCTGATATGTCTCAGTAATAATCCCACTTTAATGCATTTTGTTCCCAAGAATAACCTAACAGCAGCAGTTGATGAAAGAAGCACGCGCAATTATGCTTGAAAAATTAGCATTTAGCTGAACTGAAGAGAGAAGATTTTGATGAACAGTGACCATGAGTCTTAAGAAGTTGTTAGATGACCAGAGAAAAGTTAGATGTGGAAAGTTGAAAAGAAGACATCATGAAGTTACTGTTACAGGTGAATTTGATTTCTAGCTAGTAAATTCTCACATCAATCAAACAAACCAAAGCTCTCTGAAAGGTGTCAAATAAATGTTTATCTCTTTGATAGTGTGACATTCTCAGATCACACACTTGTTTGGAAACAGATTCAGCTGTTTAAGAGTTTTGTATGTGCTGAGCAGCCAGCTGGCTGACATCTCTCCAGACAGATAATGGGACCGAGTAGAGGTCATTATTTGGAATTTTCATCTTTTCCTATTTTTTATTTTTTTGAAAACTTGTAGGAGTTTCAGAATTTTTCAGTCTCTATTACACTTAAGCAAAATTGATCTGAGAGGGAAAATGGCCAAATGATTTCATAAGCATATGCTTATTGTCTTAAGAAATAATCAATCTGAATTCTTGTGAAAGTATATAAAACACAAATATTACATATGTGTTTTGTTTTTTTTAATGTTAAGCAGGATGAGAATGAACAGCATGAGAACAACGTGGAGTCCAAATACCATCAATTTCCTGTAAAGAGGACTGCAAATACTTTGAAACACTGAGCAATTCCTGCTAAAGGAAAAACCTTGAACATCAACTGGACATTATTTTCTTCCAGGAATTTCTACCTGTGTCTTTAAAAATTTGCAACTTGACCTATGACATTTCTTTGAGGTTGAAGTTGCCCTGTTACCACTGCAATACTGAAAGGAAACTCCTGAGAAGAACTGATTTTAGGTAATATGTAATACATTTATCTTGCACCTACATTTTGATAATATACTGCTTATTGAGATGAAGATTCTGGAATATATCTAGAAGGATCCTGTTCTCCAAGAGCACATGTATAAAACAGTCTGCAGAGAGATAATTTTGCTGTCCTGAAGAATCTAACTATGGGTAGAAGCCTATGAGAATAAACAAATAAATAAAAATAATAAAATCTTGTAACTATTAAGTCTATTCCTGTGATAATGGCAGAAAATTATGTCTTTAGTAATTTTGACTTGCCAAAGACTCCTATTTATAGATGCCCAACTTTTTTGACACAAGGAACAGGCTTGAAATTTCTTTCATATAATTCTTGATTAGCAACCAAAAGTTCAGTGAATGCCTATTTTCTTTATGGCTTACAACATGCAATTCTGCTATTAGTGAAAGATTGATTACAGACTATAGTCCAGATTAACTCACATGCTCTTGTTATTTCCTGTCAATTGGCACCCCTGAGCTGTGTAAGTAGCTAAACAACCAACTTAGCAAGTCAGTTTACTCTCTGATCTTTTCTTGTTCCTCTGGATTTGGAAAAAGTGCATTTACTGCTGCTGCAGTAAAGCTCAGGATTGCAACATGGCCAGTGTGCACACACTGCATAAAACAATCTAATCTGTTTTTAGACTACCTTTATTACCATGTCCTATCAGTACTAAACAAGAGTGTATCTGCTAATCCTCAAAGTTCGTGCAACCATCACTATGCCCCACCCAGTACATTCCAAGTGAATGTGCAGCAAATTGAAAGGCGGTGGAAAATCTGTTTGTTTTTGAGTTATCTTTTAGACAAACCCTAAAATTCCAATGAATGAAGTCAGAAACATTTGAAAAGTAATGAGTCAAATTCCAAACAAAAGATTTATTGCCACATATAAAAAAAAAAACCCACAAGCTTTAAAACATCATTCTGCAAACTATATATACTGAGTTATCTTTTTTCTTTTCTCGTGCATGGAATGGAATTAAGGAACTTAGGTGATGTTACTTACTTTCTTTTTCATTGCACAAGGATTCCTCATTTTGTATTTTCCCTATTTTTTTGCCAGTAATTTGTTAGCCCATGCTCATAGGTGAAGATTAGAGACTCAGAGAAGAAACTTAAAAAATTAATCTGACAATTAAGGTAAGATATTTACAAATCTTTTCACCTGTCCAATGGAATTAATTGAATATTTATGAGTAAGGAAAATCATAGAAATGCAGTTAATTGTCCAATGATTTCAAGAAAATTGACAATTTTCAAAAGAAAATCTCAAAAGATCAGATGAATGTTCTGTGATGCATTTGAAATTTGCTGCTGTTTTTCACCAGTATCAGCATTGCATAATTATACTGAATAACCTGTGGTGAGATATCTGAGCACTGCAAGGAATTTATGAAATACATTTTTAGGTCAATTTATGACTAAGCAAATAATGCTGCTGTGCACATCTGAAGTTGCCTTACATCGCATACTGTTAACTCACTTCACATATCATGATTGCTGCTAGCCAGAAACAGGCTCCTTGTCACACAAGTTTTAATTCTGCTTTTTAAACTGTCGTGGTTTTATGATTTTTGTTATTGATATCCCACATCATAGAATCATAGAATCATAGAATCACCAAGGTTGGAAAAGACCTCCAGGATCACCCAGTCCAACCATCCACCTATCACCAATGTTGCCCACTCATGATCCTCAGCAGAACATCTAAATATTTCTTGAACACCTCCAGGGATGGTGAGGTGGAAGAGGGATGATCACTCTTTCAGAGAAGTTTTTCTTAATGTCCAAGCTGAATCTCCCCTGGTGCAACTTGAGGCCATTCCCTCTAGTCCTATAGCTAGTTTCTTGGGAACAAAGGCTGACCACCTCACCACAACCTCCAGGTTTTTTTCCTTTGCAGTCTTCCCAAACTCCCCAAGCCTGTAGCATTGCCTAGGGTTGTTGTAGCCAACACTTGGTCTTGTTGAGCCCATTGGCCTCAGCCCAGTGATCCAGCTGTCCAAATCCCTCTGTAGGGCCTTCCTATCCTCAGGCAGATCAACACTTCATAACATCATGTAGTGCACTGGGAGCTAAAGAGTTAATGCTACAGTTCTGTGGATTGTCAACAAGTTCTGATTACCTGTCTCTGAAGAGAAGAAATGTATTACTGCTCCCAGAAAACCCTGCTGTTCCATTTCCTTTTTCCAGTCACTGGGAAAGATCAAACTGACTGGAAATCATGAGACTGGCTCTCTTTGCTCCCTGGCCAATCAGAGTAAGAACCTCAGTTTTCAGAAACTCTCTCATTTATTAGCTTCAATCTCAATTAACTTGTATTTTTTCAGTATTATAATTAGAAAACTAAGTTTGTTTTCCTCCTCAGATTATATGTGCTTTTTTTTTTTTTTCCTTTTGTTCCCTTTCCTCCGTTTTTTGAGCCAGTGGGCCAGTGGGCCTGCTGTCCCCATCATGGATACAGATCTATAAATAAGACCATAGACATTAAAATACTTGAACTGTAATATTTCAATCAGTATTTTTCTAATAGAGGCCCAAAGGTGGAATTGATTATTTCCCAATTGACTGCTCTGTAAATACAGTTTCCATGCAACAGAAGCATGTGGACAGTTTTCAGCTTTAATGCTTGTTTGATTATGTGCTCATATTATTTTGGTCTTTACCAAAAGCAATGTGATCTGGAAATCATATTAATATTTCATAAAAATATGAGTTGATAACACCCCAATATTTTCTGTTTTTCATAGATGAAACTGAGCTTCAGAAGCCCTGAAGAAGTTAATCTAAATATCCATTCTGGGGTATTTATTTAAAAGGGTGGATTTTTCCCATCCCAGAATACAATTCTATATATGTTACAGGAATAAAATTACTGTGAGGCGACACCTAGTGATACTTTGCAGGAAGCTGCAGACATGTACTGTATTTCCTGAATGCATAAAACGCTCCATTCTCTGTATATGAGGGTCATGCTATTCATTATTCCCTACTTCTATCTAGACTGTAATATGGAATATCAGATATTCCTTGAGAATATCACAGAAAGTGTTGGGTATCCTGGCTAATAATACAAATAAAGTACAAAACCAACTTGTTCATACAATTAATAAAACTAGTGGCCTGCCAAATATCAGGATTATGACCCTGAACTTCAGGAGAATGAAATTTCTTCTTTTTAAGGCATTACTAATTGAGATTTCCTGAAAAACTGTACTTAGGGATACAAGAATGGAACAGAGCTGGCAGGACGCCTTTCTGAGAGCACAAGAGTTCTTCATCCCTCAGCATAACTGATCAAGCAGAGGATGCAGGAGATTGGCATGGCTGAGCAATGGCCTGCTGGTAAAACTGAGGAGTAAGAAGGAAAAGTATAAGCAGTAGAAGTAGGGATGGATGGCCTGAGAATAATACAGGAATACTGTTCAGACGTGTAAAGATGGGGTCAGGAAAGCCAAGGTGCACATGGAAGTGAACTTGGCAAGGAATGCGAAAAATAACAAAAAGGGATTCTTTAGATGTATTGGTTAGAAGAGAAAAGCAAGAGAGTGTGTACCCCCTCTGATAAATGAGGAGGGAGAACTGGTTTGAACAGACATGGAGAAAGCTGAGGTTCTGAGTGAGTTCTTTGCCTCACACTTCATGAGTAGTCATGTTTCCCATGCCTCTTGTGCTCCTGATCTCCTAGATGGGGATGGGGGAGAAAAACTCCTCCTGCTGTAAGAACAGATCAAGTCCAAGACCACCTCATGAGGGTGAATATGAACAATTCCACAAGGTCGAATAACGTGCATCCCAGGGTTCTGAGGAAACTGGCTGATGTGTTTGTCAAGCCACCTTCCATTTGTATTTGAAAAGTCATGTATGTCAGTCTGATGAAGCCCTTGGTGACTGGAAGAAGGGAATTGTATCTCCCACCTTTATGAAAAGGAGGAAGGAGTACCTGGGGAACTAAAGACCAGTGACCCTCACCTTTGTGCCTGGGAAGAGCATGGAACAGATCCTCCTGAAAGCTATGTTGAAGCCCATGCAAGATAAGGAGGTGATCTGAGACAGCCAGCACAGCTTCACCAAGGGCAGATTGTTGCTGGCCAATATGGTGGGCTTCTGCAATGGAGTGATGGCATTGATGGACAAAGGTAGTCCCTACCTGGACTTCTTCAAGGCCAGTGTCCCACACCACATCCTTATCTCTATATTAGAGAAATATGGATTTGAAAGAAGGATTATTGAATGGTGTCCTGGTTAAACTGGGACAGAGTAGATTTTCTTCATAGTGTCTGGTATGATGCTGTTTTGGTAAAAAACAGTGGAGAAACAATGTAGTGTTATCATACATATGTTTTAGTTGCTGTTGAGCGGGGCTGCACAAAACCAGGAATGTTTCAGTTTTTTCAGCTTTTCATACTGTCCCGCAAGTGAAGGGGTTACGAGAGTACAAGGACCTGGGTGGGGCCAGAACCAGGACAGCTGACTTAAACTGGGGGACATTCCATACCGTATGCGAAAAAACAATAAAAATGAGTGTAGTTGTCTGGAGGAGCTGCTGTTGCCTGGGGACAGGCTGGATATCTGTCAGCTAGTGGTGAGCAATTGTGTTATACATTACTTGTTTTGTGTATATATATAATAATAATGATGATGATAAGTCATGATTATCATAAATCTTATTTCTCTTTCTTCCTTTTCTGTCCTTTTTTTCCCCCCCTTTTCTGATTCGCTCCCCTATACCATTGGGAGTAGGGAGTGAAGGGGGTGAAGAGGAGTGAGTGAAAGGACTGTATTCTATTTATCTGTCTGCGGGGTTACAACAATCCTTCTGGTGCCCTACATTGGGTTCAAGGGGTTGAGATAATAACAAGCATATTTCTTCAAACATAATTGTTATAAATGGCATCGTAGCTTAATAGCTGTGTTTACAATGCTGCTCTTTTCATTCACGATGTAGTTTTATTTGCATTCAAGGTTGTTTTTCTTAATTCAATCTGAAATAAACCTAACAGAGAATGAATGGCAAAAGCACCCATTGTGACCAGAGCAGACCAGAGGTCTCAGGAGGGGGTACTTCATGGACCCAAAGGGCACAGGTGGGCGTTTGGTATCTTTTGGTATAGTTGCCGTGGACATTAAGTAGCTGACTACCTTGCCTGGTCTCTCAGAAAACCCTTCTGTTGTGAGATTTCTATGAGTAGAAGAACAGCAGGTACCAATTGCCACTACAACAGTGCACTGCCAGTAATACTGCACCAAACAGGACTCTCTAATTCCAATCCATGAGTTGATTCATCATCTGGGGAACCAACAAGTATTCTGTAAGACTCACTCAACATTCATAGTCCCATATGGTCAGTGGAGTTCAGAGGCTAACGGTGGACTATCATGGCCTGAATGAAGTCATGCCATCACTGAGTCAGCACTCAGACATGACAGAATTTCAGTACAACCTGGAGTCAAAGGCAGCCAAGTGATATGCCATAACTGATGTTGCCAGTGTGTTTTTCTCAATTCCCTTGGTGGCAGAATGCAGTCCACAGTTTGCTTTTATTTCAAGGGATGTCCAGTATAGCTGGAATTGAAACACAGCCCTGTCAATTGCCATGGTCTCATTCATACTGCACTAGTATAGAGGGAAGCTCCTGAACATCTACAATACATTGGCAACATCATTATGTGAAGCAACACGGCAAATGAAGTTTTTGAGAAAGGGGAAAAAAAGAATTCAAATCCTTCCTAAAAAAACATTTGCCATAAAGCAAAATATGGTCAAGTGACTTACACAGGAGATCCAGTTATTTGGAATAAAACTGCAAGATGGATATAACCAGATCCCTGTGGTTGTGATCAACGAAATAACTGCTGTGTTCCCACCATCTGACAAAAGGAAACATGATCTTTCTTATGTGTTTTGGGTTTTTGGAGAATGCATATTCAAGATTACAGCCTGGTCGCAAACCTTCTCTCAAGTGACCCAGAAGAAGAATGATTTCACATAGGGTCCTGGGCAACAACAAGTCTTTGAACAAACTAATCAGAAGGCAATTAATGTAGCAGCCCTCGGGCCAGTCCAGACAGGACAAGATGTAAAAAATGTGCTCTACACGGTAGCTAAGGCGAGTGGCTCTACCCGGAGCCTCCAGCAGAGAGCATCAGAGGAGACTCCAGGTTGACCCCTAGGGTTTTGGAGTCAGTGATACAGAGAATCCAACGCCCACTACACTCCAACTAAAAAAGAGATATTGACAACATATGAAGGGATTCTGAGCTGCTTTGGAAGTGGTTGGCACAGCTCTTCTTGGCATCACAACTGCCTGTGCTGGGCTGGATGTTCAAAGGGAAGGTCCACTCCAGACACCACGCAACTATCGCTACACCAAGTAAGTGGGTCACACTGACCACACGACAGGCTCAAATAGGGAATCCCAGTCATCCAGGAGTTTTGGAAGTGATCATGAATTGGCCTGAAGGCAAAGATTCTGGAATATCACCAGAGGAAGTGATGTGTGCTGAAGAGGCCTCGCTGTATAATAAAATAGAGAATGAGAAACAGTATGTTTTATTAACTGATGGATCCTGTTGAATTGTGGGAGAATGTTGGAGGTGGAAGACTGCTCTATAGAGCTGTATATGACAAGCTGCAGACTGCTGATGGAGGGGATGAATAGAGCCGGTTTACAGAAGGGAAGGCCATTCAGCTGGCTTTAGATATTGCTGAATGAAAGAAGTGTCCAGTACTCTAGCTCTATGATGGATGGAGGCAAATGCCCTGTGGGGTGGTTACAGCAATGGAAGCAAAGCAACTGGCAATGCAGAGGAAAATCCATCTGTGCTGCTGCACTGTGGAAAGATTGCTTCCTGGATAGATAATATGGCTGTAAAAGTACATCATGTAGAAACCTAACCCAGTCAAAACAACCAGCAAATAGATCACGCTTAGCATTGAAGTGACTCAGGTAGATCGCAGTGACTCAGAACTGGGAAGATAAAGATGAATTATTTCTGGCTCAGTGGACCCGTAATATATAATGAAGGAAGAGATGCAACATATAGATGGGTTTGTCTCATGGTTACCTCTAGATCTATCAGTGTCCATGACAGGGGAATAGCAAACCCACAGGCCCACTGTCCCAAAAAGGGGGAGGGAGAGTGAAGAGAAAGGAACAAAAAAGGGAAAAAAGCAAAGCAAAACAAACAACGGCAATGATCTGAGGAGGAAAATTAATTTACTAATAATAAAAGCAGAAAAACACAAGTTAATTGGGAATTAAGCTAACAAATAAATTAGAGTTTCTGAAAAGCAAGTTTCTTATTCTTACTTCCCTCTGCCAGGGATCAAAGAGAGATAGGCTTGTGACTTATGGTCAGTTTTATCTTTCCCACTGACTAGAGAACAGAAGCGAAACAGCAAAGTTTTCTGGGAGCTATAGTACATCTCTTTTGAGACTTTCAGTGCACTACATGCTGTGATGATGTGGAATACTGATAACAGAAATCATAAAACCATGACAGTGTGAGATTGAGGTGTGGACTTGATCCTGGACTCCATTACACAAGTTACCCATGAATGTGAAAAACATGCACAGCAATTAAGAAAGCCAAGCAAATAAAGCCTCTTTGGTATGGAGGACAATGGCTGAGATATAAATATGGGGAGGCCTGGTCCAAATCATGCTCCCAAAAACCCACCTTGTGTCTTATTTTCAGCTGGGATGGAATTGTTTTCTTAAGAGTATGTAGTAGGATGCTATGTTTTGGTTCTAAGAGAAAAATAATGTTGATAACAAACAGATGTTTATAGTTGCCAAGGCCATTTGCAGCAAAGGGTCCATGGAGCTGGGAGGGAACAGAGTTAGGACAGCTGCCTTAAATTGTCAAAAGAGACATATGACATCAAGTGGAAGGAGTTTTGAAGAGGGTGAAAGTTCATCTCACTCTCTTCTGCTGCTCTGGGGGGTAGGTAGGCCTTGGTCGGGGAGTGGTGAGCAATTGTTCGTGCATCATTTGTTATATACATATATATACATATATGTGTCATAAGTACTGTCATGTTTCTCTGTCTTAGTAAACAGTTTTATCTCAACCCACAAGTTCTACTTTTTTTTTTTTTTTTTTTTAATTCTCTCCCCTATCCCACTGGGAAGTGGGGAGAGTGGCCGAACTTGATCTGTAGTCAGAACTTGGTGCTGTGTCACCTGGTGGGTTAAACAACAACACCATGGCAAAAGTCATGTGCTTACAGGGGTGAAAGTAACTGCCAGATGGCTGGAAACATATATTGAGCCTCATACCACCACCCTAAATACTATTCAGGGTCTTGAAAAGCAAGTCTTATGGTGACATTGTATTCCAGAAGGATTTGAGTCTGACAATGGAACTCATTTCCAAAACAACATCCTAAATACCTGGGCCAAAGAGTATGAGTGGGTATGTCACATCCTTTATCATGCATCAGCCTCTGAGGAAATTGAACTATACAAGGGATTGTTAAAGACTACATAGAGAGCAGTGAATGCTGGAATATTCAAATACTGGTACATACATTTAGCAAAAGCCACCTGGTCAGTCGACATTCAGGGCTCTGCCAGCTGAGCTGATCCTGCCTGCATTTGCTCTGAAGAACTGTATCAGGAATAATCACCTAGGAATGAAATACAACAGAGAGTATGAGTGCCTAAGATGGTTTGCACTGTGAGGCAGTAATGATACAAATTGTGGATACTGTGAGGAAGCAGCTGTTAAGGAGATCCGTATATATAATTTATTTTTTAAATCTATAATTTACCACTTTCCTGTGTACTGGAAATGCTCCCTAATGACTATTACAGCAACATTTTTGGAGTATAGGTACAACCACAACTCTTTTTGAGAATCAAAGCAACTCAGATCCTATTACAGTCTAATGGGTAATCTTATGAAGATCCAGTGGCTGCTTTTGAAGTTATCTCAGCAAAATAAACTGTCATACCTCCTCCTCTGCTGTCCTCTGCATACCTCCTCCCCAGCTTAGGACCCTACTTGTGAACCCCACATGTTTCTTGGAAAAAGAGTAAAAGAATACAACAAAGAAGCATGAGGTCTTCCACAGGTATTAGTCTTATATCTTATTTATAAGGCTTCATAAGATCTGAGAAAAATTTATTTGTGGTCTGAACTTAGGCAACTGCCATTTGAGCAGCCCTACCCTACACTCTGGCTGGGGATTTCAGACATACCATCTGTCAGTGCTGTATAAATAAAACACAGTAGTCTCCTGTGTTTAAATGGCCTACACAATTCCTTGAGTGATATGTACATATATATACATATAATATTATATATATATATGTGCATTATACATATTTTTCTCTCTGTGGACACAGATGCTAATGTTTATGTTAGCTGGTCTAAATTTTCTGCTGCCATTTATCAGGAAGTGAGCACTAAGTTGAATGTGGCAGAAGTTCCAACTTGAGCCAAAGCAGTTTATTTTCCAAAGAAAATACTGCTAACAATAGAATTGTTAGAACATCCAGAGACTGGATGTTCTAAATGCATAGCCAGATTCAGAAGATGTTCCCTCTAATGTGGAGCAAGCACACTAATTGGCTTCTGCATATCATCCTAACACCATTTCTATTTGTATACATAAGACTTCGCTTTTTTCTAATGCTTTTGAAAAAGGCTTGAGGTGAGGGATTTCAGCAATGCACGAAGTTTAATGTTGCATGGCACAGTCTGATGTTCACAGGTTTATATTGGCCAATATTTATTGAATTTTGTTGAAGAACTGTATTTTATTTACATTCTGGCTGGGATTTTGAGATCCCTTAGCCAGACACCCACAAATACCTTACTACTTAAAGTACAGGTTGTACAGAAAGAAAAAAAAAGAAGAAAAAAAAAAAAAAAAAGCAATATGCAGCCTGTCAAAACCACATTAAAGGAACAGCCTGTTTCTGAAGCTCAAAAAGATCCAAAGAGCTCCGTGATCTTGTGATTCTGGCAGTACTCAGGGCTTTTCAGCATCTGCTCAGCTTTGGTCACTTAGTACAGGCTGTAGGAGAAAATCCATTCAGCTTTCAAAAGTCTCCAGGAACAAACAGTGGAGAAAACAGATCAAGATTATGGCTGGGGCAAGATCCCTCCTTGATAAATGCACATTCGATGTTTGACTCACAAAGTGGCCAGAAGCCATTCACATTTGGGAGTCTCTTAAGAAGAAAAATAATGGCAAAAGAACAATGGGAAAATAGTCTTAAAACCTTTTACTTACTTCTTAAAATAACTTTCTCCTGTGTGCACACTCTCCTGCCCTCCTTCTTATTTTTGGCAGAGAGCTAACTGTAGCGAGTAACTAAAGAGGGACTTTCATGCTAGGACAAACATGCAGAAATGAAAACATTTTACTTTTTTCTTTGCCAGTATGTACATTTCTCAGTAAATATTATTAAAGATGCTGACACTAACAACAGAGCTTCTTCTCTTGGTAGCCAAATATCTTTTTCTGTTTTCCTTCTGCAGTTAAAGAAGTCATAAACAATCTTTGTCTGATCACAGTTCTACAAATGTAACAATTATTTCCTAATCAATTTCAGAGGTAAGTCTTAATTTTACATTTACCCATGAAAGGTGAGAAAGGGTTGATGGTGTATAAACCAAGGACAGCAATGGTTAGATGTTGGTCACTAAAATATATCGTATATAAAGGAAAACATTTTACATTTTTTAAAACTTGGCCATGGCATTTTCATTTGTTGATTCTTATTTCATTTGTTTTGAAAGCATAGATCTTGGAACAAAAATACAGTTTCAGAAGACTTTTAGGAGTAGCCTACAAGGTAAAAATCCTTTTCAGAAAGAATTTTGCCTGAACAGAGAAATCAGGAGCAGTCCTGGTCAGTCTTATGTTAGAACTCTTCAGAATCTTCAGTCACCTCAAAATATTTTCTTTATTTTCATAATGTTATAACAGATCCCAACCTTCAAGTTTAGCATGCTGCATTTTTTTTTTTTAATGATGGGAAATTGTCTTTGCATAACAGCATCACTAGCCCTAATTTTGTGAATATCATTCTGCATAATCAAGATTTATATTTATTAGAATGTTTGTTCTACTTCTTTTCTGTTAGGAAAGGAAAATTATGTTTTGTAATTAGGCAGTGGCAACAAATAAGATGTGTAATTTATGTTATTAACATGTGTGAATTCAGAATAAGAAGTTCTGTGACTCTGCTTGGGAAAAATTGTCCTACCCTTGCACAGTAGGTGACTGTTAACTTGCCAGTTGTTTGCCAGTCCAAATAACAAGACTTACCATATTAGTTCACTGTGGGTCAGATTCACACCTCAACATTGGGCATTTAAGCTTTAGTTAAGTTTCACTAAAGTCTCTGACAGTGAAGCATCAGTAAACCGTAGGCTTATTCCATGTGATCTTCTCATGCCTGAATTTCTCTTCAAAATAAGTTTGCATAAGATCAAGGGAAGACATAAGAGAAGGTAAACTGTAATATACATAAAAGGAAAAAGTATATAGGAAGAAAAATCTTAATTTCTCCCATTTCTAAAACCTCCCCTAATGAATTATATATGCATATACACAGCAGCAGATAAAATCTTACCTTCACTTATTTCACAATTTGCTTTATCAAAGTACTAATTAATTCACCCAGAGAGACTAAAGTGTTTTTCAAACCTTCCTGTCACAGTAAGCCACACAGGAAAGGTGCCCTTCTAATCTGGTTTTCAAGAGCAGGGAATGTCTTGCAAGAAAGGTGACAGTAGATGGATGTCTTGTCCACAGTGATCATAAAATTGTTGAGTTCAAAAGTTTTGATGTAAAGAAAAAAAAGATCAACAGAATTGCCACCCAGAACTTAAAGAAGCAAATTTTAAGCTACTCCTACTCAGGGAAACAGCAGTACCTGCTGGGAGTCAGCTCTAGAGAATCTAGGTCTCCATGAGAGCTGGCTGCTTTTCAAGAACCACCCAGGTGCCCAGGAACAGGCAATCCCATTGCCTGGCAAGTCAAGCAATAGATGAAGAAGAATAGACTGGCTGAACAAGGAACTCATCCTGGAACTAGGGCAGAAAATGTATGACCTCTGGCAGTGAGGTCAGGTTCACAGAGAATGTAAAGAGCTGCAGTTCACAACTGCATGGAGAAAGCAAGAAAATCCAAAGCCCAGCTTGAGTGGACAATAGGCACTGCGCTATCAGACAACAGAAAACTCATTTTCAAGTACATCAACAACAAGAAAAGATCAAAAAAAAATATTGGAACTAATATTTGGAGTGAATGGTGCCAATAAAGTAAGGAGAAGAAAAGGTAGAAACATTTAAAACATTTTTTTCTTCTGTTATAAATGGTAGCAAGAGCTTTTCGATTGTCCAGCCCTCAGTGTTTGCAGACCATGACTGAGGGAGCACTCGCTTCCCATCTGTGATCACCAGAATTCTGAAGGACCAGTTGTATCAGCTCAGCATTCTTAAGCACATGGAGTCTGAGGAGATTCATCCCACAGTGCTGTAGAAATCAGCAGATGTTAAAAGCTGGACACCTCTTAACAATTTACCAGGAAGACTGGGAGTCTGGGAAGGTCTTTGCTGACTGGAAACCAGCTAGTATTATCCCAATGCCCGAGAACGTTGTGAGAGAGGACCCAAGAAACGACAGACCTATTATTCTAACCTCAACCACTTTTGGACAAGATTGTCCTGGGTACTACTGAAAGGCATTTAAGAAAAAAAAAATCAGACACAGAATGGATTCACAGAGGCAATGTTCTGCCTTAGTAATTTCACCTCTTTCTATGATAAAGTCACCTGTTGGTAGACGGAGGGAAAGTGATGAACATAATAACTGTGGGTTTTGGTAAGGCCTTTGATACTGTTCTTTGCAGTGTTCTTCTGGATACACCGTCCAACTGGGAGATAAACAAGTTCATCCTATTCTGCGTGATGAAGTGGCGTCATGGTAGAGATAAAAGAGCTGTAGTGAATGAGTCTAGGTCTGAGTACTGGCTGTTATCTTGTCACTAACAGTAATCTCCAGGGCTCAAATTCTAGGGCCAGTCCCGTTCAACATTTTTCTCAATGATCTGCATGCAGAAGCATAGTTCATCCTCTGCAAGTTCACTGATGATATTAAGCTGTAAGGTGCCACTGACACACTAGAGGTATGAGAGGCCTTGCAGAAGGATCTGGGTACACTGGAGCAAGGGAAAATCATCAGTGGCCTGATGTTTCACAAGCATAAATGCTGTGTGCTGTACCTGGGATGGAGCAATTCCATACACAGGCACAGAATGGGAGATGAGTGGCTGGTGAGCAGCTCAGCAGAAAGGGACCTGGCGGTGCTTGTCTTGCAGATCAGATCATTATGTCTAATCAAACCAAAAAAGATATGGAAAAAATTCCAGTTTATCACAATAGGAAGATACTGTTCTGCAGTAAAAGAAGGTCTTACATGGAGTTTGGTGGCCCTGCATGCAGCAGGGGGATTGGAGCTTGATGATCCTTGAGGTCCCTTCCAACCCAAGCCATTCTATGATTTTATGATTCTATGATTCTCATGTTAAATACATTACTAAAATTTTGGACCATTTGACTCTCTGTCTGTCAAAATTTTAAATTCTTACTTTAAGTATTCTATTCCCATCAGGCAATACACTTTGTGTATGGCTAGAATTAGACATTTAAAGCGTTTGCAATGTCCTCCTTAGTTGATTCATTAGTCCACAACAGACTACCAGATCACCAGATGTTAGTGTAGCACTGGATAACAGGGACTTGAATGGAAATATACTAAATTAATGAAAACCAGCTGGTTTACTTACAGTGTTTAGGCACTTTACCTTGCTAGCCATCTGACTGGCCTAAGTGAATGAAAAAGTCAAAAAGCCTGTTAACCCCAGCAGGGATGCTTAGGCATGCCATAGAAAATATTCATCAATTTCTGTTTCAAAAAGAATTAGGGTTTTGTCTTTTCATTCTAGAATGCAAAATTCTGAAAATCTGAAATTATATATGATCTGGGGTCTTCTCTACATCTATGACTTTGATTTAAGGAAGGAAAACAGCATGAATTCCAATTCTTTCAGCATTTCGGAGAGAGCTAGTTTTCTAAGGATTCTTGGATTAGAACAAGTGCCCAGAGGCTTTCTATTTTTGTGAAGTACTCATAAAATATTGCCTTTTATCTCTAAAATGCTTCTTTTAACAATGTAGCTAATGCTAAAAAAATAGCATCTCCTTTTAAAAAAAAGCTATGAGATGTCATCTTGAACTGCACTATCAAGAAGACGCATGAGAAAACAGAGTGCCAGCCTCTCCTGTAAAATGAGTGTACTGAACAGAACTAAATTTAAAACACACAAACGAACAAAAAAGCACATGTTTCATAACAATATACAGTGAACACCACTTGCTTTTAATTCCAGCTGTACTACAATATAACTTCAATCTATGAAGATCATTGGTCACTGAAAGCATCATCATACTTATTCCTGTTTTGAGCTAAAAGCTCAAAAGGTCCTTCACATTCAAATTCCTGGACAGAGCCTGTTATGCAATAACTACACAGAGGTTTGATCCCTTGGGTGTGCTGCTACCTTGAATGAGCATATTGAAATTTGTTTAATTTCTTGCTTAACCAAGTGAGGTTTAGAACATGATCTGGAATCTGCATAAAAGCAGGTGCTGGTTAACTGTTGTTTATGGTTGCTCTGTATGGCAATATGAGTTATTTTTTTTCGAAAGCCTTTACAAATTTTTTTTTCCATTAAATTTAAGAATTTTATAAATTTAATTTCATAAATATTCCAGAATGTATGTATTTTCTCAACTAACAGAAATGCATTTGAAGTTTTCCTGTGAAATACCAATAACTAGAAAATAGCAGTTTCATTCTAAACACACTGCTTTTAATAGAACACAACCATTACAGCTGTTTATGTGTACCACTACATACCCTTAGACCAGTTTATATGGATTTACATTTGTGTGTCTCTCAAAAGGACCAGTCCTGCCCTCCCTCCACTCATAAAGAAAATAATTTTTCTTATGGGATATTTTTCCAGATCTTCATATGCCCATTGTATACACCAGAAGCACAGTGGGAGCCATGACAAACCCACAGCCACTGTGAATTTGACACACAAGGAAGCACATAGTAGCCCTCTGTTGGATCCTTCTGCACTGTTTGTTGGATAGTTATCTTAGCAGTAAATCAGAGTTGAATGAATTGGGTGAGTGGGTGAGTGGGTGGTAGTCCCAGGATTCCAAAGAGGATTTTGCTCTGGCTGTGTCTGTGATGTTGTGCATTGCCTATATGCCCAGAGAGAGGGACACTGCAGACAGCATAACAACTGCTGCTGGCACTTTCCCAGTTTGCTCCCTTTATAAACCTCTCAACCTGATCTGCAAATTCACCATCAGAAGTATGAGATGGCTTCAGTATTAGTTTGGCCATCTAGCTCTTTTAGAAGCCTCAGACAAGTCTTTAAGTCATGCATCAACTTTGGGCCAGACTTCTGCATGGGAGTAACTTCACATACAGCATACAGCCTTTCTCTGTTGGCTTGATGCACCAAGTGTACTGAGAACAGACAGGAACATCAGCCCTGTGCTTGCAGTCAGCATATCAGACATGTATATGTGGTTTCAACGTTTGACTTGAAGTTTCTCAGCTGAGTTAGCTGAGTTTTCAAAGTTTGTTAAGTTATGTCTTGCAATGTGACCAACACAAGTAATGCGCAGGAAGTTTGCTCTCTAGCACTTAGTTGCCGTAAACACATGAACACTTATAGCTACCATGCACAGATACCGGTTTCCTTTTAAACTACATTGCAATATATTAATAATACAATAAGTACAATATATTGTTCTTCAATATATTTCTGGTGACTTTCATTCTGATGAAAAATATACTTCTAAACAACTACCAGGGTTGGGTACTACAGGAGGGTTCCCACTTTTAAACTTTCCAGATATAAATGCACATGTGCATTGGATTCATGTACAGGGGCCTTTATTTTTTGATCTCTTCCCTTAAGAATTAGTGACAGTTTGATCAAATAAGTCTGCGAATAAACAGTTTTATTTTGAACCACTCTTAGTGGCTACTATGAGCAGGTTTTGTATGAGATCCCACTGAAGATTGTTCTCCTGTCTTTCCTCTCATATCATCCTTCTTCTGATCTACAGTATTTCCTGATTTTTCCTGGCTTGAACTCTTTGGAAGGTAAGTTGTATTATGCTCTTTAAGAAGTGCTTAATGGAATCTTACCAATTGAATTTAACTATTTCATTTCCTTGGTCTGAACAATATTTCTGCCCTGAGCAAAGTAGATGCTATTTACCTTATTCCCCTGGTATCCCCATTGTATAGAACTAAACACATTGACCACTTGGAAGCAGCTGAACAAGCAGGAAAGAGAACCAGAAGTGCAACAGCCAGCTCCACTCTTCAATTTGTCCATAAGATAAGGGAACTCAGTAATGCCTAAAGCTCTGGACCAGGACACTTGCTGTAAAGCTTATCTCCATAGAGTGACATCCCAAAACAGTCCCTCATCCAAAGGCATGAACGCTTTGGAAAGAGACATTTGTTTAGAAACTAGAAGACAAAAATGCAGAAAATATAGAAATGTGAACATATTTTTATCTTTTTCTTTTTCTTTTTTTCTTTATAAAAAACTTCTAACACAGGAGCTTTTTCATTTCTTTCTAAGTCACTTTTTCTCCAGCCTCAGCAAAACAAGTTCTATTTATTAGTGTGAACTTGTCCCAAGATCTGGTTTTGCCAAGTCTTCAGCATTAGAAATCCCCTAAAAATCCTTTCTTTCTCATCCATCCTCCTAGGCTTCCTCTCCCGCAGTATACACAAGGCATTTCCTTCAGGTTTGCTCTGAGCTCAGAGTTTCCTCAGGGTGTTCAAAGCTTGAGAAACACTGCAACACATTAGTCACCCCCATCACCACAGTTCCCAAATACCAGCAAGGCAGACTTCCAGCTGATGCAATTCATCAACGTTACCCTGCCCACTTTCACCAAGGACCTGATACGCAATGCCCACCTCAGCAGAGGATGACTCCATAACCCCTTGCTGGCCTAGTTTTGTTAGTACCTTGAGAGGCACTACAACCACAATAGATGTGTGGAAAACCCATCCCTCTTGTTTAAAGTCCTCTAAGTGTTACATTTTTTTGCTTAGACTCAGAAACAGATGAAAAAGTGTGAAAGTATGTAACAAAGTATGCATACAGAATAATATTAACTTAATAATAGTTACATGAAAGAGCTCTATATTAGATATAATTCACCCAGGAGAAATATATTATTTTTTAAACCAAAATCTGTAGCAAAACTTAATGAACTCTGTAATTTATGTCCTGTCCAATCTACATGTCCCAGTAGGCTTTTTTTTTTTTTTTTTTTTTTTTTTTTTTCCTCCAGACCACTTACTTTGAGGTCTATAGCAAAACAGTATTACATTTCTGGAAAATTTTACTAATGAAGGTAATATTTTACTAATGAAGGTAATGAATGAGAACACTAATGAGCTCTCTGAAGTTTCGGGCCTTGAGTAACACTTGAAAGAGGACTGCCTGCTTTGTAGGTCCTTAGCGGGGCAGATAATGGGAGCCAGCTCCTGCATCTCAAAGTACTGGCCAAAAGGTTTCATACAGTGACAACACTCACATTCTTCTAAGTAACAAGACCTTCATATTCATACTGCACAACAAAAGATAACCATGATACCATGGCAAAACAGCCACTAGCTCTGATGTCACCTAAACCAGCACAATTGAAGAATAAAATCAGGTAAGATACGTAAGAGAGAATACAGTGAAATGAGAATCATGTGCTTAAGAAGACTATTCAGCTTCCTAAGTGAAACAGTGTTATTTTCTACTCTTATTTTCATCACTGGATGTGAAGGGAAACATTTGTCTAAATATTTTTCCAGAGAAGTTGCATTTTGTTTTCCACTTTCATAGAATGTTTGAATGGATTTTCCTCAGGCTTTCTCCTCAGAAGCCATTGGCTGAGTTCAGTAATGGAAAATTTCAGCCTAGAAAGAAGAACCTTTCAGAATCAGAAGCAACGGACTTGGAGCTGAAGTTGTTTTGCAACTTTAACCACAGTACTACGTCAGCTTCCACATGGATGCTATGATACAGACATAACATTGTTTTACACATGCAGTCTTTGAAGAGAAGGCAATCACACTTAGTTATTTTACTGACCAGTATTGTGAGAAAAGCATAAGATGCACACAGCTGGGACATGCTATTGCCTGATTTGACTAACTCAGTTGTTCTCAGGAAATGCTTGAGAATGTTTCATACAGGAGATGTGGTCAGAATGGCTGGACACAGCACACCTCTTCTTTGTGATGTGGCTTTGTAGGACTTGTACGGCCTTTGTATTGCATAGTCCTGTGAATTCCTACGGCAAAATGGACATGGATGATTACTAAATGGTAAGCATATGCAGCAGCACCATGCAAGATACTTCTGATATTGTAATAACACAGAGGTCAGAGCCTTGGTGACAGTCATTTCTCACAGATCTTAGTCCACTGTAACCACATGATGACACTCAGGGGGTGTCCAAAACAAGAAACTTCATAAATATGCATGGAGTTTATTTCTCTGCAGGAATACCAATGTTCATTCTCAGTATGGGAATGGAGAAAGATCTAATGAGCAGATACAGGCAGCAGCGTGACTGGGAGACCTCCTAGTTATGTGATATTGTGCATATCAGCCTTTCTGTTTGGATTTTATGATCTGTGAAACACCCATCATGATGTGTAAAACTGGGCTTTTCAATGTAGCCTTAGTAAATTCAATTATAGCTCACACAGAGCATGTATGCTCATTCTTACAAAAGAACTTTATAGATTAATTGTGCAAGAATAACTGGCCACAGTGCAGCAGTTACTGTGCTCTCCCATCCCTTGTGCTAGTTGTTGCTACCTTAGAGCACAAGCAGCAACTCAGGAGAAGCAAATTTTTTTGCTTGTGCAGTTTATAGCAAAAACAGCTTACCTAAGTAACTGAAAGATGCGCTTGTACATCTCTCCATGTGTACTCAGTGGTCAGAGGTACTGTGCTAGCTCACAGGTGAGACAAGAAGATGTCAAGATACGATTTAGTTTTTCAGGTAGTAAAAAGCAGCTACTCTGAAACCTTTGGTCTGCAGTGAAAAATGTTTCTTCTTCATTCAATACTTCAATAGGAAAAATATCTTACTGTTCCTGGGAGAATAGGATAGGAAATAATTCTTGCACAATAGTTAACAAAAACAGTCAGAAAAAATAAAATATATGTTCCTAACTATAGCCACCCGTGATCACTCTATCTTTCTCACTTCCAGTAGAGGGTGCTCTTGCTTCAAAAATTCCCTAACCAAGAGTTTCTGTCATCAAAAGTCGCCTTTAAAGTAGGTCTTCTAGTTAGGTGGTCCAGTCCAGTCGTTAAATACTTAACAAGTTAGGAGACAGAATGATTAAACAAAAAATCATTTCTTATTTTCCCTGCTACACAAATCAGGAGCGCTGCAGACATTAAAGATTAAGAGACAGAAGTTGTAGAAACTGTTCTCTTTGGAGGCTCTCATAACACAGATCCTGGACAGAACCTCACCAACAGATTAAAACCACTTTTCACAGTTTTGTTCTTTCTCCCTTTTAAAGGGAGGAGATAAACAGACTGTTTGCATTTGCATTTTAAAGCCTATTCATACAAAAGCATTCCACTTTGGACAAAAGATTGGAAAGATGAATCTGATATGTATAGGTCTTCACAAGTAGGTGCATTTTGAACAACCTAAAATAAAGCACAAACAAGAACAGGATAGATTTGTCTGCTGTTATACTGCAAACGGTGACTCAATGCAAGCTATTCTGTGCTGGAAGAGGAGATGCTTGACCTCCACAGCTGTTTCTCCTGATAGCCTCCTTCCCATAGGACCTTCCAGACAGAAGGCAACAGAACATTTTTGGGGTGTTACGGTTTAGTCTGGCAGGCAGCTAAACACCACAGAGTCATTCACTCACTTCCCCCTCCCAGTAGGACTGGGGAGAGAAGCTATTAAAAAAAAAAAAAAAAACAAAACAAAAAAAAAAAAACCACGTGGATTGAGATATAAACTATATACTAAGAAAAGATAAAAAAATAATGGTAATCTTATATATATAGATATATCTCAACATGGAAAACCTCACCTGGCCTGGACATGGACAACACTGACAGACTGAGAGCTCTTTCTCAATTCCGTGGGTAGTAGTGCAAGGCCATTCTAAGTTGGTAGAGAAATTTGCCTGGTTAATTTTGATAATGAATGAGACTTTGGCCAGCCAGAGTGCTCTCAAGGGAGCCTGCAATTTCCAGCGTCTGCTCAGGCTACTCTTCCTTTATTCCTTATTACTAGAGGTGTTTGTTTGTATGATGGTGAAGTTGAAATAGTTAATGCACTGGTCCTACCATCCCCTATGCCATATATATGTATATATATATGTATATATATATACACACACGTACAGAACAACTGATGCACAATGCAACTTCTGACCACTGACCCAGGCAGCAAGTACCCTCCCCCAGACAACTGCCCTGTTTTTCAACTTCTTTTCCCATATATCATACAGTATGAAATGTTTCTTTGGCCACTTTAAGTCAGTTGTCCTGATTTTGTCCTCTCGCAGCTCACCCTCAAAGGTGCCCCTTCAGTCCCCTTAGCTAGCAGGACAGTATGAGAAACTGAAAAACTAAATGTCCTTGGCTCTTTGGAGCGCTGCTTGAAAAGTAAAACATCAATGTTAACAACACCGTTTTTCTCCTAAAGGAAAATATAACATCATATCACACACTACGAAAAAAGGCAACTCTGTCCCAGCTGAAACCAGGACACGGGGGGAGATACCAATGTCTGCCTAAAAGGTAATCAGTGGTACTCTCTTCCTGTGACAACTCATTACCATTCCTGCTTTCACTTCCATTCTTCTCTTCATGGTTTCTGTGGGTCATTAGAACTGCCCTCAAGAGTTGGGCAATCTTTCCACCACAGTGCATGGTGTCCTAAAGCTTGTGGCCCAGTTGCTTCTTGGCAGTCCATATGGATACATTTTACTAGTGTTCAGACTTGAATGATTTTAAAGGAAGATAGTGGCAATAACAACAAGTTTCTGGAATTACTGTTTTGTCTGAGCAGTATCAATATTTGAGAATCACACAGCTAAACACGCCTGCATCTGTCTCAGTAGAGACAGTTGATCCTTCAGGCATTGGGGAATTCTCCCCATATGAGATTCAGCTGCAGACTAAGGAGAAACAAAATTCTCCCTCAACTTCAGATACATGCTGCTGCATTTACAACTGACACTCCTGGCTATGATTTCTATTAGCATTTAGCAACAGCTGTGCCCCCAGCTGGGAGCTTTCACTTTCTATTTTTAAAATCAGTAAAATCAGAAACATATGGGGCCTATAATTTACCATATATTCTTAATAATAAAATCCACTCAGTAACATATCGAGGTGTAATTCTACCTGGGAGATGCTTTGTTCCATAGGACAAGTTTTATCAAGGCTTAATTTACCTTATTATATCAGGTGTGTGATTTTCTCTTGAATTTACTAGTGACAAACACTGTGCAGTGTATCACACAAAGAACCTATGCCATACTGTGGGTGTTCCCCAGCACTAGATTCAGAAACCAGTAAGTGACAGTAGTGTCTCACTTCAGTACATAAATAGTAATTATGCATGACAGCCAGCTACCTCCAGGGTACCTTCTTGTTCCTATGCTATAATGATAATAATTGATGGCAATATGCTTGAATTCTTTAGTATGTTTATACATTTAAGTAGTCTGTACATTCAAGTACATCTACATTTACATTTTAAGCAAAGCTATATTTTCAGGAGACAACTATTTACAACTAAAAAAAAAAACATAAATAAGTGAATGAGGAAAAGAAAGAACTTAAGTGGTATCTGATGAAAGATGAGAAGAGAACTCAGATGACAAAGATAGGGGACGTAAATTTTGCTTTCTAGAAATAGGAATATAAATCTTTGGGAAATACAAGGTTGTTCATACTGTTCTGTTTCTCCCCTTATCCCTCAAAACCAAGTACTTTTTTCTTCATTTCAGTATAGGTCTAAGCTAAACAACCTACAGCTTAATCTGAGTGTTCATCAGAAGTAGGCCTTCTCCTAATTTAAGCTGCTCTAATCTTTGAATTGGTAGGTTTGGTAATATTTTTTTGTTGAAATCAGCTATACTGATGTATAGTTGGTATGAATGCTTGGATGGAAAAACACTCAGTGCAAGGTCTCAGAAGAAACTGAGGATTTCACAAAGGTACTTTTCAAATACTTTTACATAAGTTGTTAATAAACTAATTACATATGAACCCTTTTGGTGCTCCAGTGTGTATAAACCTTTTTTTTTTTTTTTTTTTTTCCCCACAGGACCTTTTTCCACATGCAAGCTTAAGAGATCACTCAGAACTTTCTGTGTTCTATTCCAGGTATGATTAGAAAGCCAAATTGGGTTTATGAATTTCTGTTTATGAATTATCTCTGACTTTCAAAGAGTTCCTGTGTTTCACCCATTTTATTTTATTATGATTTTCTGGATTCATAGAACTCTGTAAGATTTCCTTGAGGGGCTGTTGATCCTCCTTCAAAGTGCTAGTGCAGATGAAGCAGAGGTTCCCATGGTGCCTCTAACCTGTGAAGACATCAGCTCCTGCATGAACTTCTCTGATATTCTCTCTGCAGTTTCTGTAGAAATAAACCATTAGCTTTCCTCCTTTTGGAGGTATTATGTAAATTAAAAACTAGCCAAGTCTTCAGCACTTGTGTACCCAAACTTCTTATCACCTGAAGTATCACTCATAAACTACAGTTCACTGCGATTGGAGTCACCTAATTTAATGACTAACTCAACAAACAGTTCCTTCAGTAACTGTTTATGTTATGTTTCACAGTAGTGATTATATTACGCTAACTTATATTATAAATATTACTGTTTCTGCCTGGGACAGGGAATTGGGAAAGAGTTAGTAAATATCCTGCTTACTTTCTTGAGTAGAAGCTGTTGCTTGCCATATTTGATTTGTATTTTCATATAATACAGTGCTTATGACTAGAATACATTTTCAGAATGACCATTTTAGGACATTAAAACCTAAGCACGTGTGGAATTTGCTTTGATTGAGCACCTTGAGAATGAATGAGTTCTGATTAAAGGACAAGAATGACATCCTGACATGACAGCCAGGGGCAGTTCGCTCTGCTGCAGCTAGCTTATGCACCTAGAGAATCCAAGATATAAAGCAAAAAAGACAATTCTTTTAAACAGCTCTATTCTATATTCCTGTGAAATGAAATAATGTCAAATAAAGGCCTGAATCTTGCTGACAAACATTAGGAATGGAACAAAACCAGAGGGAACATTGTGGACAAAACTACTGAGCTGAAGATTCTGACACTTTGGTGCCAGAATGATTTCAATAGTGCAAGCTGCCTCTCTTGTGAAGCATCCACAAATGAATTGGTTCAACACAAAAGTTGACTGATATTAAATAAAAATCCTTATAGCATCATATCTGGCTTCTGCTCTGTCATCACACTCTGTTGTTTTTTGTTTTTTGTTTTAAGCTTTTAGCTTTCACATTCAGCCAGTTATTCCACCATTAATTACTACTGATTAGGGCAATATCTATTCACAAGAGCAGTGCTTATCCTCCACAAACATCTCATCAACTGAACTTGCAAACAAGGCTCTGGAGAACCAAGCAATGCTTTAGTTTTGTTTAGTTTTTTTTAGATCGTTCCCCTCTAGCATTACCCAGCACTGATATAATCTGCTCACTTAAAAGATAGATTTGGAAATTGGAAAGCAGCTCAGCTAATAATGTCCCTTGATTGAACCTGCACTGGCAGAGGGATAGACAAGAATACTTAATGGGGCTTTTTCATCTCTGATTTCTGAATTCCCCTTTTCTTTCAGGAAATGTTAGTAGTTATTTCTGTTTCTCTGTTTAGCTAGTTCCTTTATTTACTCTATATCTCTTGGTTACTCTGGAGGAAAAGAAAACTCCAAAACATATGATGCAAGCATGAAAACATGGAGAGGTCTAAGCCAAATGAGGATAGATGAAAAAAATTTTATAAGGTATTTCAGAAAATAATAACTCCTGAGCTGCTCTTTAGGTGGTCTGGCTGATCTCGCTAAAAAATTATTCACATGGTTTAGAAACAGAGATTTTATCCATGTAAAATGTCTTCCATATCAAGACAACAAGCTGGCTTTCAGACCTCAAATGTAGTTGCCCGCCTGCAAACAGACATGCCAGAGAATTGCAGGATTTTTATAGTTAGGGTAGGAAAGTGAAGGATTAACAATTGGAGTAAGAGTTTGAGTCCTGGGACAGTTTGTGTATTGGTTTCATTTCTCTGATGAACACAAACCCTCTAAGAGAAAACAAACAAGTTATTTTTACTTTTGTGACCCAACGTAGAAGTTCAGCTCAAGTTCATAGATTCATGGAATCTTAGAACTTTTTGAAGCAGAAGGGACCATTTGAGGTCATCTAGTCCAAATCTCCTGCAATGAACAGGGGCATCCACAGCTAAATCAGGTTGCTCAGAGCCCTGTCTAGCCTGGCCTTGAATATCTCCAAGGACAAGGTTTCCATCCCTCCTCTGGGCAACTTGTTCCAGTGCCTCCCCACCCTTATTGTAAAAAATATCTTCCTTATGTCCAGTCTGAATCTCTCCTTGTCCTATCACCACAGACCCTGCTAAAGATTCTGTCCCCTTTTTTCTCCTATTCCCCATTTAGATATTGGAAGACGTCTAGTAGGTCTCCTTGGAGCCTTCTCTTCTCTAGGCTGAACAACTGCAGCTCTCTCAGCTTGTCTTTGTCGGAAAGGTGCTCCACCCCTTGGATCACTGCTGGGTCCCTAGCATTGAAGCAGTGTCTGTGTAGCCATCTTCTGCGTTGTGTTTCTAGCGATGTTTCAGGAATGAAGAAAAGACACAGAACCTCACCCATTTCATAAAACACAACTTTAAATTGAATGAACTCTCTGTTAAAACAAAAGGATGAAACAAGACTGTATATTGGTTGTCCAAAATGAAGTGTTAATATAAAAGAAAGAAATCAGACAAATGCACCCCCTTCTTATCTCGTCATTCATAGGGAGAGGTTACCACTGATGAAGAAGTGAAAGACTAATAGCTGAGTCTGAGCAAAACTGTGGATGTGTACATCTGCAGCATGGGAGGGAGCAGGCAACAGAAAGCACTGAGTGCTTCTGTCAGACTGGCACAGGTAAATGGCACAAAGCCTTTCTGTCATACTAGAACAGCTTCAGTACAACTCAGTGGTCTTACCTCTCCTGCTCCTTCCACGATGCAGTGAAAATAAACCCATTGTCCTACTGAGGCTGAAATGCTGAGCAATTATTTTTCTTTCATATTCTGTTTCCAAGCTGACCATGTTTCTGTGCCAGGGATAATGTGGGTAACATTCACTGTGAAGAACTGGCAACAGATGATTTTCTAGGAGGCTTCTCTGCTCACTGGCAAAGAGAAAATACATCCTTCACCTCACCACACATGCCTACCAGAGTAACAGAGAACAGAGCAGTGACTTTGCCAGACATTAGCTTGCCAGGTCAGCCATCAAAAGGGCCTGCAAGTCCCCGGAGCACCCAAAGCATTGTCTTGGACACCACATACACCCTAATTTGCAAGATGCATGTGGGCTTGAAAACACAGATCTCCCATTGAGACTGTAAGCTTGCAATTTTGAGACTCTGTCCTAGAAGGAAACTTCTTCTGGGCTCAAGTCCATCAGGAGCCATAAAAAACATGATGCGACCACACCAGAGAGCACCGTCAATGTCACCAGGTGGCTGAAGACTAGAAAACTTGAAAGGAATGTCCTTGTTTCTCTACCTCTGCCTTTGATTGTGGTAACATCTCTCAAAGCTTGTGAAGAGAACTCCCTCTCAGATCAGAGACTGATGGAGATGTTCTGCTCTAAACACATTTAGAAACTTTAGATAAGAGAGAATATTAGGTTACTTGGTTTCCCACCTCTCCGTGTGAGTTAGTTAGATCTAAATGGTTCCTGAGAGGATACAGAGGACCTCAAGTTAAGCATTTACCAGAAAGCAGCAAGCAAGTTCCCCTCTACCTTTCCCCTCCTCAAATCTGTTAGTTAATGTAAATTTTCAAGAGTTATCCTTTTAAGAAATGAAGGGGAGAAAAGGAACAGAGAATATGATTGTGCCTTGCAGCCAATTTGAGAGAGGAGCTGAGTTGGTTTTGGCATAATGCCAGTTTGCTGGCTCAAATTTCACCTGTAAAGCCCTGTAGACATTAAAAAACCATTCATTATCCACCCAGACACAAAAACCTTATTATACTCTATTTTTCCGATCCTGTTCAGTATGCATGAACTGTTCCTGCAGAAGGACAGTATTTCTTGATTCCTTCAGGTTGCTTGCTGATCACAGGAGCACATGGGGTTTTGCTTTCAATGAAGTGAAGGTTTTTTGACTGGAATTCTCAAAATGATCATGTTCAGATTCCTGGTTCCTCTTTAGAGAGCTCAGCTACAAGTGTGAGCCCAACGTCTGCTCATCTTTCCTGCTTCCTGGGATGTTCACACCTAAAAGTCGAGCAACACGTTGATCATAGTTTTATGAGTCCAACTAGAAGATGGTAGCTCCTGAAGGAGGGGGATATGCCTGTGTGTAACAAATCTGGTGCTGACCCTCAAAGCATACTGAATTTCTTCTGTAATACATTTTCTGCAGTTCTTTGTTTTTTGTATTTTTTTTTTGGTGAGGATTTTTTTTTTTTTAAACAAAAAGATTTTAAAAATTTGCATTCTGTATGTTATAAATGTACGTTGGATTTAATGATGAATATAAGCGTCACTATTGAAAGACTTAGCTGAACCATGTAGTTAGATTTATTTTAATTCTACATGTTTTGGCTTCAAAAGGAAATACATTGCAGCTATTCTTAGCCAAGACTTCACAGCTGCAAGTAGTGAATTAGAAGGATATCTTGTGCAGGCATTATGCTGGATGTGCTCCCTGCCAGTTGTTTTAAGTCTGAAACAAGGATCCTTGTGCTCTGAAGAGAACTGAAGTCCACCAGATTATCTACAGGAGTGTGTATTCAAGAATCTCAACGGACAGTCCAATGGCAACCATGACATTTCTACCCAAGTTACATTATTGCAAAATGCCACTGCTGCTCTGTGGCTGCTGTACAAAATGTGATGCTAATATGGAAGTGTGCAGAGTATGGCAGTGGTTGTGCTCTGAGGCCAGGGTTCCCAAAGTCATGCTGTGTCCTTATCCTGTGAGCAGCCAAATGCCTCCTCCTGCTTATGCATGTATGTAAGAGCTGCTGCTTGCTCTGGTACCAGCACCACGTATTTTTTGGAATCAATGTTCTTAGGCAAGTGACAGCTGCTACCTGAGGACCCAAAGGTAATTTACAGTCTCTCTTTTTTTCTGACAGAGGGTACTTCAGCTTGCATACACTGTTCTGTACAGCCCTCATTTCACAGGCACTGGCACTGAGAAATGTTTAATAAAGTACCTAAATACAACATAGATTCCCACAAAATGAAAACACACATTAATATAAGAATAAAGGGGTAATGCTGGCTTTTCTTGTCTAAAGACACCCTAAGCTAAAGTTGGCTTTCTGTACACAGATTGTTTGGAAGAAACAAGGCTGGTAGGGTCAGAGGGATACAATATTGATAGATTAATCATCTATTATTTGGAATTCTGAGTCCCAAAATGGACTTTCAAATGCTTTTATAATCTCACTATATTAATGTCCATGTATTGCAAAGCCCAAGGCCTGTGTTCTAAGCAATTATTTTGGTCAGACAATTGCAATGCCCCCTTTGTTCCAGTTATTGCACAGAAATGCAGCCAGGAGCGTCATCCATTCTAAGCATCCATTCTTTGCTCTTTTGAGCAGTCCACTTTTGTGTGAACTTCCTGGAACAGAACTTCTGGAATAGCTGTTGGCTCAATCTGGTGTAGAGACTCCGAGATCCAGTGAGAAGCTGTGATGCGCTGCTAAGTGAATTACCAGCCCTGCAGTGATGGATAGCAGGACAAGAGCTAGGTAAGAGAATCTTTTGCCAGAAACTGTAGGACTTGGCAAAACTGTTGCAAAACCAGCCTCAGGAGACAGCGGATTTTATGAAGGACTCTGTATTCTTCGTGCTTGCAAAGAAAACAAAGAAACCACCACTCCCAGGCTATCTTGGATTTACAGTTACTCAAAAACTTCTATCTGTGCTGGGAAGATCATGAAACAGATCCTCCTGGAAGCTATTCTAAGGCACATGGAATAGAAGGAGGTAATACGAGACAACCAGCATGGCTTCACCAAGGGCATGTTCTTTCTAATCAAACCAATGGACTTCTATGGCATAGAAGTCTTAAATGCGCAAGGGAAGAGACACTGTTATCAACTATCTGGACTTCAGTAAAGTCTTCGACATGGTACCTGAAAACATCCTTCAGTTCAATTTGGAAGAATATGTATTTGATGGGTGGATTTTTTGATGGACAAAGAACTGGTTGTGAGATATTACCCAGAGGGTGGTATTCAGTAGCTCAGTGTCTGGATAACAAGTGGTGTCCCTCAGGGGTCTGTACTAGGATCAATGCTCTTTAATATCTTCATCAATGATACTGACAGTGGGAGAGAGCGCACACTCAGCAAGTCTGTGGATGACACCAATCTGTGTGATGTGGTTAACAGTGGGTCCAGGAGAATTTCAAGAGATAAATCCAAGTGTAAGATCTTGCATGTGGGTCACAGAAAACCCCACAGTCAATACAAGCTGGGAGATGTGAGGTTAGAGCACAGCTCTGCAGAAGACGTCTTGGGTGTACTTGTGGATGGCAAGCTGGACATGAGCCAGCAATGTGCCATCGCAGCCCAGGAAGCCAGTTGTATCCTGGACTGCATCAAGAAACGTGGTCAGCAGATTGAGGGAGGTAATCCTGCCCTTCTACTCAGTGCTGAAGAGACCTCACCAGAAGTACTGTGTCCCCTCAAGAGAGATATGGACCTGTTGGAGCACGACCAGAAAAATGACCCAAGGGATGGAACACCTTTCCTATGAAGACAGTTTGAGAGCTGCAGCTGTTCAGTCTAGAGAAGAGGAGGCTCTGGTAAGACCTGTTAGTAGCCTTCCAATATCTAAAGGGGGAATATGAGAAAGAAGGGAACAGAATCTTTAGCAGGGTCTATAGTGATAGGACAAAGGGAGATTCAGACTGGATATAACGAAAAAGTCTTTTACAATAAGGGTGATGAGGCACTCCATCCCTGGAGACATTCAAGGGTAGGCTAGACAGGGGTCTGAACAGCCTGATCTAGCTGTAGATGTCCCCGTTCATTGCAGGGGAATTGGTTTAGATGACCTCAAAGGGTCCTTTCCATCTCAAAATGTTCTATGAATCTATGGATCTACGATTCTATGAAAGCAAAACTGTATTTAGAGGCAAAGATTAAAATCTACTAAAGTGAACAAGAAACTTCTGATTTGTCTCCCTTAGCTTTTGGTGAGAGATATTCAGAATTGGCTCCCCTCTGGATACTTCCAGAGGATCTTTTCCTCCATAGCTTTCTTATTCTCCCACAGCTGGGTTTTATCTGTTTTTCTGCTTGTTCCCTGGAATTTTTTGTTTTGTGTGTGTGTGTATGTGTGTGTGTGTACGTGTGCAGGTTCCCATGCTGTATAGTTACAATACTATTATTTAACAGGAGGAGAAGAAAATTCCTATTTTTAGTTCCAGCATATAAAATGGGCATAAAAGCATACAAATGTCTAGGGACGAGTTATTTTGTCCTAAGTGATCAAGCAGAAAAAAAGGATATGGCAAAAGTAAAATCTTAGAAAGGATACTTACGTGGTTAAGGCATTAGTCTGTTAACTCTGGAGATGCTTGTTCTTTTTCTGGCTTTCCTACAGCCTCTTTTCGCTCGATACGGGTTAATATTCCTCATTTCTCTTCCTGTAATATGGAAATAATACTAACCAATCTAACAACAATGCAATGCAATGAGAATAGATTAATTACTGCGTGAACAATTTTCAAACACATTAGTGATTACTGCCATAACAAAGCCCCCTGTGTAAACAAATGCCTCTGGGAAAATGAAAGATGGGATTTAAAGTCTGTTTTGAGGTAAGCTCTTATACCAGTACTCCCACCACAGGCAACACACCCATACCAAAGGAAAGAATATTACAAATGCACAGTGTCATGCTTTAAAGATCTTGAAAATCAGCCAAATCTGTAAAACACTAAGGAGACTTAATGCAATACTTACATAACCCGGGGATAATTCTCAGGAATGCTGAGTACCCTCTGCTCCCCACTGACTTCAATTTGTGGGCACTCAGCGAATTCAGATGTAAAATAATCATTTCGTGAACAAAAGGTATTTGAATGAACCCTTATCCCTCAGTCTGCATATTATTATGAATGTAGACATGCTTACAATAAGAAGTTCCATCAGGATCAACTGCTGTGCCACCTGTACATAAGGCTCATAATATGAAGACTTGCATCTAAAAGTACCAGCTGAAATGACAGACATTACCTCTTTTTTCCCTATCTGATTGTTCCTCCTAACTGTGAAATTGTCCTCGTGTGCCAGAAAAGTGGCCAAGAAGGGAAAATAAGTGAGTATATTTCCATTAATGTCTTGTGTATCTAGGATAGCCTTGGGACTCCCCATCCTTCAGTATGCATGTCTAAATCCCAAGAAATACTGCAGTACCAGAGCAGACTCCAAAAGCCACTGCAGACAGGCATCCTCCTCCCCTGTACCAGCGTTAGGCACCACTAAGGCACCAGGTTCAGAGTAGAGCCCAGCATAATCGATTTCTACCCACTCAAAAGCAATATGACAGCCTTGAGTCAGGTGTTTGATCCTTTCTCAGAAAAGCAATGACTTGTTTCTGCTTGAAAATGGAGCTTAATTCTTCTCTGGTCTGAGACAGATTTTTTGATTCAATTAACAATAACACCTAGGTTTTGGGGATGCAATTGAACCAGTGCTTCCCTGTTGGAAAACACTTTGCCTTTGAGGATGTTAGCATCCAGACCCACACTCAGTACATAACCATAGTTAAATACTTCCTTTGAGGGCAAGTGGAAGTAGGTTTTTATAGGTGCAGAAGAAGTATCAAGGTGTGATATTGTGAACTGCTAGCCAGCGAAGCAGTGTATGACTGGATTTGGCCACACAGAGGCTAGTGGACCTGTGAGCCAGGCTGACAGCACAGTGGGGTGCAATGTATCACCACTCCCCTTACCAGCAGAACATCCAGCCAAACCCAGGAAGATCAAAACCTGAAAAACAAATTAAAGCAAATTCCAGCCTGAAATGCACACAAAGCTCGTGCCCAATTTGTGAGCCCCCATCCTTCATCTATGCATCATGGAACATTTGCTCGTAGTGGTGTGCTCCAAGAAAGCAGCAAACTCAAAGGGAAATACCTGAGGGACAGTCAACACTGTACTCCCTGTTTGCCAACCAGGCCACACTCCTTCAGACTTGGCTGTTTCACCACTCCTCGCTGATGACCAGCTTGCCTCAGACCCACCTCAGAGCTCCTTGTTTGCTTTGGCGGGGCCTGCAACCCCAGGCAACCCAGCCTGGTGTTTGAGCCTTCCCCAGCACACTGCAGAACAGAGAACATGTGTTTTTTGATTTCAAAGATATTGCTTAAAATAACTCCATCTCTATAAAGTTGAAAGTGGAACCCCCATTTTCCTCTCCCTCCTCTCTTTGTGCAATGGTGGCTCTCATGAGGATCCAGAGACAGATGTGCCGTGAGGATCTGGTTATCATTCCTCCTTCCCACATCTTTCTCTGCATTGCTGAACAACGGCAAGTATCTGTGAGAAGATGAGGGGAAGGAAAACACTGGCTGAAAAACATCCCCTACCTCCTTTCCCCCTCCCTGTCATCCTGTGCTCTCTTCAAACACGTTTTTAAACATACCAGTTTTGGTCTGGTTTCCTGGATGGCACATCTTCATGTCTAGCTGGGCTCCATCCATTACTTCATGAGACAGGGTAGGATCAAGGTACCAAAATTGATGGAACATTTTGAGCAAGGGCAGTGGGTGAAAAGACCCTCCCAGGATAGCAGTGGAAATGGGACGAGGGGGCACTTATATATTTTAAAGTCACTGAATAAATCTGTTGCAAGAGGGAAAAGGTAATTTATAGTCTAGAGAGATAATTTGGCATTCCTTCTTGTTTGTCCTACCAAAACGATGAAATGACTCATTTCATTTTATTTGTTGTTTTTTTTTTTTAATTTATTTTTTAGTTTACATTCAGTACCTGAATTTATCCATGTTTCTTTTCTCCTCTCTCTCTCTCTCTCTCTTTTTTTTTTTTTTTTTTTTTTTTTTTGTGGTTTGGAGAAGGGTGATTTAAAATGCCTGCCTTACTTAGAGTTCAGAAGCAACTAAGTTACTTCCACTTCTGGAGGGTCCAGTATTTTATTCCAAACTGGCACAAGATCTGTTCAGTTATTCTTAGCTTTGCTGACACCTTTTTGCTTTTGTTACATTAATGCATGGATGTGAAGAGGGAATGGACTCAGTTCTGGATCCTGTTCCACTGAACTGCTAATTCACATTAAGAAATGTCAAGTCTAATAGAGTACTGCCTTATGTTGAGGCCAAGAGGAAAAGGAATTCATCCGAAAACTCACTTTCCAGGAGTATTTAACCCCTTCAAGTGCCATTAGGCTGTATATATGTTACAGCAACAGCTCTTTTTTGGAGGAGCCCAGATAAAATGTCTCATTACTCATCTTTCAGCTTCAATGTTCCAAAGCTCAGATCATAGCTCTGTTACAGCTCCTACTGCTGAATGATCTCCACTTGTATCAGTCTGCTGTCTGCTAAAGGCAAAGGGACTTCCATATTATGGTGTAGGATTTGTGCGCAAATATTGTACCAGGGCACTCAACACAAAATGAAGAAAAGCGGGAAGATACAAAGATGCTCTTATAGCTGAGGGAGAGGAAATTTCCTTCTTAGGGAAAAATAGACGTGTGAGGAGCTACTGTGTAGAGGGAGGTAATCTTTGCTAATTGTATTGCAGAGCAGTGTGCTCTAAAGAAAACAGGTAGTCTAGGAGTATGGTTTCCCAAGAGTGTCTGTCTGATACATATGTGGTTGCTAAGTATAGGGAAGAAAGAAAGATGAAGGCCACTTAGAAGGTGCTCAAGGAGATGGAAAAATAGATTAGCATTTTCTATCTGAAGGTCTAAACATCTGTTTATCTTGTGCAAGGACAAGAGGTATAAGGAGTTGAAGAAAATTTGCTTTTGCTAAAACAGGAATACAGATCATGGTATTTGGCCACATCACAAAACTTGAAGTTCATTTGAACATTTTTGGAAAACAAAACTCTTGGCTCAGCTTCAAGGGATAGAGTAAATAATTTGATTTTTAATCTGTCTCTATTCATATCACATTATGAAACCCCTTGCTATGAGAACTGCAGGATGTGATGAACAAAACAAAGCAAAAATCCTACTGCCAAGGTTGAAGTGGCTCTACTCAAAGCTTGCTATCTGTTTGTCTTCTGCAAGGGAAGAGTCTCAGGCAGGCCAGTGAGTATGGAATACAACTAACAGTGTCTTGCAGTGCCCAAATTAACTTATTAAAATGCAAAAAAAACTGAGAAAGGAAATGAATAAAAAACAAGAGAGATCTCCTGTCTCTGTATAATATACCCTTTCAGGATGTCTACTTCCACAAAGAAAATTTATCAAAATGTTTCATTTTCAAATCTTTTCTTGAAGAGGAGCTGCTTTAGTTGTAGATTTTCCTTCTAAACATGAAAGATTCTATTTACTTTCTGAGTGATACAACTTGTATGACATAAGCTAATGTTTTAATATATGTATCTATGAACATGAAAACATAACAGTTCTTGATTTTTTTTTAAAGAAAGCGGCATATAATCTTTTCTAAGGCTTCTCTGAGCAGTGGATATCTCAAACATAGAGCTAGCACTATCACTGGCACAAGTACATGTAAGAGAGTTGCTTTTCTTCACAAGCAAGGCAAAGGCAGGAGAGAAACTACACTGATGGAGGTGAGACCACAGAGATGTTACTGGGCAGCAAAGAGATAAGTCCCCGGCCCTTGGAGTCCTTGTTCAGCACAACCCTTTTCTAACACCATGTGAGATTGGCAAGCATAGTCCTCCAGGAGGGGAACTCCCTCTGTGTTGGCTGGGAGAAGAAATTCAGTTCTTTGCTCTGCATCCTTCGAGAAAACAAGAATCTCTCAGTTTGCTTTTATGAGAAGATTTCACATTTTGTTCCAGCTGGAGGGGAAAAGAGAGAGAAGAAAACACACACTTTCCTTCACCGGGTGAGAGTTGTCTGCACACACAGGCTGGGCCCCACGCTGTGGGTTATTTCACCAGGATTTGCATATGCTCTGCTTCCCACCCAACTGAGAAAGCATAGGCCCTTGGGAAAGCAGCATGTCCTGTGTTAAAAGGCCACAGAGGCAGACAAAACATGGTGTCTGGCTGAGCAGATTTAGTTCTGCCTTGTTTTGCTCAGGTAATAGTAAGGTAATAGTAAGTCTTAACTTGCCAAAAGTAGTCACTGCCTGCATAGCACCTTCAGTGCATAACTCAGCTGTGATAATATATGTCTTTGGAAAGTTGGGTCCTTCACCACCAGTTAATGGTTACATGAAGTCCAAAGAAGCTCTGCACACAATCAGAAATCACAGAAAAAATCCCAAGGTGCAAAGCATTTAAAGATCGGGACTATATCTGGAGGAAGATGAGTTAAGGCCTTTACAGGAAAGGGATGCCAGGTCTTTTGCCAGGTCAACTTTCTAGGAAGGTCTGGAATTACAATCTATCCCATGAAGGAAATGAGCAAAATAGCAGTTCAAATTTTATTGTACCTTTTGTGTCCATAGATGTGAAGCTCCAGGTGAGGTCTCTCTGCTTAGAACAACAAGGGACGATGCAGGTGTTGAGATGGGAGCCAGCAATCCAGCTGCCTGCACAGCCCCTCCAGCTTTGAATGGCAGGATCTGTTTTGGAGATGGATATCCACCTCCTGCACCAATAACCAGAGTGGGAACCAAAGTGAACATCAACTATGTAGAAGCAAGAGGAAGTAGTAATGTCCAACAAACTACATGTTGTCTCTGATTGTCCTTAACATGAGGCTATGAGAAAAATACCTTGTAAGCAGCATGTTGTGTCACTCCTGTCCCTACCTGTCCCGTCCCCACATTTCCAGGGTAGGAAGAGAGCGCCTGTTGCAGTGTTTTGCAGTGTTGGACTGTAGTCATGAGTCAGTACTGGGTGGTTTCATCTGCACCAGCTCAGGCTCTAGCAAGATTTTATTTAAGCTCCTGCACTCTGTTTTGCCTGCTGTTATCTGGCAACTTGCTGAGGCCTGCAGCAGGGGTGGGGAGTCAAGTAGGGTAGACAATAGGATTCAGAGCAATAATGATCATGATAAGAAGAATCAACGTTGAATGCAATTCCCATTCCTCATTACTATGCTACTGTAGCTATGGTTTGGCTCTCCTCCTGGCCTTGGCAAACATGATCCACTTCATCTCCTGCTTCTCCTGTTGGCTGGGCTCCCATCCTCCTCTTGGCTCCTGCAGCCAAAATCCTGGCTGGCTGGCTGCAGTAATCCCACATAATATTTCACGCAAATTTATATGAAGCCTATTACAAAGCTCAGCGAGGAGACACTGTTTCTTTTTCTTGATACAATCAATCATTTGTAGCTCTGCTCCAAGGACCAGCCTGTCTCTCATGTAATGGCTCCTTTCTCTCAAAGGAGCTGAGAAAGTGCAATACTCAGAGGGGGCAGTGAGAAACAGTTTTCCCCACTTTTCTCTTCCCTTTAGCCCTATTTGAAACCACGACAACTTGCAGAGACCCCTGACCTGCCGTCCCTTGTCCTGCTTTGGGCGACAAACATTCTTGTCCTAATGCCACCCTCATTTAACCTGAGCACAGCAGCTTAGTTGTCCTACCTCTACGCAGGCTGGATGCTTGCTCTCCAGCTGCTCCCTTCCTCAGCCCACTGGTGGGGCTGCATCACGGATTTGCTCTTGTCTCCTCCAGTTCCTGCTGCTTTTCACCTTCTTGTTCATCTTCTCAGTAAAGCTTTCTCCTCCCAACCCTACTGAAGTACAGCACCATTTCTAATGTTTTTTTCTTTTTTTCTTTTTTTCTTTTTTTTTTTTTTATTTTTTTGAAAAACAGAAATCTAAGCCACAGTAAAAAGTTTTCTGAGGCTAAACAGGAGACCCAAGTCTTTGAACTTGTTAGTCCAGGACCTCACACCATTACTGACATTCAGAGAAACAGAGAAAGAGGATCTATTTTCTGCTTGTAACTGTGGGTGTCAGTATATTAACTCAGTATTTCCCTCCTTAAGCCCATCTTACATATAAATCAGTTTCTCCTCTTCTTCCTAGTCTCAAATATAACATCAGGAAGGAAATTAAAATACGTATTCTTAACAAAAACCCATACTCATCTTTTCAGCATTAGGCATAGAAAGGGTTTGGAAACAGGAATCTAGCCTAGTATCCTTTTTCATCATATTTCTATGTAATTGATATAGTCTGATTCAATAGAGATAGTAAAGGAAAAGGAAGTTTAATTGTGTTTTTAATAATTCTTAAAACAAACACTAGAAGAGATGAAAATTTATTTTTAATCTAACTACTCAGAAGGTGCCATTTTCTGTCCCAGAGCAAATTCAGGCCGTGTGTGGTAATAGGAGGAAACTAAATAAGAAATTGGCCTTTTTCTCTTCTTTCCTTTTGACAGGATTTTCTCAGTTTCACATAGGAAGAATGCCATATATTTTGAAGTGCAAACACTCATCACTATTAAGTGAATTATTCTTGCCCAATAGCTGCAGTTCCTCTGTTCAAAGCATAGTTCCCACTTCCAAAGGAACTAGGTGAACAAAATTGAAATCCATTGTACTCCAGAAATCTTTTCCACTTGTCAAGACTTACCTGCCAGATAAATATTTATCCTCAGCAGACAATTATCTTTAATTGGCTCTCCAATCTAATGCATTTCAGATTCATATTTGCAAACTGAGATTAAGATTATAAACCAAAGCATTAGGAAATGAGTTTGCAGCCATACCTCTAGGGTAAGGGCATTTCTGAAGATCCAATTTGCGTGACAGCTTTCTCACATCAGATTTCTGAAACTGCCATTTCCTACTAAATTTGTTCAATATCTGAAGGGCTGAACAGGCAGTTATGGTCAGTAAAGTTTTTTTAAGTATTATGGCAGATATAAGGTAGACAGAGGAGGATTGTGGAAGAAAGCCCTGGCATGAATCTGGCATTTATGTAATTTCATTCTCCATTCAAGAAATGTTTGCCAGAGAATGGGATAGCATACCAAAGGAAAGATTATGCTTGGAAGAAATATGCACCTGTTTCTTCAACTGTTTTTGTAAGCAGATACTGTTGTCCACTACCAAAGACAAGATGCTGAGTCTAACATGTTATTGTTAAAACTACAAAGTTGTGTGGAATATGATGTTTTCTTTGTCTATTTTTTTTTTCTTTCTGTTTTGCAGCTAACAGCAACAAAATTTCTTCCCTTCCCTTCCCTTCCCTTCCCTTCCCTTCCCTTCCCTTCCCTTCCCTTCCCTTCCCTTCCCTTCCCTTCCCTTCCCTTCCCTTCCCTTCCCTTCCCTTCCCTTCCCTTCCCTTCCCTTCCCTTCCCTTCCCTTCCCTTCCCTTCCCTTCCCTTCCCTTCCCTTCCCTTCCCTTCCCTTCCCTTCCCTTCCCTTCCCTTCCCTTCCCTTCCCTTCCCTTCCCTTCCCTTCCCTTCCCTTCCCTTCCCTTCCCTCTTTTTTTTTTTTTTTTTTTTTTTTTTCCCCCAAATTTTGCAAATTAACAAAAAAACTCAATAAAGGTACTTTTCATCTTCTATCATGTCTTTGCTGAGCATTTTTTTTAACATGTTCAGGAAAGACCTACACTGGAGACTGATTTTTGAACAATTAAAACATAAAAGTAAATTTTCAAGTCATATTGACACAGCTTCAATTAAAGTAGTAGGAATGAAAACTGAGAATTATATACAATGCTATATGCTTCCTCTTCAAAATTTTTTTTGATGCTAGCTATTCTTTCCAGACTTCCAGTAGAAAATACCACATTCCTTTATTTCAGATTTACACTTGACCAAAGTTAAGATTAAACAGGTTATGACAGGACGCTGAAGCAATCAGAAATCTGAGGAAGACTTGTCTGTATATTGTCTTTAAAGAAAGAATCCCCAGAAAACACCAGAAGGAATTTAAAAATTCAAGCAGGAATTTCTGAGAACCTAAATATGTAGGGATCTTCTTTCATTATAGGGAAAACAGATCTTCAGGTTAAAATGAATAAAAATAAAGGATTTTGACAGGAATTTTCCCTGCAAGGTGACTATTTCCTGTAGGCTTACTCACACTACAGCATCATTTTGATGAGCCAGCACCTATTTCTTGGTATGCAGCAACTCTTCACAGATTTCTATGGGTCCCTTTGAACAGTCCCTCTCTCTTCATTGCCTCAGAGGCCTGATTCTGTGTCTGTTTATACAGTCTATTTTCTTCACAACAGAGATCCTGCTTGCAGTCCTCTGCCAACTCTCCATGCTTGTATCTTTTCAAATACACTCAGGGGAAGACTAATCTTCCCCTTTCTCACTTGTTCAGCAGGCAAAGAAGAAATTCTCCTTTCTACTGCCCAAACTTTCCACCTTTACATTTGACTTTCCTGTACTCAGAAATAATAAATTGCCAAAAAAAAAAAAAAAAAGAAGAAGAAGAAAAGAAAAGCAAAGAAAAAAGAAACAGAAACTGTATCAGGATAGAAAAATCATCCTTATTTGTTATTCTTTCAAAATAGTACGCTTATATAGAGTGCACTTTTGTGACCCCCCATTATGTCCTTCATCTTCTGACCAGTGTATAATGTTCCAAATATTCCAATATTTACCTGATATCTGCCTGGTAGCTGTTCTATATAATGGGATATTCTTCAAGTGAGGAGACTATATAGCATCCATGTCCACCTTTCCAATGACAGACAAAAACCTGCAACAGTATGTCATAACGTATTACTTTCCTGCATCTAAGCCCTAAAGCACACCTCATTCTCTTTTAAGGGTGAATCATCAGAGATCTAATCTTGAGATTTTAAAAGATATTGTTATGCTATGTGACTGTTTTTCTTCTTCTGTGTATAAGAGAAATATAACATCGCACAAAGAGCTGTTGATCACTCAGTTGGGAAGGAACAGTAATTGCCTTTGATCACCATGGCTGGGGCTCCTTACTCGTGGAGAGTGAACATTGCCAGATGTGCTTGACCTGGACAATAAATAGAAAAATTGAGGAGGGGCTCCTGAATGTAAACCAGTTAGTGCATCACAAGAGGAAGCAGTTAGCCTGGTCTCTATTTTAAGCCAACTGTGTGTGATTTCAGGGCTACCAAGAGATTTAGCTTAAGTGCTGTCTTCCGTACATCAAAGATGTGAACCCTGCCTGGATGATATAGAGAGCAATTGCCTGCAATATGATACATGCATCCACTTCAGACATGCCAGGAAATCCATCTGTTTACTTTAACTTTTAATGAAAACAGTTGGGAGAAAGAGCTTCTATTTGACTGAGAAGGTATTTTATTTATTTATTTGCTCATATTTATAAAATTAAATACAAATGATGTGAAAAATAACACTCTTCTGGTAATAGAAGTTATCAAAATAGAAGTCTTTCAAAGAGCAGTGCATATCAAGAGTAACAAGAGTGACACCAATAAGAAATCACAGCAATTCATGACCCACCTCTATTTCTCCATAGAAATGAACTGCAAATGAACTGCAGATCTTTACAAACCAAAATTTCTCCTTCTTCTGTACCCTTCTTTCTCTGAAGCTGTCTTTTTCCTGGAGTCACAAGCTAAGCTTTGCAGAACTGCCAGAATGCTCATAAACATATTACTGGAAGACTAGAAGCAGGAACACACAGCACCTCTCCAAGCAGAGGACAACACATGAGAGAGCTGTTTGCCACAGGTTGCATCTGATCTCAAGTCATTTGGTAGTTCAGAAGATAGAGGGGATGCAGGGTACTGTGGATGCAGAATACATTTCTGCCAAGGCTTTTTTCAGTACAAAGCTTCTCTTGCTAGAGAAGCACATGCAGTGCTGTGCTACCTCACACCTTCTTTCTCAATATTCTAGGTGCCACAGCCTCTCTTTGTGGCTTTAGTCAATTAATGCTGCATCTCATCTGTCTTTGGACATTTACAGAAAAACCCTCTGGAAGTAAGCTACAACAATTTGTGATGTTACTTCTCCCACATATGATCCTTCCCAGTATGCTGCTGCCTCATATTACCTCAATTAGCAATCCATTATACTACAAAAGAAGGGAAGTTTACACCAATTTTTTTTTACCATAAAATGCTAGTCTGAGTCATTGGATTTAATGACCTATCCCACCACTCCCTCTACTTGGCTGCAGATTCTATCAGTTCACCAGAGTGTGCTAAAGCCATCAGTGCTTGTAAGCTGTGCCTTGAATAGTCAAGTGGTGGCAGCTGGCTATTGCTCTGAATGGAAAACAACAATAATAAAAACTTCAATGAAACAACCTACATTTTTCTAATCAGAACAGTTTTGAGTAGCTTGAGGGGGAAAAAAGTTGCTGCCATCTTTCCGGTAAGAAAAAAAGGGACTTCATTTGTTGAGATGCAGGAGAGTTTTGGCCAGAAAAATGGCTGTAGTTATTTGCACAATTTTACTTGTACAGACATTCAGGTACAGATGCTTTCATGGAAACTTTGGCTGCATAACAGTATTAATTTTGGCTGCATCTCAAGACTATTTTCAGAAGCTTTTAGAAATTCATAGGAAGTACCTTTCCTTTCTTATTTATGTAAAGCATTATTATTTTTGTGTATTAAGGAAATCAACTTAGATACTTTTTCTTTTCTTCTACTAGATTCTATGTCAAGAAAGAAGGTTTAGTGAGGAGAAAAAAATCTGGGCTTAGCTAATTCAGAAACAAGGCTCATGACAACCCAGAAGTTGAATGCCCTTTCTAGAAAACCTGGTCTTAAGGGCAATGGCATCCTCTGAGACTGCCTGGTCTACTGCTTGTGTTGTGGCAGAAGAAACAAACAAACAGAGTAAAGTAAAGATGAGATGGCCCTCTGAGATTTGGGTTTCTTGCTGTTTTTTTCATGAGCAATGAATGGGGTGACCACACAGACTTGGAATATCTTGTGATGCTTGAATCCACTGCTGACTTTCAAGTAGGCAGAATGCTGGATTATATGGGATTTGCTGGCGATGTTAGGGAGTCAGTTTGAGAGGCTTCAAGGTAAACTAGGAGTTTTTATTGCTTACACAGAGGGGAAAAATATTAACAGCTGCTCTTTACTCTCACTGGTGGCATATACAACAGAGTCCTAAGAAACTCCTGGAAAACCTTGGGTGTCCAGATCTGCTGTGTTGAGACCCTTTTATAAGTATGAATTTAATTTTCAGGAACAGTAGTGAAACTGCTGTTCAACGTGCACACCTGAGATGAACAAGGTAATTTTGCATTGACTTGGGTGGTCTCAAATACCTGAAAGGAAAAGTCTTTCTACTGAGAGAAGACGCATAAAGTTGATGCAATGGATGTTAGCTGACATAATAATATAATGTCTCCAAATACAAATATGCTGTGTTCCAGAGTTCGTGGCTTTCTGTTTTGTTCTCTCCTTGAGTTTTCTGAACTTAATTCTCAGAACTCTATAATTAAGGATTTAAGGATTTATTGAAGGAAAAAAAAAAAAAAAAAAAAAAAAAGGCTTTCTTCCACACTACACAAGGAGTAATGGGAACAGATATTTACTATGCAAAGGGCATTTAGTCCTGTCTTCTGTGCCTACCATGTGAATCACTGAAGTTGTATGTCTTTTCTGTGATGGAAGCAGCAAACTTGAGTATCCCCAGAGATAAAGTCTAGCTGTTTCTCCTATTGAAGTGTACAGCCAAATCAAACCCAAAATTTCGAGATTTAGAGTCTGAGATTTAGAGAGGAGAGGGGAGCTGAGGAGAGGAGAGGAGAGGAAAATAACTACTGCAGACTCAGAAAGGAAGAAGCAACCTTAATTCTGTGAAAGAAATATGGTAAGGTGAAATAGTGACGTTGTTCTGTGTTTCCTCTTGTGATTGCTCTGGCTGTTCTTCATACATGATGACCTTAACGCCATACGAGAGACAGTTTTCTTATTTTTTTTTTCTGACATACCAACTCCAGTATTGTTGAGAACTGGTAAAAAGTACTTTATAGCAGAAGAATTAAGTTCTTTATTTCTACATGGTATATCCATATACCAACACTAAAGATAAAACAAATCTTTGATTTCGTTTTGTGGCTATGACACTGTTTTCTACTTTGCTGCCTTGGACAAATTACTTGGATATTGCCTCTGTTTCCCTACATAAGTTCCTTTTTGTCTGCTTCCTTGCCTCTCCTGAGAGGGTATCAGCAACACTCTGAAGATCATGTATGGACTTTGAATGCCTGTGTAATCGATGAAGACCTTCACACCATTCTTCCATGAAAGTAGAAGATATTATCCTTTTCTTAGCACAGAGAGAATTACAAAGTATTCGAGGTAGTTGTGAAGATGGAAGACTTTATTGAATTGCTTTGTGCTGTACAATTATAATAGGTACTCTAAGGGAAGCAGGAAGGGAGGATTTCTGTCTCCAGTACTGTCATGGTCTGGTACCTTTCATTAGCAGCAAATAACATTTTTTAACCACTATAAAGAGTAAAAGTCAAAGCTGATAAACACTAAAAAATAGACTATGAAAGACAGCCAGCTTTTGAAACAAACTACAAAAGAAATCCAACTCCCTTTGAAGAAGACAACATCATCATTAAGAGAAAAAAACATAAGAAAAATGGAGAAAACTACATCAAATAATTAATGACTAAAAGAAAATCCAACCCTGGATCTGAAACAAAAGGAACCTGCATGCTGAAAACTATACATACTAAAAGGAGAATTACAACAAAATCAAACAATAACTTTGCAGTCTTCTCCACAGGCACAGAGCTTGTTCTGGCCACAGTGCTCTGTGCCTGGTGAGAATGCAGAGTGTGTTAGAACAATGAAGGTCTTTGAAGATTAATAGTTTATAAAGTCAGAAGGGATTTGTTGAACTTTCCACTGAAAACAAGTTTTGGATCCTCAGCCAACATCAGACCACAAAATGTCACTCAATATCAAGCCTAAAGTATGAAGACTTAGTTTTATTGATTTTTAGTTTTGTCCTGATTTTAATGAACTATAGCTTCCTCAAAGGAAAATGGATAGCTAAATATAAGAAATTTGCAATAACAAAGACTACTACTTATGGAGTAAATCATAATGTTTAATAAAGGAACTGCAAGGCTAGCCTTATTCTTCTTTTCCCAAATGTAAATGGAAAGGATGATTTATCTATTTCTTTTTAATCAGAAATATTTGGCACTCAGAAGAAAATCGAAGTTGCAGATAGCCATAATATTTGGAGACCAGATTTATTGTACTGAAGAGCACATTATATTGGAAGACAGTTATTTAAAGAGCTTCTTTTCCCCAAAGCAGATTCACCTCAGTAACTACAGAGCTTAGTGTAATATTGGCTGAATCTCTGGATAGCTTAGAGATAGCTAATTATTAATGTCTGCAGTGAGAGTAATAAGAAATAGTGGATCTTTGCATTACTCTTTCATGTTGCCATGAGGAACCTCCTAATACCCCAGAACAAAGTGATGGAATTATGTACTTGCTCTAAGCTCCCAAGGTCTTAGAAGAAAGTTTGCCCAGTGTAAATCTCATGGAATCATGGAGTCGTTTGAGCTAGAAAAGGTTGTCTAGTCCAACTCCCCCGCAATAACAGGGACATTCACAGCTAGATCAAGTTTCTCACACCCTCCTCCAGCCTGCCCTTGAATTTCTCCAAGAATGAGGCATCAACCAAATCTCTAGGAAACTTGTTTCAGTGCTTAACTATCCTTATTGTAAAAATAAAAAATTCCTTATATCCAATCTAAATCTCTCCTCTTTTAGTTTGAAACCTTTTTCCCCTGTCCTATCATAACAGACTCTACTAAAGAGTCTGTCTCCTTCTTTCTTACAGCCCTTCTTTAGAAACTGAAAGGTCACAAGCAGGTCCTGCTGGAGCCTTCTCTTCTCCGTGATGAACAGTCCCATTTCTCTCAATCTGTTCTCATAGGGGAGGTGTTCCAGTCCTCTGATTATCTTCCTGGATCTTCTCTGGATGCACTCCAACAAGTCTATGCCTTTCCCGTGCTGAGAACTCCACATCTGGACACAGTACTCTGGGTGAGATCTCATCAACACAAAGTAGAGAGGCAGGACCATCTCCCTTGAACTGCTGACCATTATTCTTTTTGATGTAGATCAAGATAAGGTTGGCTTTCTGGGCTGCAAGGGCTGGCTTATGTTGAGCTTATCATTCACCAGTAAGCCCAAGTCCTAGACCTGTGCTCTATCCTTTTACCTCCCAGCTTGTATTGATAGTGGTAATTTCTGCAATCCAGGTGTAAGACCTTGCACTTGGCTTTGATGAACCTTGAGAAATTTTGAGGTTCTCCTGGGCCCACTGCTCGAGCCTCTTTGCATGGCATCTTGTCCCTCAGGTGTGTTGACAACACTATCCTGCTTAGTATCATCCTGAGAGTGTACTTGATTCCACTGTCAACATTATTGATGAAGATATTACAGAGTACCAGTCCTAGTACAAATCTCTGAGGGACACCACTCGTCATTGATCTCCATCTGGACATTAAGCCACTGACCAGCACTCTCTGGGTATGATCTTACAATCAGTTCCTCATCCATTGAACGATTCACCCATCAAATCAATATCTTTCCAATTCAGAGAGAAGGATGTCTTAGGGGTATATTTCAACATTCATGTCTGAGCAAAGACAGGAAAAAAACCAAACAGCTTATTCAGCATGATCAATCACTGTTTCCCCAAGAAAGACCAGCAGAAGTCCGTCACAATTTACTGTGAAAAATTTCAGCAACATAGACATCATGATGCATATTTGAGCAACAGTTCCTCCCATTTATGCACTTCCCTTGTCCCACTAGAGGCGTGGGCTTTAGGGTGCTAACAATACTGAATAATGGGTGGAGATGGTGTCAACAGTTTACGGGCTGGTTCGGCCCAGTTCCATGACTAGCGGGGCGAAGGGATTTCACAAAATCTGCACCTCCGGAAAAGGGAAACAGGGGACCTCAAAATAATTTAAAACAGTGGCAACGATCTGAGGAGAAACAAACTAATTTACTAAATATAGTATTGGAATGCAAGATAACACACCATAATACAATATAATTAGAATTGAAGCTAATAAATCAAATATAATGAGAGAGAGAGAATGTCCGAAAGGTGAATAGGCCTTGCCATAATGCTGAGGTAAGATGTGCAGTCCAGTTGAGCAGCAGGGAGACGAAGAAGAGTGGATGAAGAAGAGCGCATCAGATGACCTTGCCAAGAGTTATATCTCCTCTCTGTGACTGCAAAGCCCCCTGGGGAATGTAGTTCTTCTCTTCCAGGCAGATACCCAGAACTTGAGCATTAACAGTTAAACTCTCAGTGCCCTACATGATGTTATGATGTGGAATACCATGACAGATGGTCATGGTTAAACTGTGCAGGGATTTGCAGAGTGGCAGGTCACATACTGGCTGAAAACAAGCAATAATTAAAAGTTGGGTGCTCTGGGTGATGAGCAGAAGGCATAAGTGTGGCAGACTCCCTTCTTTGAGTGAGATGCTGACATTCAGAATTAGTAAACGTCCCTAATGCTCTCACCTTTGTCACCAGTGAAAGGCACATAGTGGAGTTACTTTTTCTGCAGTGTTTCTATGACTTTCTGTTCTCTAAACCACCTGAATTCAGAAACAGAATTTTTTGTTATCTGGCACACGTGTTGTTATTTCTGAGCTTTCATTTCTAAGAACTTTGTGACTGCTGCAGCATCTTGACTTGTTCCACACCTCCTCTACACTGAGAGCCCTGAGTAACCCAACATACTGTCACAACTGAAGATAAGAAATTTTGCTTTAATTAAAACACTGGAGTGAATTTGTTCAATAATTAGCAGTTTCTCAGAAAGGTGGTATATTCTACTATATATGTTCAAAAAGGGACCACAAGCTAACACATATGCTATCCACTTTGTGAGTATGAATTAAATTGATTAAGCATTGATGTAGATCATGCTAGAATTTATATTCGAGGCCTCTTATGTTTTTTTTTACTTAAAGAGTAATACCTGTATGGTTTTTACTTCAAAAATGGTTGGCAAGCTCCTATTAACTGCACTCGTAAGCCAACGTGGTGGGAAGTAGTAGGAGGATACTTTATTTTAAGGTACTAAAATCTGTGATTAACCAAAGATTTATGGCTTTCTTTAAACTTAGAACTGAGGGGCTTTCTTAATAGGAGTACTTTTGGATAGGCTAATTGAAGTTAAAATTGACCTATTTATGATTTAATTTGCAAAATCTTTTGCCACGCTTTTCATGATGAAACATACTTTTCCTTTTTCCCACTGAGGTATATTTTCCATTACTGTTATGCTAGTATAACATTAGAAAAGCAGTTGCTGTCTCGAACATCATTGAAAGGCTATTTCTTTTTGGGTAGCTATTGCAATTATATATTTAAAATGGTCTTCCTTCACCTTTTTCTCTGTCCAAACAGTAAAAAAAAATTCCTAGAACAACTCAGAAGCTTGCCTTTCCTACAGTCTCCATAGGTAAATTAACAAAAGAGCTGTACTGTTTTAGGACAATTTTGCTTATCAGTATTGCATTTATCTTATAATCTTTCTTGAAGATACCTACGAGCCTGTGGTTAAAACAGATAGGGATTTCTTTATAAAGTAGAGTTTCACAGATCCTTACGTTACTGAATCAGATTTTTATTTTCTTTTTCTGGGGGGTTTTGGTTCCTACTTGCATTTTTGAAAACAATGTACATAGATGTTGTGAAACAGATGTAGGATGAAGGAAAAATCAGACAGGCAGTCACACAATAGCAAAGCATTTCTATCTATTTGCAAGCAAGATAAATCTGTCTGAAGGTTTCTTTGCAGACAGCTCATTTGAAAAATTTGACTTTTTAGTTTTTCAGAGAAGAACTAATTCAAGAGTTCCATGTTTTTTCTGGTTTTGATAATTTTCTTGAAATCTAAAATCTACTTTGGACATTTTAGCTGAATACCATTTATAAAATGGTTTTCCTGCTGAGAAAGCTCAAAGATCTCTTCCCTATTGATTTGTTAATATTATTAACAGTTCTGAGGAACTGTAGCGAGTCAGCCAGGCTCAAACAAAGCAACTTAGTAATCTTGGAATTTTAATATGCTATAATTCGTACAAGGACTGTTTGTTAGGGAAACAAATGAGGTGAACCTGGCTTTGTATTTAAAGAGGAAAAGCTAACTTCCCTTCTCTAAACAGATGGGATGATGGTCTTTGGAAGAGACAAGAGATCAAACAGAGAATGGCTCAATTTAAGGACTTCTAAATAGGACAGAAAGTGTGGTCATGGTGAGAAATGCTTTCTGGTTCCACAGGTACATCTCCAGAAGCAATTCCCTGTGTTTTGCTTAGCAAAACATCAATTTAAATAAAATACCATTAAAATTCAGTGGCGGCTTCAGTAAGAATTATTCACATAGCTGAAGAAATGAGAAACTTTTAGAACATAACAAAATAACATACTTTTAGAGATGTGAATTAAAATAGAGTTAAAGTACTCCATGATCATCCTGACATGCCAGACAACACTCTTGCTAAAATCCCAACTCCATATCAGCTAATTATAAGAAGCTGCTCTCTTTTGATTCAAGCCTCAGTGAGCTGTCTCAGCTGCTAGGCATTTGTATGACTTCCATTTATACAATATCTTAATGTCTTGCCAATTTTTCTGTCATCACTCCGAAGAAAGAATTTATCATTCCTATTCTGTAGCTAGGAGAAAGGGGAAACCCCTCAAAAGGGAACTGGACCAAACTTTGGGTAGGAACTTTCAGAAGTATCCAGCTTTGAAAGTTAGATGGATAGTCGGGCCCTCTTGGAACTGGTTCTAGAATTGTATGAGACTGATCAATATTAGAAACTACGCTTGAAGTTACTACAGTTGTAGAGGAAGTTTTTAACGTGACAAGCAAAGAAGACAAGAAATATTCCATGACCCTAGTCACTTAGGCCATTATTCTCTGATGACATTATATCTAACAAAAAAGCAGAGCATTTAGAAACTTGTCCAGAATTTATAATATCTTGTTCAGAAATCCATGAATCTAATACATCACTGCAATACTTTATGAATCTGACATTGGTTGCACAAGGAGTTAATAAAACCCAATGAACTCCAATAAATGTACTTTGTTATTGTTTCAAGTTTTCTTCTCCAGATTTTAATGCAATCTGGAGATGTGTCAGCTTCTTGTATTTGTTCCACTTGAAGACTAAAAAATATCTAGGATTAGTGGGACACTCCCAGCTAGGTCAGAGCATGTTATTATGCGTCAAAGTCTGAAGCAGCAAGGAGAAGTAATTGCTGAGCTTTGACAGCATCTTCTCTGTGCTCTGGGTGGTTGAGGGTGTGTATACATGTATTTGTTTTATGCATGTCTGTCGTAACTTGCTTCAGGGATTCAATCAACCATTTGTCTGCAGCCTAACTTAATAATAACTAAGACAGCTGAAGAAGGAGGCTGAAGCATAAAGGTAAGGATGTACAGAGCCTGGAAAGTATAAAACTAGAAGAGAGTGATAGTATTCAATTCAGAAGGAAAATCTGGTGAGGAATTACAGTATTCCTGTTACTAAAGGGACGTTTGCAGACTGCTCTGGAAAGAAGTATTGAAATATGTAGTGTATGAAGCCAGTTTAAACAGGTAGCTTGATTCTTTGTATAGCTTTATTATAATCATGGAGAGCTGTATTGGAACTTCTTTTTCATGGTCAAGCTATTCTGTTGCAGTTGTGCAATTGCTACAACATCCATCATTTTGTTTCATCATCCAGCCTTTACCCATGGCATAATTGTTAGCCAGTCCATGCTATGGAAAAACATGGGTTAGCATCCCCCTATTACTCTGCACAAAAAACGCTCTGTGGTTTAGATGTTTTCAAACATACATGAGACACGGATTAAATATCTTTTGTTATTGCTCATCCACTTGTGTCAGTCTCACACGAGCTTTGTAATCCCTCTATCTGTGTTGCAGGCCTTTTTCCACTGAACAGCAATGAGCAAGAGCAACATGATGCTCTTGGCCCTTTTTCAGCTGTTCTGATAGAACCCAGTAACAGCTCCAGGGGACAAGCAGAAAGCACATGATTCCTATTTCATGAACATATCCTGATGAGTATCTTCACGGTCTGGGTGTCCTACACATTTGTTGATTACTGTATACAATATCAAAATAAACCAGGAGTTTCTGGGAAAACTTAAAAATCTCTCTGAATACAAAAGTGTAGTTCAATGAATCTGGCCTAGTATTTTGTCTTGACCAGTAGCCAAATTGCATGGCAAAGAATGGGTGTAGCACAAATGCAGTCACACTTTCTCAGAACACTCTCCTTGGCTATCTGATTTGTGATGCAGGATCTTCCTTAGGCTAGAGGCAGAGGGGAATGAAGGATCTCACATCTGCCAGAAGTGGCAGTGGCACTCCACAGCTCCTCAGGCAATTCAATGGAAACAGATGTCTTCCACTATAGCATACAAAATAATTAAGATCTGGGGAGGTAAATGAAGGTAAATGATGTGAGAAATGGTTGAGACTATTTGCATATCTTATTTTCACCAGTAGATATTTAAAATTTTAGCATATTCATACGCACAGTAAATTCTTTTTTTTCCTGTAGCTATTCTGGATTTGATATCTTTCCTGCATCTTCACACATGAGAGCAAATGTACTCAGATATTTTAATCACACAGATATTATGCTTCATTCTTCCTGCCTAAACAATGCTTTATCTACATCGTATTTTTCCCTCAATTTGTCGATCTTACAAAAAAGTAAGAAGTTTCTACTAAATCTTTTGCAAATAATGCAGTGTTTCAGATCAAGGGCAAAAATAGAGTTACTCAGTGGAATTACAAAATGAAACCTTGCACAGGCTCAAGATTTCTCTAACTGCAAACACTTAACTTCAGAAGTAATAAATTCAGTTATGAAAAAATTCAAATCTAGGTGATATCGAGGTTTCCGGAATGAGAAGGCAAAACTTTAGCTCTGACTCATGATTTATGTGAGAAAAGCCTTTTGTGTCCAAAGCTGCAGTTGTTGCATGTTTATATTCATATAGAGAAAAAGTTAATGTATGAAGCAAAGCTCTTGTAAATTAATGGAAATATCCACACATATCTGATAAATTTTGCTGTTTTCCATCTAACATAGATCTGTAGGAATCATTTGCTTTCTGTGCTAGTTGACTGCATCTTGAGCTCAGAATTTCAGCCATCTGTGGCTAGAAAAAAGCAAAAGAAACTAGGAAATTCTTAACTGCCCCTTAATATTCTCCTTGTCTAGTATACAGTTTGGTTAGGCAGTTTGCTCTAGTTGTCAGATATCTGCAACAACTTAAATTAAAACTGTGCAGAGACTTTATTTTTCTATGCTCATTTATTTGTCATCTTGAGAAGTGGCAGGTGAGTACTGGTGAGAAGAACTAGGTATTCTCCTACAGATATGCTTGATGGGGGAAAATTCTCCTTAAAAGTGGACTGCAGCAACCTGAAACTGAGAATACTTGAGTTGAAACCAGGACTAAGATGATGATACTCTGTCCTAGTTCAGGAGTCAGTAGTTTTCAGGACCTGGCTGATATAGATGCAAAACATGGGGCAAAAGTTTTGTCAAAGGTGGGCAGCAGAAAAACTAGTCTAGAGTGCTGAGTCAGATTTAATTTAATTTAATTTAATTTAACCCACTACTTTTCTTAAAACACTTTAATATTGCAGTAGCTGAAATCAGTAAAAGTGAAAATCAAACTTATCACTTGTTTCTGTCTATATTGGCTTCTCTGTGAGGGCTCATTCAACTTCCCTTCATACTGAGTCACTTCCTGGGTACTTTACAACAGCCATGAATAGATGCAGATAGCAGGTTTAAAGAGGGCGATGAGAATGACTTCCTATTTCTACTGCTACAAGTACACTTTGAGTCCTACTATTCAGTAAGTAAAATAGTATCCAACAGGATCTTAGGTTTCCCAACAAGCAGTTGCAGAAACTTGGATATACATAAACAATCACTCCTGCTCTATATGGCGTGGCTTAACTTGATAGAACACTTCAAGATTAGACTGTCTGCACAGCCAAACTCTCTGTGAGCATCTGGTGGCTGGCTCTCTCCCCAGCTCTTAAGCTAGCAAAGCTCAATAACAGTCAGTCATCACCTTACACATCTTTTTTTCTGTCTTGCAATTCATGGACATAAATATCAAGACAAAACAATGGCTGCATCAGTCTCACTAAATTGGACTCACTGAAAAGGAGTTTTTGTTTACTTAACTTTTTTCTCGGAAAGAAAAAATAAGGAATTAGGAAACATTACATTGAGTAACAGAGGTTTCTTCATCTGCTGTCTTGGCCAGAAATTATGCCCTAAAGCTGCATTTACAATCTATTCAGCCCTTCAATTAAAACTATGTAAGGATTTTACTTTTCCGTGCTCGTGTCAGCTTGAGAAGGGGTAGGTGAGTACTGGTGAGAAGGAGAGCTAGATATTCTCCTTTTGTTTTAATTTAGAAATTGAACACACCACTACCATGCAGTGTGTTTTATTTCCATAAAACGGTTTGTTGAGACACAGAAAATACAGAGACAACATTATTAAAGTATTCTGTATTATATACAAAGAATTATTAACTATTATTTCTAAACTAGGATATGTGCAATTAATCTTCCATAGTGCAGGTGATTTATTGGTTCCTCCCTCATAGCTAGCTAAATGAGTAAACTATTTTGCTATTAAAATGTAAGGGAAAGCCCTCCAAATCTCCTGCACTATTAAAAGCTCTCACTCAGTGATACTGAAAATACCCTAGATTCTTCTTTACACATATAGAGCTCTTTAAATCAAAACTCAGATATTCAATAATGGGTTCTTCATTACAAGCACTAAATGATCCTGTCTGCACTACATCATTTCTTACATTGTACTAATTAAACTCTCACAGTCACAGAATCACAGAATCACCAAGGTTGGAAAAGACCTACAAGATCATCCAGTCCAACCATCCACCTATCACCAGTAGTGCTCACTAAACCATGTCCCTCAACACAGTATCCAAACATGCCTTGAACACCTCCAGGGTCGGTGACTCCACCACCTCCCTGGGCAGCCCATTCCAGTGCCTGACCACTCTTTCGGAGAAGTAGAATTTCCTAACATCCAGCCTGAATCTCCCCTGGTGCAGCTTGAAGCCCTTCCCTCTAGTCCTATCACCAGTCACACGAGAGAAGAGGCCGACCCCCAGCTCGCTACAACCTCCCTTCAGGTAGTTATAGAGAGCAATAAAGTCTGCCCTGAGCCTTCTCTTCTCCAGACTGAACAATCCCAGCTCCTTCAGCCGCTCCTCATAAGGCCTGTGCTCCAGACCCCTCACCAGCTTTGTTGCCCTTCTTTGAGCACACTCCAGGGCCTCAATGTCTTTCTTGCACTGAGGGGTCCGAAACTGGACACAGTACTCGAGGTGCGGCCTCACCAGAGCTGCATACAGAGGGAAAAGCACTTCCCTATTCCTGCTGGCAACACTATTTCTGATGCAAGCCAGGATGCCATTGGCCTTCTTGGCCACCTGGCACACTGCTGGCTCATGTTCAGCCGAGCATCAATCAATACCCCCAGGTCCATTTCCTCTACGCAGTCTTCCAGCCACTCCGCCCCAAGCCTGCAGTGTTGCCTGGGGTTGTTGTGGCCAAAGTGCAAGACCCGGCATTTGGCCTTGTTGAACCTCATCCCATTGGCTTCAGCCCAGCTATCTAGCCTGTCCAGATCCCTCTGTAGGGCCTTGCTACCCCCAGGCAGATCAACACTTCCAGCCAACTTGGTGTCATCTGCAAACTTACTGAGGGTGCACTCAGTGCCCTCATCCAGGTCATCAATAAAGATATTGAAGAGGACAGGCCCCAGCACCGATCCCTGCAGAACACCACTTGTGACAGGTCGCCAGCTGGATTTAGCTCCATTCACTACCACTCTCTGGGCCCGACCTTCCAGCCAGTTCCTTATCCAGCCAAGAGGGTACCTGTCCTGCCCAAGCATTCTTTGAAGTTAATTAGCAGAAAATGGGAGGAATTGTCTTGATGGGCAATCATTCGTTTGACACATTCAAAGTCACATTCAGGGATTAAAAAGGGATATACTGTGAACCTTAAACTTAAAATAGGAAATAACCACGTAATACCAGTTGGAAACATATCTCTGAGATACAACTGTGCTGTGTGAATGGGGAGACAGAAGATAAGCAAGAAAATACTCTAATATGTATTACCTTCATCATCCCAGCAGTAGTGTCACATGGCACGGATGGCTCTCTGGGGCTTCAGTACACTAAAACAATTTGCAAAGAACTTTTTAGAGGTAGTCATTGTTTTTCCTTTTTATATTTCTGTGACAGGTAATAAAGGAAGGAGAATAAGGAGGTGGAAATAGCCATACAATGTGATTTATCATAGAATTTTAGAATTATAAAATATCCTGAGTTGGAAGGGACCCACAAGGATCACTGAGTCCAACAACTGTTTAAGTAAAATTAAATTATTCTTTAGGAAAATGCATAATTTATTGTAAGTTCTGTGATATACTAATGCATCTTCTTCTAGTTCAAGGGCCATGACACACTGATACAGCACAATGAAATCTTTTAAGACTGCTTCCACAATTAGGCAACGAAAAAGATCAATTACTATACATCCTACTGGTAAAACCTTTGTCTCTGTCCATGTTAAAATGCCTGGTTTGCCACTGGCACAGATGAAGAGGGTTTGATAGCATCCGCAGGAAGGAGGACGCTTATTTTTTCATGCATATCACCACAAGTATTTTTGCCTATCTGTGTGTCCTGTGCTTAAACTCATGGTAGCGCATACATTTGTAGCTGGAGATGCTGTTGCTGTAGCAATGGTTCTCCAACCTTTAGCTCACTGGCAGATTCAGAATCAGAGCATCAGCATGAGTTTCTATGGAGCTACTATATATCAGAAAAATACAGTCTTGAGACACCCCATAGGGCAGTTTTTTAGAGGAACACGGATAATTACTTAGGATATTTAAGTGTAACTTTAAACATTTACTTCTCTTGAGAAAACATTTAAAATGGCAGTGCTTTATACAATTCCTGCAAATGCAAACACACACACAGAGCTTAAAATTGTTTGCCAAATCTCTGTGAGTTTGGGAGAGTTTTGCTTCTGATTCACATGACAAGCTTTTCTTTCTATTTTAGATGGAAATGTGTGTACCCTATAGCTAATTTGTTCAATTGATTTTGACTACTTCACTGATGTTACCTTGTTTTATCATAAGAGGGCATGTGGTAAAGTCATAAAAAATCACTTCAAATAAATGTGTTGCACCTGTTATTCTGAGTATGTGTACATGTGCTCACAGCCTTTTGCTCCAGATAAAACTCACTGTTCCTTACAAGCCAAACCAATACTCATTGCTTTGTCTTCTCACACATTCCAAGAACTTTCAGTTTGACATGTGATCTATTCAGTTTCAGTTTTGAAAAATAACAACAACAAAAACCAAACTCAAAACCATTGTATTACAGAGTTTAGTGACGTCTGTTGAGAAAGGACAGCTGATGAGGAAGAATATCATAACCCTTCTATTATGCTCCTTCCTCCACCTAGGAAGATTTTCCTCCATCTATTTTTTTTTTTTTGTTGACTTGGTCTATGAGGAAAGATTTAGGGAGTGTGAGACATGGAAAGTTACATCTCTAGTTATCCAGAGGTCAGCCAAACTGTGTGCTTCCATTCCCACCTCTACACCCACTATGCTGTCCTGCTGCTGACCTTGAAATGGAAAGACCACCCTCCTTCAAAATGAAATGAAATCCTCAAAACTTGCTCATCCTGGGGCCTCTCCCAAGTGCTCATGCTGCCAAACACGCCTAATTCAGCAGTAGCTTCGTAACTTGGTGAGCTTCTACTCTCTTGCGATCTCGGTTGAGGTCATTGCATTCATTTCCATTTACTAAGTTGTCTTGCATTTAAATCCATGTTGTCCCAGAGGCAAATGTGCATCTGGGTTTTTCCCACTGTGTATGTGCTGCCCTCCTTGCACAGATGAGTGTTCTCTGGAAGTCATCTCATGTTGTTATGCTTTGAATTACTACTTTTTAAAAACTTCTCCAGTCCAAAGTTCACTTTTTTCCATTCTCTCATTCTCTCTCCCCACCTGTGTTTTTTTACTCCATTGCCATCCTCTACCCCTCCAATTTATCTCTGTGTTATTTTTGGCTTGTTCAAGTGCTGCTTAGGAGCTAAGTTAATTTAGGTGCTTGTCTGCTTGCCTGTCAAGTTCTATCAAGTGTAAAAAGAATGGCAAATTAATAAACTCAAAATTACATGTGGCACAAAGCAGACATTTATTCCATGTTGTTAATCTGGCAGCAAGTGAAAAAAATACCCATAAAGGGGAAGAAGTACAATCTTTCACACACACACTTGCATACATGCGTGCACACATGCTTTAAAAGGAAAGCAAATGGCTGAGGTTTACTGTCAGGTAGCCAGTACAGAATTAACTGGTGGTCTCAGGACAGACTACATGGGGCAGATGTCCACATTACAAGAACCACAAGCAACATTTGCAGGCTTTTTGACAACTACAGCACAAGGACTCTCTCCCAGTCGGGAGAGGCAGATGTTGAGAATTAGAGAACAGGATAGAAAGGAGAATTGAACAAGACTGTCCAGCTGTGAATGAACTACTAATAAAAGACACATCCTCCAGAGAAAGCAGACTGACCAGGACAGTGAATTGGCCATGTCCTCAGAAAAGTATGTTATAGATTCATGAAATCTGGAGTGAGTGCTATTGTACTAGAAAGAAAAACATCAACAAAGCTATAAAATAGAGCTGCCAGTATCCTGGGAATTTTGTTGAGCTTCCTTTCAAAAGTTAAGCTTCACCAATATATTTAGGTAGCTCAGAAGAACAGAATATTTTGGAACTAAATGTAGAAAAGATGCTATCACATAGTTCTGTTTGAAATTTAGAATTTGTTAGGGATAAGATAGCTTTGGAAAAGTCAAGAAATATATCATTTCTTGAGGGAAAAAACATAGAATTATGTGAATAAGAGAAGGGGAAAACCTGTTATTTTTAATCATTATTATTATTATTTTTATTTTGTAGTTTCACTGTGTTTCACAGTACATCCCTTTCTTTCCACTGTAAGAAAACCTAAATCATGCCACTCAGTCTTCTTCAGGGCATGGTAATTTTAAGGCTTAAAGAAGAAACTCTTTCCCTCAACAAGGGTGGTATCAATCTTTCTTTGTTCGCACCTCATTTTCCTACTTTTGCTCCTGGAATTGAATGGAAAGTTGCATCTTCCCTTACAGCTTGCAACCAACTCCCCAAAATTACCTTAGCTGAATTTATCCCTCCTTCCCAAGGAAAAACCTATGCCTTCAGATGAACAAAAAAGTTCATTATATTTTTATTGCTGCAATTTGTCTCCCTTTCAGCATCTTCCTAGTTATCTACAGTAATCCTAGGCAAATTACTTAAAACTCATGCTGTTGTGGTTTAAGCCAGCGTGTGACTCAGCACCACGTAATCTTTTGCTCACTCCCCTCCTTCCCAGTGGGATGGAGAAGGAAATAATAATAAAAAAAAAGAAGTAGAACTTGTGGATTGATATAAAGCCATTTACTAAAATAGAGAAAAAGGATAATAATTATGACCAATATATATCTCTCTATATAAAGAAATACATATATATTCTCTATATAAAGAAATATAGGTATAAAACAAGTATTGCACAAGGAATGTCTCACTGCCCCCTGACCAATGCCCATCTAGACCCCAAGCAGTAGGAGAAATAGAGATGAACTCCCTCCCTTCAATGCTCCAAATTCTTGATGGCATAAGGTATGGAATATTCCTTTTACCAGTTTAAGTCAATGGTCCTAATTCTGTCCCCTTCCAGTCCCTTGAGCCCTTTGTTGTGAATGGCCTTGGCTCTATATAACACTGATTAAAAGGCAACTATAAAAATTGGTGTGTTATCAACATTGTTTTTCTTCGAAAACAAACAACAAGAAATAGCATTATACCAGACACTCCGAAGAAAACAATTCCATTCCAGCTGAAACTAAGACACACAGACTTGCAAATAAATGAGAACATCTTAGTGATATCACAACTGATGCATTCAGCTTTTAAGGACTAAATTGCTGAACTGGATCCAAATTCCCAGTGTCTGGTGGACTTAAATGAATCCAAGACCAGCATTTAACACTGAGTAGTTACTGAAAAATTAAGATCCTGGTGTGAGACAGGAGCATATTTCAAAAGTTTGATAATAGTAGTGGGTGGCAAAACATGTATAATTAATTAAAAAATCAAACATGCCTTTTAGCACTATTGAATAATATGTTTTATTATGTATTTTATTTGTGCATTTGAGTATTTACAACTACATAAATCAAATATATAATTATTATGTAATTAAATATGTTGTTTACTAATGTACTGGTAATTTCCCATAAATTCAGCTTCTGAAGTCACAAGTTTGATAAACATGTGAAAACTCCAACTCCCTCTGGAAGTTTATACATAATATGCTCAATTTAGACAACCAGAGAGACTCACTGGAAACATTACCATTGTATTTAGTGGCAATGGACAGTTGAATACAAAACAGAAAGAATATATACATTTTAGATCTGCATATATTAAGCTCTTACTTCTTATTAATACAGTCATCAATATCTAAAATCCATCAAGCGCCAGGTGGCCAGCAGTAGTCCCAACAGTAAACCACAGTCTAAGAAAACCTATATTTAAGAAAAGGTTGTCTTTTTATGCTTTTATTTTTGTTGTTTGTTTATTTATGTGATTATTTTTGTCTAACAGGGTTAAGTAGGGGTTGAAAAGGTCTAAAAATGTCATGGGAGCAATAAGGAGTGGGCCAGGTGGAAGAAATTATTGTCACATTTGAGAAAAAAAATCAAGATAGTGGGAATGTTTAATGTGAGAATATACAGCATGAAGAATATTCATGAGAAACTAGACTTCATCAGTCTTGCAGTTCATGGACCAACACTTATTTTCAAGCTGTCGGGCTCCAGTTCATCGTATTATGGTGGGTTCTTGGCTTTATGCAACTGAATGACAGTGGCGGAACTGATGGGACTACTTCACTGCTTGAAAACTTTAAAAGAATATTGTTTGATTATGGTCATAAATTACCACAACAATGAGATGTAACCTATTCTACAGATAAAAGATAGTTGTTCAACATGTAAACAAGCACAATATCTTGCTTTGAATTCCCCTCTGATTCATTTTCAGAAGCAAACCTCATCCCTGCAGAACAATTTATTTCCCACTTGGCCTGCTTCTAATTAGTGTAAGAGAATGACGTACAGAAATGTCACATTAATAAAGATGATGGATGATCAATTAAGTGGCTGCAGAAAAGAAAGCTGACTTTTGAAGTTTGACTTAGTAGAAAACAAAGCAAATCAAACAGCAACAACTTACAAATAAGAAAATAAAAATCAAATTCTGTGAATTCTGCACATAAAGTTTGGGGGACTAGATGTCTTCTAGAGCTGGTGTTTAGGTCAAAGGCTTAGCTAGAAATGTCTTTGTCTCCTCTGGAATTCATATTTTGTAAGGAACAGGAAAAAAGATGAAGACATTTTGAAAGAAGAAAGCGACATTTTCTTTAGATAAAGCTTTTAGACTAGAGTACTAGTAAGTCTGCAGCTCATACATGGATTTTACAGATCAGGCTGAGTCAGTCTAGTGTGAAAATGACTGGATGACTTTATATACCTACTTCAATTTTATTTGAATTGTTATTTTCCTTCCAATTGCACCTGATAAAAAGCTTCCAAGTGTTTGCAACACTTTCTAAGCAAACAAGATGAACTAGACAACAGTAGCCTGGAATATGTGACAGGACTTTCAGTTCTGCAGTGATCTTGACAATAATTGCTTCATTTTAATTAGAGTTAGGCTTTTGTTTAGAAGGTGGTCAGTATGCTACTTTGAATATTGGAGAGTGGAGTAGTAGAGAGGAAGAGATTGAAGTAGATAAGGAAAAAAAATTTACATAATCAGTCAAATAATAAACTGTCCAGAAGTTTCCCTAAAGACATTCACTTCTCTTGTCTGTATGAGCTACCACAGAAAATAATAGATTGTACCATAGTTTCCCATAATATATCCCAAAAATGGATCCCCTGCCCTGCACTGTATTTATTCTCTGGCTATAGTATACTATAATACTTTAAGGACCTTATTGAGGTTCAAGGATTTTATATATGTTCATATATGGGCTTGATATTTTGTTCTGCAGTTGAACTGAAGATGAAGATAACCCTCTCTCCAGTTCCATTGCTCTTTTTAAACTTGATCACTTCACTGAAATAGCACAAGATCAATGTCATTACAAGCTCAGGATGTATTTAAGAAGCGAATCTTCCTAAATCGTTAAAAATATATATAAAAAAAACCTTTGAATGAATCCATGCGTCATTAATGAGTAAAAGTTTGGAGCCAAGATATGACAAGCACTTCATCATATGTATAGATTGCTCTGGAATACAGAAATCAAAAAGAAGCAACTGATTGTTTAGTCTTTCAGTATGGAATTGCCTAGTGTTTCTTCTTGTCTTCTATGTCTTCTAATAAGACATGGAAACATGGATATTTACTTCAACAAATACGTCTGTCAGGAGTGGACTTTGCTATTAAACAATTCCATATGGAAATTGCTGTAGATGTGTATTTTCACCAACCAGCTTTAGGAGGATATGTGTTATGTTGCTAACTACCAATAAATCTGAAGAAGCTTGTATAGCATCAATGTAAGTTAATTTTGTAATTTCTACTTTTAGCCGGTTTCCTGTGCTGAGATGGAAGAAGTGCTCTTTGATAATTCAAAAAATATTCCTAGAACATTTATTTTTCTTGAAAGTAACATTTTTGTCAAAAAAGTAAATTTAAACTGAAATTCTTTACTTTTGTAGACAGACACTCATTACTAACTGTCACAACAGTGGACGAAGAATGGTGAAGAAATATACATACTTCTTTAGGAAGATCTGGGTTACACCCTTTTACCACTGCCTTGTTCTTCTGTCCAGTCTACTCTGAAGAAGACAATTGGAGTATTTTCCAGGGTAGCTATAGAAAATTTGACTCTGCCCTCCTGAGAAAGTTTATTCCAATAAACCCTCCCACCCAGTTCTGCAGAACAAGAAGGTATGAAAGCATCAAATACTCTAAAGCTGTTGAAATAAATATTTTGGTGATTCTTTAAGCTATATCTTTAAATGTTGTTAATTGTTGATACTTGCATGTGCTTGAGAACAGAATGGAACAAATTCCAGTGGTTCAGTAAAATGTTTCTAATCCTAAGTTTCAACTCATTTTCCTTCAAAATATATTGGATATGACAGTGGATAAGCGGTAGGCACACCCACGACTTTGGAAAGTAAATAAGAGAGTTCCATGTTTTCTCATTATCATAAGAACATAAACTCTACATCTCTTGTACTGTCAAAATAATGCAAAACTGTTTCTATTAACAGTACTCTTAAAGAAGTATTTCTGTACTGCTACTATTAAAAATATAGTCTACTTGTTAAAATATAAAGATTTCCACTCTACAAGGAAAGCTGAAAGCAGGGGTAAAGCCACCGGTTTTCAAAGAGAAGAAACCTGACAATGGAGAGCTCAGCATGTACCAAATACCTAACTGCCTGTCATGTGGTATTTAAGGTGTCAAGGTCACTAGCAGCTGTTTAGGAATCAAACTATTTAGTAGCATGGAAAGTGCTTAAGTATTTAAAGCATAATTATATGGTTCACATTTTTTAAAGCCTTGATGGATGACTACTGGTAAAAATGTTATGCTCTCAAGAAGGGAGGTGGAAAGGGTCGTAACTTGGTCATCAACCTTTGATGCATCCCAAAAGAGGACATAAAATGGTCTCACACTAGGAATGATCTGTTGTTGGCTATCCTAGTTCCCAGATGTGACTGAAATTGATTCAGGCTTTTAGGAGTGAGAATAAAAACATAAATTGTAAGTTCCCCAGCTATTTGATGTTTGGTTTTAAAAAATTATGAACTATCATGATTTTTCAGTCTGAGATGACAATATTTAGTCTATTTGATAACTTTAAATATTTGTTCTCTCAGTGAGAAAAAATACCATGGAAGATATATTATTTTACATATTTATACTTAAATACAAAGCAAAGTAAGACACCACTCTGTCATTTCAGACTCTCTGACACCCCCCATTTACAAGTAATTTGTGGGCAGCAGAGCAGCCAACAATCTAAAGCAGCAAAATATAATCCATCTTTCCCACTAAACCCCAAACTTCCCTAAAGTACTTTACTTTTCCTGTCTCTACGATGGATAACAGAGAACCTTGTTTTTCACTACTATCTGGTTTCCTTTGGTGTCTTTAAAATAAAAAAATAAAAAAAATTGAAGTTCTATATTTATATGTTATTGACAAAATATACAAAATCAAGAGTGATAAATGGTTTCACCAGTCTTCAGAATAGATATGATCTAGGCAGGCCACTTCTCTAGCAAGCCCAATTTTAGATTTTGCATTTCAAAGTGATCATCTTAAATATCTTGAGTGTACCCCCCTCCTCTCATCATCTTCCACATAAATCCTTTTACTGTTTCAATCTCTTTAGCAAATTTGTCCTGTAAAGACAAAAACAGCTTTATCACAGCTGAGCCTAATACTCACATTATGACCTTGCTACACACATCCCTGAAAGTTGCTTTAAATAAGAAGTTTGGTCATTCTTCTGATTTCTCTAGTTAAAGCCATCCATGAGAGTAGGTAGAAAGATACTATTCATCTCTCTATTCAGATGGAACCAGCTAGAAGTTGCTAATTAACTTCTCAGAAACCAAACAAACCAGTCTTCAGACTGTCAGTAGCTTTTGACCAGTCTAAGTAGTATTTCAGGTAAGATTTAAAGCTGAAAAAGTTTCTTCTACTCCAGTATGGAAGTCTTGCTTCACCGTCTAGTCTATTTCTAAGCAATAGGATGGCTGTGACTCTGTGGACTAGTGAAGTCACAGGGGTGAGAGTTCATCTGGGAGAAGAAACTGATTTATCTCAATAGAAATTTTCAATAGAACTGATTTATCTCAATTAGAAGCTACTACAGACTAGAAGTCTTGTTCACAGTGTCTCAGAAACCAGACGAACAAAAAAAACAAGGGTCTCCTTAGGGGTGACTACAAGACTAAAAGATGATGGATGTACTTTTTCAGAAAAATGCTTACTCTCTGAAACATCCAGTTGTCTTTGTTGTCTCTGACGATAATTTATCTTTGGGTGGGGAATTAGAAGGAGTAAATAAAATGGTAAAAACCCCAATTCTAGATCTCACTGTCTTTTACATGTCACCTTGCCTTTTGAGAGATCCTGCAGTGCTCTGTGTTGCATATGAAGTCATTTCATCCAGTCTATATGATGAACTGCAGCAGTAATCCATTTCTGCATAGGTCAATTTTTATTATTAGATACATTGACATAAATCAATTTTCAAAACCTCTTTCTATTTATTTATCAGAATTTGAGAACTGAGCTCAGTGTGACTACCTACACTACAGAATACTAGTTCAGAATATTCAGAACAAACTCTCTTTTAAAATTGAGTGAAATTTTGTTAGAAAAATTACAGTTACAATGGGAATGCACTGCTCATTTTGATAAAAAGATTCTATAAATTATGCTTAGTACTTGAAATACTATATTTTAATCAAAAGAATGAACACTCAGGCAGATTTACTGAGTCTCTTAGTAACATTCCTGGGCATTAATGTTAGCAGTAAAGTAAAATGTGTTGGAGTTTGCCTTGGAGGCCAAATGATGACATGTTTAGCTGGTTTGTCAGATCTGAAGAGATCAGCAAGGATGTAAAACAAACTACTTTGACATGTTTCATTTGAAAAAAAAAGCAGTATAAAGTTTGTTACAGTATAATCCAGCAGGCAGTTAAGAACTACTTCCCTGAAAGAGTGGTCAGGCACTGGAATGGGCTGCCCAGGGAGCTGGTGGAGTCACCAACCCTGGAGGTCTTCAAAGAACGTTTGGATTTTGTGTTGAGGGATATGGTTTAGTGAGAACCATTGGTGATAGGTGGATGGTTGGACTGGATGATCTTATAGGTCTTTTCCAACCTTAGTGATTCTGTGATTCTGTAATTATACACAGTAATTCTCTCATTTGCCACCTGTCCCAGTAGGATGTGGGAGAGAATCGGAAAGAAATTTGAATGCATGTGTTGAGGAAAAAACTATTTACTAAGACAGAAAAGGAAGAGAATAATAATAGTAATAACAGTCATTACATATAAATATATACATATCTACATGTGGGATGCTCTGAAAGTATTGCATCCTATTTTATTATGTTGGCCTGTGACCAACATAAGGTGGATGCTGGTGGTATGGCAGTAGAAGTTGAACCTTCCCACCAATACACCATTTGTTGCTGTATAACAGATGGCAGCAGAGTGGCGCTCAAACAAAATAGAGTCTGACATGAAAGTGTATATGAAGAAAAGTTATATCATTAAATTCCTCCGTGTGAAAAAAATTGCTCCCATTGACATTCATTAACACTTGCTAAATGTTTATAGAGACTAAACAGTTGTTAGCACAGTGAGAAGATGGGTTGTGGCATTTCAGCAGTGGCAATAGAAACATGAAAAACGAATCACATTCTGGTCAGCCATGAAGATTTTTATAACTGTGGCATGCAGGCTGCTGTTCATTGCATACCTAATGGTGCTGACTATGTTGAAAGACAGTGTTTTGTAGCTAAGAATTTGCTCTATCAAATAGTGTTATGTAAGTGCTCTTTGTATCCGTTGTAGTTTCCATGGAAATATGTATATATATTTTCAAAGCAAGTGATGCATAAGGCAATTGCTCACCACCCCTGACCAATGCTCTACAGTCTTTGAGCAGCTGCTGCCCCCCAGCCAGCTCCCTTCAGTTTTATAGATGTTTTTTTGGGTCAGCTGTTCTGGTTCTGTCCTTCCTCAGCTCCTTGTGTTCCCCTCTAGTCCCCTTGTTGGCAGGACAGTACAAGAAGCCAAGAAACTGAAAAGTCTTTGGCTCTGTAGTGCACTGCTCAGCATCAACTGAAACATTGGTGTGTTATCAATATTATTTTTTTCTCAAAGCCAAAACATAACATCACACCAGACACTACAAAGAAAAGCAACTCTGAAACCAGGACAATGATGTATGCACTAAATTCATAGGAACATCTTTCATTGACCACCTCATCTGCCTCTTTCTGTGTGGGGAAGGGGAGCAATTTTTTTTCTATGCTAGTTGTTCATGATCGTACAAGTGCTGAGAAAACAGTAGCTTTGAGATTCGGGTTAGCCATGTGTTTTCCCAGTAAACAATTGCATTCTCAGGTCTTTCAAGATTTTTTTTTTTTTAATTCATTGATGTGCACTGGATATTTGGAAGCACAGAAGGGGAGCAGGAAGACTTCTTGTTGGGTTAGATTTACTGCTGGACTGCATTTGAATGTGTTGCCTTTTAGTCTTGCTTCTTTCACTGTTGATGTGCTCAAATGACAGTTTCCTTTGAGGACTATTTCTTGCTTTGCAAACTTGTGTGCAACACGTAGGAGAATCACAGAGAAGACAAAAAGCTACAGCATAAAGTGAAAGAAACCGCAGAGGTAGTCAGGAAAGTACAGGGTGGAGTGAGTGGCTGGAACATCTTGTTTGAGTCACTCACCATCACCGAAACCTGGCCTATCCAAATGCTACCAATCGATACCTCTACACTGATCTCCTCTCCTGCTCTCTATCTCTCTGTGTCTGCAAGCATTCATTTTGCCCCCTGGGAAAAGCCAGGTGAAAAATGATCCAACAGTCCAAAGAATATCCTAGGAAGGAAGAGTCACAGCAAGAGACAGCAATATGAAAACTGATTACATGTCTGTGCACTGTCATGACAGTTTTTTCTAGCAGGAAACAATGAGCTCAAACATGTCCACAAGCAAGAGACTGGCAACAATAAACACAAGAAACTCCACTACATGGCAAGACTACCAGTAACTTCTGCAGGATTAGGATAATCCTTCAAACAGAAAGGAGAAAATTGTAGACAATGTTATCTAAAATTATTGTTGTTTTCAGTCCTTTTTAATTTTCCTATCACTTTTCTGTAGCTTGCCTATCCAAAGAATACAAAGACTTTAAAATATCAGCCGCAAGTGATTTCTTCATATTAAAAACAAATATAAATTTTGAAATTAATCCCATAGCAGCACAAGGCTATGAACTAAGATCTAGTTCAAAGAAGGATATCTATCTACTAATACAGAGAGTTCAGCCAAAATAAATCTTTATTTTCAACAGATGTCACATGTGGCTTAAACATTCACACACATCTCAGTTAGAATAAATTTTAGAAATGTTCTCCATTCAACAAAACAAATGTAACTTTTGTGAGTTGATCTTAAGAAAATTAAGACTATCCTTTTTCTTCCTCAATTTTATGTTACCCTTCGGCCTTTCAGGGATTAATGTACTCAGCAAAGGTGGAAACCTCTACTAGACAAACTTTTGTGCCCAGATGAATGCAAAACATAGTACACATCAGCTACACAGTGCCAGCTGACATTTGGAGGTACAGATGAGTAAAGCAATGTGACAGAACCAGACTAATGATTTTGGCGTGTTAACACTTTTTATTTGATTTTTGTTACTGTTATTGTTTTGACTTCAAAGGCACCTTAAAAAAATGCACAATGGACACAATTTTGATGGAGGAGATAGTTACCTGGAAAATGTAGTGCCCTACTGAATAATCAGAATAATAAAAGAGTAGGAAAAAACTTAGCCAAATATTGAAGTCCTTCTGCAGTCCCGGATTGAGAGGAGATTCACTTACAGTCTCAATCTTCAGCACTTTGTGCTCTTGGGGTAATCTAAGCAAGACTGAGAGCAGTTCTTTACAGGCCATCATGGCTGCATGAAAATAGAAATAGTAAAAATAAATAAAGCACATCCACAAAACAAAACAAAACAACAACAACAACAAAAAACAACCTAGATAGCCTGAAGAAATAGGTTTAAAACATTAAAAAATAGCTCAGAAGTATATTTTCTATAAATCTAAAGTTCAAAAGCAAGAAATTTTTCTTGCTGGATGGAGCGAACGAGGAGATAACCTGGGGAAAAAGTGTATTACACTCATAAAAGAGAGAGGTGAAACAGAATTCAGTTATATTAAATAAGAGTATCCAAGACTTCCTGTTTATTTTAAACTGCCCTACTAGTCCTGAACTTTCCCTTCCAGTGTAGCACTGGTTGTTGCTGCTTGCTGTTTCACTGCAGTTTTAAATGTGTTAGTACCTGTTTGCCATAGGAGGATGAAAAAGGAGATGAAGATCTCTTTTAGACATAAAAGACATGAAGAAAGGTGAAAGTAAGATAAAAAAAATATACCTGACTATTGTGAGGGGAGATATTAATATCAGACAGGACATTTGGAGCTATGAACGACATGGGCTTTGTCATCAATTTTAATCATGTGCACGGAGATGAGAGGATGGATTTCAGAAAGAATCTTAAAAAAAAAAATAGCAATTTTGATTGACAGCTTCAGCATTGAATGAAAATCTCCAACCCTTCTTTGAGATGGGACGACTGGAAAAAATAAGTATTAATGGAAAACTTAAAATGAAGGACTTTAGGGAAAAGAGGTGGTTGTCCTCTATCCAAAATGTCTATCGAGTACTTTGAAAATGCAAGTTTCAGAGTCCCCAAGCAAGACTTCCAAGCCTCTAGACTGGCCCAAGCCACATGAATGTTAGGGAAGTGTACAAAACCACTGCTTTCCTTTGGCTCATTCATGTAGAGTTGTTAGAGTTTCCTGACTAGAGAAAAAGAATCTGCTGCAGGGAATTCAGGACAAATAGCTGTCTGGAACCACTATCACTTTTTTTTTTCCTTCCTTTTTTTTTCCCCTAAAGCTGTAATGATGCCCAGTTCATCAAGAAATAACCAAAGTATTTTAATCAACAGCATTGGATTTCATTGAAACACAATAGCCAACAGAAAAACACTGTATTTATTAGAAATGCTTCACAATAATTAGATTCTTCCCCATGATAATAACAAGGAAATTAACATTTAAATATACTTTTTGCTCATAAAATATCATCTATCAATCACTCTTCCTATTTTGTACTTTTGCCTTGCAGAGATATGAGTCCTCCTCCTCACAAACATGACACAGGGTAAGGAAAAAAAGAGAGAAGATAGGCTGTAAGGAAATAAAAGATCGAAATCTATGTGTTTACTAAATATACTTATCTGCAGAAAGTTTTTTGCAATAATGCAGTATTTAAGGAGACAGAGCAGGAGTCTTGAGCATTTAACTTGTTCATAAACTACCATAAGCAAAGCAGTCCATTTTGCTAAACCCGTTTTCTTCAATACAGTTCTTACAGCATTAATTCCTCCACTCATCCAAAGTTTAGTGAAAACAGACAATGAAAGTGATTATCTACACTTTGAGATTGCTTTTTTGTTTAGTTTTTTGTTTGTGATTCTTTTTCTGGATGGACAAATTGTCTGGATTTTTCCTATCTTCTATTCCTTGTCCTCTCCAATCTATTCCATCTCCAAAGTTTTCATCTTTTTCAGTTTCTTTACCAATCTTCCTTTCCATCCCCCATGCCTTTTCACCTTTTCCTTGCCTTCCTGAGAGTACATGTCTCCTCTAGCTTGTGCTTCAGTCAGCTCAGAACTATCCTCCCAGACCCTTTCCCACATGGTGTTAAACCTAATACTTGGGCAGCACTTCAATTTCAAATGTAAAATTCTGTGTCATTCTGTCCACTTTTGCCAAAGTGCCTGATGATAGCTTTTGATTTTTTGCTGGGAAATGCACAAACTACGTCTAAAACAGAAAGTTGCAGAAAGAGATGTGGCATCATGTTCCCTGTGCAAATCTTATGTTTGCTGAATGGAAAGTAAAGAAATTGCGAATAGCTCCCCACTGCCTATTGATACACAGTCGAACTTTTCACCCTCGCAGTTCCACCACACCTTACTTTAAATCCCAGCTCAGATTATTTTTATTTTTATAAAAATAGCTCATGATTTTGTTGGGTCTACAACTCAAAGAGATTTTGTTTCAACTGAAAACACATAGCTAAACACAAGAGAGTAGAATTCAAAAGACTGAAGCAGATATATTTATTTGTAATTTATTAAAAATCTCTCAATACAGATGAATGTTCCTGACTTAATACTTTTTTATTGTTTCACCTGCAATATAGCAGGAATTGCAATGGGGTTATCTAATCTGGCTGTAGCTGCTTGAAGTGTCTGAGGATCCTCTGAGGAAAAACAAACTAAGAAGCCACCCACAGTAATAACTCCCAGCTGCCTTCTGAAGGTTGAGGCTCCCTGTATGAGCTTTGGACTCTGGGACCCATACAAGTCACAAGCAAGCTGCTTCCCTTGCACACATACATTTGCTCACGTGATCAGAGAACGAGGCACAGATGCGTTCTGCAAGAAGTCCTTATACCATGCTCTCCAAAACTGTCATTTGAAGCCCTTGCTACATTTCTGCTCATGTTTGGTTTTGGGTGTTATAACAAGTTTTCTTGCTATTCCCTGTGCTGTGAACTTACTTCTGGATCTGATCATTTGGAGGCTGAGGAAGTAAGTTCAAATATTAGAGGAAACTGTGGTGTTCCCACTTGTTCCAGCAGTCACACACAACAAACAGTGCAATATTTGCTGATTCCATCCGAGTAGTGGGCCTTAGTTAGAGGTCTTTTCTAATTATCCTGTGTTATGTTCTTGTTTCTTTCTTACAAGCTCTCTTGTTAAGTCACTTCCATGTTATTAAAAGATGCTTCCTTTGTGTCTTTTTTGCCTTTCTAAGATACTAGGAAACTCCACTTTTGCCCTTTCTGCATTCTCTCCATTAGCAAAACCTTTGCTGTAGTTTTCCTAAAGCTGAAGTACTTAGAATGTGATATATTATGTACGGTAGTGGAATCCTATTTTTAGTATGATATTAAAAGGCGCTGCACCAGCAGTTTTATTTTGTGAACTCTGGCTGTGTAGAAAAAAAGATTAATATTTCATTTCATAGTGACCTTTTATCTGCCACACCAAAACCATCTAGATTCATTGCCTGCTGGGCATGTATGAAGACTGTACACTATTTTCATTTCCTAGTTTCAAGTGCCAGCTTCACCTAGTAGCTGATCTTGTGGCTTGCTGAATATTCCTGGTTTTGTCTGAAGAAGAATCTTCCCAATGGTGAAAAGTGTTTCTCCATTATAGCAAGGAAACTTCAGCAACCAAAGTCATTAGAGCTCATTCCACTAAGAAATAAAAATCATCAGTGGAATTCCACGTTACATAGCTCATTCTAGCAAAGCAAGGCGTTTGGTTAACAGACAGTAATTCTCTTTTCCTTTTGCACTGAACATATAAATTCTTACTTTAGACTAGTTAGTATCACAGAAAATTATTTAAAACTATAGCACACTTTTTTTCTAATACAATAAATTCTCCAATGAACTTCTGAACCTTTTAACTTTTTTCAAAAAAATATCTGTGTTAACAGGAAAAATAAAGTTTCTAAATAAAGTCTTCCTCTAGGATGGCATTTTTGTCTTGCCAAATAAAACTAACCAAAACTTTTGTTTCTCTAGAAATTTAGCTTCCCAAGAAAAATACACCTGCAGATATCACAAGCCTTGCTTGAGCACGCAGGCTTTCTTTTTCATGAACAACATTAGAGGGCACTTCTGCATGTGGTCAGCTTCAGCCAAAGATAGGGACAAGTCTGATCTTACTGCTTGAATTGTTTTTGAATTCAGTGACAACTCGAAATCTGTTCCAGCCTCATTCAAATTTTTATTCAGATCATCATGCAGGCAGCATCTTAAGTCTTGTTAAAGCTGCTCCTGGAACTGCTGCGAGGCAAGGTGGGCACATGTACTTTCTGCAGAGGCCAGCAGCCTAGGTGGTGGGCCTGGAGCATGGGCTTCCTTCCCATCCCACATTCCTGCATCCCCTTACCCAGATGACCCTGCCCCTGTGAGCTCTCACTAGGGGCTGGGGTGCTGGACTAAATGGGGCTGCGAGAGCTTTATTGCTGGAAGGAAGGAAGGAAGACCCTCTGGGTTTGACATCTCTATTGATTTTGTTTTGAGTTTTTCTTCATTTAATGATCTTTCAATTTCAGCTGACAAAAACATGTGGTTATTCTATAAACTCTGCTTTCTCTGAAAGAAAAACAAACAGCTTTCCAGCCTGACTGATTACAGAAGGCAGCTTGAAAAGGAGATCTAAAACCTTAAATATCAGAAGGTCATTGGGAGGTAAAGTAAAAACTCAATATTTATTTACTTATTTATTCTAGAAATGCCATGATTTTAAAACTAATTTTCTTATTTTGAGGATTCTGTCTCACATTTTATGAAAGTTTCAGTTAGAAATGCCGACATAAGCAAACAAAAAGTATCACTATCATTAAATAGCTCTAGTTTTTCCAAAAACCTTTAGGAAGACATTTCAGTATGTGATTTTCTTCTATTATAGAATCGCAAAATATCCAGAGTTGGAAGGGTTCATCAAGTCCAACTCCTAACAACATGATCTCTTCAGAAGTTATGTAACATTATCAGCACAGGAGGCTCACCAGGTGTGTTTTCCTATTTTTTGTTCTCCAGGGCCTGACCAATGCAGTTGAGCTCCTGATCCCAGAATACCACTGAAATGTGGTTACAATTTACCCTATGCCTTTCTCTCTTTTAGGAGGCAGGTTTTCACAACAGGCTTTAAGAGCAATCTTCAGTGTTTGATACTTTACAGATTAACTAGGCAAAGCCTGCTTGGTTTAGGAATCAAATTTCAGAGGTTTGCTTTGAACCACCCCCTTCTCACTTACAACATCAGGCAGAGGTTTTAGGAACCTCCAGTCTCACTTTGGGGCTAAGGAAGTGAAAAAAGAGCAACAGAGCAGCATTTTGAAAATATCAGTCAATCTGGACTAAGTTTCCCCATAGAAAACGTTTTGACCTAGATTTATTTTGTTCAGTCCTATCCAAAAGTACACAGCTTTTTTCTGAGAAATTATTTGTTCATCATTCAAGCCACATTTAATACTCAACCTTCTCTCCAGCTGTGCAGGTACATCTAGTAATCAGGATCCTTCAAAGTCTCCCAGATAGACTGTTTTCTTGTGTACTCTTTCATTTGCTGTAGGTGGCTGCATTTCACCTTGCATCACTTGTGCCGCAACCATTCCATAAAAAGAGTGCAACTTGCTATAACAACTAGCTGTATCTTTTCCTGAACAAATTATCTTGGTGTTTTTCACACTCACCCATACTTACGAGCACCAGAGGGACTGGCTTTGGACAAGCTCAGAAGTGAAGATCAGCTTTGTCATTGTGTTGTTCAGGCTGAGTGGCACAAGACACGTGCTTCTGTGGGAGCATGAACATTTATGTATCTGTTCATCTCTCCCTCCCATTCAGAAGCCTGTCTGCCCCTTGTCTTGGCAGCTCATCTATTCAAGTTTCAGCTACCTGATTCATGCAGTAAAAAGCCTTCCCACAGAAAACATACTGGATGAACCACTTTGTTTTTCCTAGAGCAGTGCAAACAGTTATTGAAAGGGGAATTTTAGGCAGATTGTGCCTGGTAAGGAAAGCTCGCTAAATAAATATGCAATGTTAATTATTGTTTGCCTATTTCAAGTGAGCACTTCAAAGTGCTCTGCAACCCATTAATTAAACTGAAATTTAGTACCAGGAGGTAATTAAATATTATTAACTCTGCTTTTTTTTTGCAGGTGGGAGACTATGACAAGGAAGATGAAATGTTCTGCATTAAGTCTGACAGCAGCAGACCTGAGAGCCAAACCTCTAAGCCTCATCTCACTAGCTCTTGTCCCATTCCTATTAGACCTTTATATTGTGAAAAGATGTGGCTACTTCAACGAGTGTGGTGACAGGAAGTGAGAATTTGAATGGCAGATCTAGAAACCATGCAGAGGGTCCCCCCCTTAACATAAGAGGGAACAGCAGGAAAAGCGATTACCTGGGCTGTACCATAAACATGGCCCTGTGTCCCATGTCCCACACTCTTTGGAGCAATTCTTGACTAACAGCAGCCTCTGTGGTTAATTATAACTGTGGATCTAGTCTGTTGCTAACATCCCAGGTGGAAGATTACATAAATAAGTCCTACCTTGAAGTCAGCTCTGCACTTCTGGAAAATTTTTTTGGTTAATAATTTCTCTGAAGTTGCTTTACCCGTTTAAGTGTCTCACACAGTTTTTGTCCTCCTGCATCATTAGACTCTCCTTTCTAGTAAGCAGCTGTATTAAAGTGTCTTTGCTGAACCTTTCACTGCGAGCCAGGAGCTGAGCCTCCCACAGCATGTATGCTAACCTAGAGTCACAGCTAAAGGAGGAGTTATCTGAAGTCAAAAGGTGACTCTTTGGAAGGAGGTGCTGACCATCATTTCTCAAAAGTGGGACATAGGTATTGAGGATGTTTCACCAGCTCCTCATAAGATTAAGGTTTCATTATCCACTCTTGACTCCTGTTGGAGGCACTATATTTCCTATTAGTCTCATTCTCCTATCCTCTTAGCTGGTCTTCTTCCTTTGTTTAATCACCTTAGGCCTGTTTACAATGGAAATTCTAAATCAATGAAAGAATAAGAGTGAAGAAAGACTAAGAGTTTAGAACACCTGAGAAAAGGCACCTGAAGTAAATGGTGAAAGGGAGCAGAACTGTGCCATAGTGCTCATGTATCTGACACTGGTCGGAAAAGAAACAGAAGAGTGGAAGTAAGGCTAACTGGGGAGACAACTGACAAAGCATTCAAATTTGTATGGTTACATTTGAGAAGGACAAGTTTAAGTGCAAAAACCAGGGGGCGACTTCCTTTTTCAGCAATCTGGCTTTTCCTCTCCATGATAGTTTACACCATTTTGGAAGATACTACCTTTCACTGCTTCCAAAATACATCTTATCATTCTTATCGGTTGCACTTGAGAGCCACTCCTGACCTACTTGGCACGAGCTTTGTGAGATCAGCTCCTTTGTGTGGCAAGCCTGTGAGGCAGTAGTGCAGACGGCTTTTAAGCAGGCTCAGCTGGTGGCAGGGACTATGCCCAGGCACCTAGCAGGTGACCTATTCCTGTGTCTCGGGGGCTGGGGTACCTCAGCTCTCTGCTACCAGAAGGCGAGGTGATTTTCCTTGCGTGTAGAAGCTCTCGGGCTCTTAAATAATGCCTGAGTGATTCTAAATGCCTTTCAAATTCTGCCCAATACTGTATATGCATGCAGGTGAAGCTGTGCATTTTTTATACACTACGTCGGTGTATACAACTATTTACACATTTGTCATTCATATATGTGTGTGGGTAGGATACATGGCAGATGTACGGAGGCAGTGAGCCACTAGATGGGGCTGCAGGAGGAAAAAGATAAAAGTGAGTTGGAATATAGGCAATTCATCACGATCAAGACGATCCTGGCCTGTGTGGAAACTTTACTGAAAAGACTGACCATAATAGCAGTGTGCAGCACCTGTACCTCACCACGGGAAGGGAAGCAAACATGCTTTTTAAGCCAAGATGCAGAGTATTTTACCAGGAAAAAAAACATTGTATCCCTTCTATTGTAAACTCTGGGTGAACGGCTTATTATACATTCAGACCATGAGGCAGATGGTCAACAAACCACATGCTTGTGGATTATCCCACTTTTTCCACATGTGCATTCTCAAAACCACTTTTGGTGCCCGTGGTTTAACCTCTGTTTCCCTAACTCCTGTTTATGAGTTGAGTGGTCACATGTCATCATGTGGAGTGGGAAAGTGTGTACCAGGAGGGAAGGTAGAAGTAATTCCATATGGTGAAAGATCTGACTATGTCAAAGTATTAAAAAAAATACAGAAAGAGGAAAAGGCAAGAGTAAACATTTCAAAGAGACTGAGAATCTAAGACAATTTGACTTCTTACTTGTCTGTATGTGAAAGGGAAACCTCATGATTTTTTGGTGTTTGCATCAGACAGATTTACCTTCCTCTGTTCTATGGAAAACCTAGGCTAAAACCTGAGAGATTTCAGTCAGGGTACAGGAGGCCCCTGAGTGAAACTGCCAACTTCTTCTGAAACTGCTGATTACAGTGAAAAAAATACAAACAAACTTTCCTTAGAGAATGTTAAGTCTGTCCATAACAGTGTTAAGAAGTGAAATGCGACTAAGTATGTAGTTCTAGTTTGATGAGACAATGCATCCAGCAAAGTCAGAGCCCTTATGCTTTGGGGAAACGTGAACAAAACATAACATACATCCTTTATTCAAAATGAGTATCAGAGATGAAACCTGTTACAGTATTATGTAACACATGAAATATCACAAAATTATGGAACAAAAAATGAGAAATGATCTTTCACGTTCCAGGTTTGTATGAAAATTAAACAGCGTGGACAAAAACCCACTGTTGCCCAATGTGGGTATAGAAGTTATTAATTCAGGTATTTTTGTTTATAAAGATTAAACAAAGAATGATGAACGGGAATTTAACTCTAAAGCATATTTCTACAGTTTTACCTTCCATAGGTGCTGTGTTTAAGTATTTCATAAATGAAAGGATGGTTTACCCAATAAGACTGTGGTATTTATATGTATTTAAATATACAGCATGTAGCAATTTTGTAAGTCAAGATCTCTAGTTCCTTGAACCCTTTTGAAAATTAAGGGTCTCTGAGAGAAATTTCTAATAGAGCTCCCAAAATGGAATATATTTCTGGATATTTAGGTTCAAGTTTGGAGGGCCATTCATGGAATCCTAAGCCAGTAACAGAAAAAGTTTCATCAGTTAGTTCAAACTGGCATTTATACTGTTCTTTATTAGTGGTTCTTAGGATTGCAGACTTGAGAGTTTTCAGAAGTCAGACTAAGAAACCTGCATATTGCTCAAAAGCACTTAGCTCTGCCTTCAGGAGAAGAAGATGATCTTTGACAATGTACCAGATAATGCATAGAAGCGGGATTGAAATTCCAGCTTCTCTTTGCCACTAGCCAGTTGTTTTAGGAATATATCCAGTACAGATTTTATCAACTCTAAGACTTCAACGGACTTAAACGAGTGATGGATTGTACATACTCTCACAAATTAACTTACTCATAATCACAACTCAGGAAAAAAAGAAATATAATACATCATCATTTCAGAAATGGAAGCAAAATGGATAGGACTGTAGAAGGGACAATACAAAGACAGACACAGGTCAGGACTACCCGGGTGGCAACACCAAAACTGCTTTACTCCCTTGAAAGAGGATTGGATTTCTCTCAGAATGTCTGAAACTTTCCCTGAGTCAGGTTTAAACCTGCAAATTGTACAAAAACACTTTCTATCCCACTAGACATCCTATCACAGACCTGTTCTATATTCTGTAAAGCTGGTGGTGGGTGGTTTTCAGTTAACTTCCTCCCCACACACACTTACTGCCCTTTTCTGCCAAGTTAGAGAGATGAAAAATCATATATATTTGCATTTACGAAGTGATCTCCAAAGCAATTTAATACTGGTTCAAGTCTTCCTTGTCTTATAGATCTGATTTGTTCTGTAGATTATTTACCTACCACTTCTAGTGTGTCTCCAATAAATTAAAATCTGCTGAAGTGGTAAAATATACGAAAGATATAGTGAATGGTCTGCAGGCTGTACAGTGGAACCATTATTCTAAGAGGAAGTAGGAAAAGCAATCATAAAATTTTGAAAAATTATGCAATAATTTTGTAGTTATTGCCCATCTGTACACATTACAGTGATCTACTTCACAGATATATAAATAGAACTGGCAAGTAAAAGATGTGCTATTTGCCTCCAGTCATGGCACCAGGCTTCAGCAAATGCAATTCAATTAAAGACTTTAAAAAAAGTATTATAAGCATTGATCAACATATGGAATCTAATCAACTCTCTCTCCCAACCCCTTCTCTTCATTCCTCCATGCTTGCACTCACCCAAATTCAGGACAATTTTGGAAGAAAGATGACAAAATTTAATTGCTTCATTTTCAAGGCAACTCTGATACACTGCATGACTTCATCCTCAGAAGGCAAAAAGTCCCATAAATCACACCTACTGAGTGTGCCCATTAGCGCTCCAGTCTGACAACTTTATGCCTAATACTCTCCAAACAAGGACCACACATAACTGAGACTTTAAAATTGCCTGTGACTCACAGTGGCTTTTATAACATGCACTCAGCTCAAAACGACTTAACTTATATGGTTTTTAATCATGTTTAGGTGTAGAATACCTTTCTCTAATTCCAGACAGCATATATTAAAAAGACAAAAAAGCAAGATACGTTCGGCAGAGCTCTTTCCCTTGCAGTTTCCACAGAGAAAAATGTCAATATAATGGAAAAACAATTGTTTCATTTTGTAAAGAAATGTTTTGTAAAGGATCCTTGTCAGTGTGATTTCCTAAAATTGGAAAAATGGTATTCTGTGTGTCACCATGGAGTGGGATAAAGGGGTAGGAAGTGATTTGTTTTTGGGTCAAATGTATATCTGCATGAATCCAAGGGAGCTGCTAAAGCTGCACTCTTTTCTTGGGAGTCTCAGTATTACAAAGACAAATTCTGCTTCCAAAAATATTTACACCATCAGGCCCTTGAGCACTGCACTGTAATGATCCCATTTGTATTAAATATGAACATATACATAATCACATTGACGAGATATGGTGGAGAGCTAACACCAGAGAGGGGTGAACTCCAGTTCAAGAGCTGAGTGATGTTCTTCACAGAGTGAGATAAACAGCTGGTATTAAGTGATGTATATTCAAAAATATCCTAGACTATCTGCCCCATGGAGACTGGAGAGTTAGATGCAGAGGCTGCCACTGCAGGCTTCTGCATGAACAATGGACACAGAAGGAGCTTTGCATTGGATCCAAATATTTTCATGTGCTTTAGACCAGGGGTCCTATTGCTTCTCTCCAACAATGTGACACGCATCACTACATTTGACTGAGAATCAGTTATTTCTTCACACAATAGCTTTTTTTCCCTGCCTTCCCTACGGCTACAAATGCAATGGAGGGAGTAAATCTTATACACTGTCTAATAGACTTTCCTGTATTTAGAAGGCAAAACCAAGGGGTTTATACAATCAGGCTGACAGGCAAACTGAAATTACAATGGTACATTAGAGTACATTGCTTAAGTATTGAAACCGCAGTGAAAAAAAATCCCCTCCACTAAACTAAGGGGGGCTAACTAAAATTCACAAAGTCTGAGAAGCACGGTAAGGTCTGACTGAAAGCCTGTCCTTATTTCACCTCTGAGGAAAAGAAAAGAACCAATATATAGAGCAATGTACAGACAACACTGGCTACTTTTTGGTGGGCCTCATATAAACAGCAGGAATGTTAAGCCTCACAAACCAAACATGAGGCTTGTGAGCATATCATCTCTCCGGCTCCCAGACAGGTTAGTCTCTATCTTACATAATTGCAGGCATCACTTCCTTCTGCCCAGGACCTTCAGTGGCACAGGCGTCAGTCTTGGTTCTGCTTTTCAATATTACAATTAATATCACTCTGCTTATACTTGCCCTCACACAAAGAGGTTTCATTACATCAACTATCCCAAAACAACAGAAAAAAATGAAGTGAGCAGAACAGCTCTGGATGCCTGGTTTCCTAAGGATTCATAGAATTATAAGATGGCTTTGAGTTGGAAGAGACATTTAAGATCATCTAGTTCCAGCCCCTCTGCTATAGGCAGGGACATCTGCCTCTAGACCAGGTTGTTCCAAGTCCCATCCAGTCTGGCCTTGAATGCTTCTAGGGAGGGGACATTCACAACCTCACTAGGCAACCTGTTCCAGTATCTCAACACCCTCACAGGAAAGAAGTTTTTCCTAATATCTAGTTTAAATCTGCCCTCTTTCAGTTTAAAGCCACTTCCCCTCATGCTGTCGCTACCTGCTCTTCTAAAAATTTCCTCCCCAGCTTTTCCATAGGCCCCCTTCAGGTACTGGAGGGCTGCTATAAGGTCTCCTTGGAGCCTTTTCTTCTCCAGGCTGAAAAGCCCCAAATCTCTCAGCCTGTCCTCATAGAGGAGGTGCTCTATCCCTCTGATCATTTTCATGGCCCTCCTCTGGATCTGCTCCAGCAATTCCATGTCCTTCTTGTGCTGGGAGCTCCAGAACTGGATGCAGTACTCCAGGTGAGGTCTCATGAGAGCAGAGTAGAGGGGCAGAATCACCTCTCTTGATCTGCTGGTCACACTTTTTTTGATACAGTATACAGTTGGCCTTCTGGACTGTAAGTGCACATTGCTAGTTCATGTTGAATCTTCCATCAACCAACACTCTCAAATCCCTCTCCTCAGGGCTGCTCTCAAGCTATTCTCTACCCAACCTGTATTTGTACTTGGGATTACCCCCACCCAGGTGCAGGAACTTGCACTGGGCCTTGTTAAACTTCAGGAGGTTGACGTGGGCCCACCTCTTGAACCCATACAGGTCCCTCTGGAGAGCATCCCTTCCCTCTAGCATGTCAACTGTACCATTCAGCTTGGTGTCCATGTGCAAACTTGCTGAGGATGCACTTGATCCCACTGTCCATGTTGCCTACAAAGATGTTAAATAACACCAGCCTCAACACTAATCCTTGAGGAACACCATTCATCACTGGTCTCTACCAGTTGACTGCAACTCTCTGAGTGTGACCATCCAGCCAATTCCTTATCCATCAAATGGCCTATCCATCAAATCCATTTATCTTCAATTTGGTGACCAGGATGTGATGTGGAACAGTGTCAAATGCTTTGTACAAGTCAAGTAGATGATGTCAATTGCTCTTCCTTTTTCCACTGATGCAGTAACGTCATTATAAAAGGCTACCAAGTTTTTCAGGAGTGACTTACCCTTGGTGAAGCCATGTTGGTTACCACCAATCACCTCATCTTTATTTTCCATGTGCCTTAGTAGGGCCTTCAGGAGGATCTCCCCATGATCTTGCCAGGAACAGAGGTGAGACTGACTGGCCTGCAGTTCCCTGGATCTTCTTTTTTTTCCCTTCTTGAAAATGGGGATTATGTTTCCCCTTTTCCTGCCAGTGGGAACTTCACCAGACTTCCATGGCCTTTAAAATATGATGAATAGCTGCTTTGCTAATTCACCCATCAGTTCTCTCAGAACCCATGGATGGATCTTGCTGAGTCCCATGGACTTGTGCACCTTCAGGTTCTGTAGGTGGTCTTGAACCCGATCTTCATTTATACCAGGCAGATCTTCTCCAAGTTCTTATCATATCTATCTGCAACTTGGGTGGTGCAGATAGAGCCCTCGCCAGTGAAGACTGATGCAAGGAAGTAATTGAACACCTCAGCCTCCTCCATATCCTTCATCACCAGGTCTCCAGTTTCCTTCCAGAGAGGGCCCACATCCTCCCTGACCTTCTTTTTATCACTAAAATACCCGTAGAATGTCTTCTTTCCCCTTATGTCCCTGGCTAGATTTAATTCTATCTGGGTTTTAGCTTTCCTTACCTGATCCCTGGCTGCTCAGACAACTTCTTTGTAATCCTTCCAAGTAATTCATTATTGATTCACTCCCTATAGACTTTCTTTTTGCACAGTGTACAGTTTTATGATTCAGTGTTTCAAGTGATCTAGACTCAAATATACGCTTTAAATCATCATGAAAAAAGAGGATGTCTAAGCTGATTTTGACACCTTATCTCCTCTCTAGCTACTACTATTTAAAAGACACTTCTACTGGATGTCAGCTTCTAAGCCTTAAAAGCTGATTAGCTTTTTTACTACTGGGATGTATTTTTTACTATACTGCTATTTTCTGGAGGGGAAGCAACTTGCTATAAAAATGGGAACAGCTACAAAATCTGTAGCTGCAGATTTTGAAGATGGGAAATAAAAGTTTCTTTGTAAAAAAAGAAACAAACTAAATTTGAAAAGCAATGCTTCACATTCTTTATGGGTTGGCATGAGCCTACAGGCTGATGGTTTGGGACACTAAAGCTATGAGTGCACCGCATGAAAGACAAACCAAATTTCTGACACTGCAGCATAATGGCTAGGGCTATTCAAATATTCCATCTGCTTTTTTTTTTTTTTTTTTTTTTTTTCCATCAATGCAAGAGAGGGTATTGTTTAGCTGTTAGACAACAGAGATGGGCAACCTTAGGACACATGGAATAAATAGTGAAGAAAATGGTATAGACACATCCCAAGTATAATTTGATCTACAGTCAGTTCTGTTACATCAAAGATATAAGCTAACTTCTGGGTTTAGAAAATCTGTAAAAGACAAAGGATTTATTCAGTTTAGATAATAACAAGTGATGAAGAGTATATTATATCACGGATGCTCTGAAAAGGGAAAACAGTCACATTCAGGGAAGTTAAAAGGTATGTATATGAGTAACAACCCTGTTACTATTATTTATTGATACAGTAGTTAACGGTAATATTTTAAAGTAGGAGAGGTGGATAATCAGTGAATTTTTACACATAAAGAAAATTCAAAACCCAGAAGAAAACATTAAATCATCCTATATGCTGTTGTTTTTTAGGCATCACCAAATCCCCTTAAACTAAGACCAGACACTTCATCTGAAATATTTCTGCTCCCAGGAGATCAGACTGATTAAGACAAGTGGAGAACAGGGGAGTCTGAATAGCCATCATTTCCTGACACTCCTGCAACAACAAAGAATCAAGTGCTGAAATTGTTTAAAATAGTGTCTGAAGAACTAAGACACATGATAGGAATGTGTTGGTGAATACCTTCTCTTTAAATATTTGGCCTTCAAAAATGTACAAGTAAAGTAAGCCGGGACAAGATATGTATTATAAATTTGTTCTTTACTGAAAACTCTGAGATTATTAGGATTTAGGGAGAGAGTTTTCAATACAAACATATTCAATAGAGATTTGATGCTGACAATTTTTTGACTGTTTTATCCATAACTTCTGGAAAATGAGAATCCATAATTTAGGAAAAATTTGCTTAACCATGCTTCCAGCTCCACTTCCTACCACTGTTCTTTGAGTATGCTGATCACATGAGGCAAGGACTGGGTCATCTACAGGACCACAGGTGAAGGCAATTCACCTGTGTGACCAGAAGGGGTGGAGCCTGGCTCCACCTCTCTTAGAACTCATTTAAGGGCTGACTGCCATTAGGGAAGGACCTTTTTCTGGTGATCCTTCCTTTTTGGAGTTTTCCACTGTAAGTCTAGATTCTTGGATCTGGGTGAGCATTTCTTCTTTGATTATCTCTTTTCCATTGTGATAATTTTTCCAACTATAATACCTGTAAAGTACCATTTGAACCATGCTATTCTTCCAACTGTATATTTGTTGACTGTACATTTTTCCTCTTCCATTAGTCCCAACTTCTATTTTTAACACTGTTATTTGGAGCTGTACACTTTAGTAATTCTTGTATGCAATCTAGGGAATAAAGAATAGGAAAAGATTGGAAAAAATAGAAAGGATTGGGAAAGATTCCAACCCCCTAACACAAGCAGGGAGACAAAGAAGAACTCAAATGTTAGTCCAAAGTAATAAAAAAGAAAAAGAGATCATAAAGAATTATTACCTTTTTTTATTATTATTACTGGAGAGGTCTAAGCTTTTCTCAAGTTGCAGTGACTCTACAAATATCACTAGTGGAGTTCTAGGCAGAAAGCTCATCCACACAAAGTGCTCGAAGTAGCTGCTCTTCTTCATTGTCACAAGCCAATGAGATGTCTTGTTGCCATTGTTGTTATTTTAATAGAATTTCATAGTACAGGTACGCCATGACACATTTTAAGATGGCACTAATATGATTAACTTAAGTCAGGAAGAACTACCTTTTCTAGAGAATTTTACAGTAGTTTATCTTCATATTTTATGCTGAATTTCACTGTAAAATATTTATCTTGCTCTTAGTCTCAAGGAGGCTTACCTTTTCCCGATTCTTTCTTTCCCATCTTTCACAGCTCCAGAGAAATTTTGATACTGTTTAGAGCTCAAGAGACATTAAAGAGGGCTGAACTTTTACCACTGAAGAAAACTTTATTGGTAAAACTCAATGCTTTAGAGAGAATTGACATTCTTTATGCAGTAATCTGGAGACAGTAATATCTTTTTATATATAACTTACAATGCCAGTCAGTCTCCTGAGCTTCTCAACAAGAATACCTGCAGGGCAAATAATTTTATATGAAGGACATTCAGTATCATAAAGGAAACATCTATGCGTGTATCTCAATTTGTCCTCTGTAAGTTTCTTACAATTGGCATGCATGCACGTCTAAAGGTGTCTAGGTCCCTTAAAAGTTGTTTGATGTATAATTTCTCTTTTTTTTTTCCATAAAGTAATAGGTAATAGAATCTTATTTCATCTTTTATCAGTGACCCAGAGAAGACCCAGAGAAGAAGAGGCAGCCTCATCAAGCTGCTGGATGGCAGCTCATATATTCATCACGCAGAGGGATCTAGAGAAGCTGAAGAAATGTGCTGACAGATTCCTTATGAAATTCATGAAAAATAATTGCAAAGTCCTTTATCCAGCATGTAATTGTAATTTATCCCATGTAATTGTAATGCCTCAGGATAGACTAGACAAATAGAGAAGATGATGAAAAGAACCATAAATTCATGTGGTATTGATGGACAGAATACTGAACAAGAAATAGGATTACATCCCATCAGAAAAAAAGGTAAAATAGCAAAAAACAGTAAAATAGCTGAAACATGAGCATAGCCATTTAATTTGGGGAAGTGAGTGCTTGGTTGGCCACATCTGAAGTTCTACATCCGTATTTGTCCTATGCATCCGTATGTGTTTCCCTATGCCATCCCTGAACCTCCCAAACCAGGAAGATTGTTATAAACTTGAAGTTATTTGAAGGCCACTAAGTTAGCCACAGAGCTGAGACCCATGAGGGCTATGAGAGACTGAGAAAACATGGTGTATTTAGTTTGGAGATAAGAATCTGGCTGTGGTGATGGGGAGACCTAATACCTTCCAATATCTGCAAGCTGGATGCATAGCTGTAACCAGAGAGTCAACTCAAAGTCTTTTCACTCACAAATTAAGGAGAGGGGAAAAAACTCTTCTGAGGCTTCTGTAGTTGAGTCCATTGCATTGTCTATTTAAATTAAAGGATTTACACATAGTAGCTTCCCATCTCTCTTTCTCACACAGGTTTTGTATTGCCAAGTGGGAAATTCAAATTCTGGAAAATAGCAAAGCACGCCCCCACCACCATCATCCTCTACCCCTTCTTTCACTATCTCAACTGGTGAGTGTTTACAAGTTATCACTCTTCAGAACCTGGTATGAGGCACAGCTGCCTTCTACAGGCAGGGAGCAAAATGCTTGAAGTATCAGAGTCATGCCAATGCAATTTATTATCTGTAAAACTGATGAAGGTTGTTATTTGCTCAGGGCTAGTTATTTTAAGCCCCTTACTACGGTATTCTGGTATTTTCATATCCTTTGTCTTTCTTCTACTTAAACAAACCCTAGCACTTAAGATGAGTTTACTGTGAAGACTGCCTTGAGGGGAACTGGATTGTTAGTGATAGAGCACCATCAGGAATCTGTGTGAGTTTCATGCAATATTGTGAAGTTGTGATGTTTATCCTAGTGCTAAGATGCAGCTCAAGATGAATATTAAAACTGTGCCCATGTAGACATAGCAAGAGTAAATGCCTCTCAGAAAGAAAATGACAGTTATGACAAAGTATGTTATATCACCATCAACAACAACCTGAGGTGAACTGGAGCTGATTTACTAAATTTTTGTATGTCCTTAATCCAAGAAGGCAGATAAGCCTAAAAATGACACATAAATGCCAGTTTTATGGAACAGTCTTTTCCTCCAATCATACAAGTATGACATTTCACTTTGAGAATGTTGCTTTAACCAAAGCAAATATTATTCCATACATGCCTCTCAAAGGTTAGATAGTGGTGAGTTATGATTTATTGCTGACCCATTTCAAAATGCAGTTTAGGGAATGTCAGTGCTTTATAATTACTATCAATCTTCAAACAACAAACAAGGTTAGGGACTGTCTTGTGAGTAAATAAATGTGGAAATGTGTGAGGAACTGTCATGCCACTCCCTGATATTGCTGATATCAGAGGCTAATAATCATGAGCTAGACTCCTAAGTCTCAGTTTTTCCTGAGTCCAAGTCCACTTTCAGAAATTCTTCTAGTATTATGCTTGGGGATCAAGCATATTCCTTTTTCTAATTAAATTTTCAGAATTTATCAAGCTGGTGGTCTCTTCTACTCTGTCATATCAGTGAGACTAAGTTCTGCATCTACCCTCCTTAGGTAACAGATGTCTTAACTTCCATTTTGTTTTAAGAGCAAAAAAAATTATCTTTCCCTCCTCGTGCAAAACCATGATTTATTTGTCATGTCAGTAGCATCATATTCATAAATATACCACCATGCCTGGTGTTTTCCACTGAAATTGACAAAATACCTAGAAAAAAGTGAAATGAAAATTTCAGGAATTTCTGATTGGACTTAGCAAATTGTGAAAGACTAGTGATTACTGCTATCAATTTAGAGTTATGCGCTGCCTGGTCCTTCTATTTTATGAAACAGCTTAGCCAAAGAGCATACCTACTTCATTATCTTATTGGCCTGGTCCTGGCCATGGTCTTAATATTTCTGAGGATGTTATTCATAATTGTTTGTTTAATCAAGCTCAGGCACGGAATTTTACTGTACAGGCCAAATTAATTGCCAAGATACATGAGATGCCAAACCCTAGAAGGTAAAGCTAAAATCTGCATGTCTGGGCTTGGGGAGCCACTATGTTTCAAACCTGAAATAAAACTGAGTTCTTACATTTCTTGAACAGTTGTTTTTTCCAGTCCAACAACTAGAATTCTGTGCTTCTCAAAAAATTTACACTGCAAATAAGTACATATCCTTTATTTTTTAATTCCCCCCCTAAAAAAACCAACCCAAAACAACAACGACAACAAAAAACAACCAGCAAAAACCCCTCTCATTTTAAAGGATTATGCTTTTTATTATTAATGTTTTTATTTTAAAAGAGAAGGATTAAAGATCTATTCCAAAATTATCACTGCCTAGTTTGCATGGTTGCCACACCAGAACAGAGGACAGTTTTCTGGGTGAAATGGCGTTACCTTGGGTGCCAAGACCCACATGGAAAGTATGTCAAGGACTGTGAAAATTTTTATGTTTTCCCAGCCATCGCAAAGAGGAATGGTATATCTCTCAACTGGAAGGGTCCCCGTTGATTATACTCTTGTACTGAAAAAAAGAGAGATGAGTGACTTCCTTTATTCTTTTCTGATGCAGGGAGAAGAGAAGGCTGGAGGGAGATCTTATTGCTCTCTTCAAATATCTCAAAGGTGACTGCAGTGAGAGTGGGGTTGGTCTCTTCTCATTGGTGACAGGACAAGGGAAAATGGCCTCAAGTTGCGCCAGGGGAGGTTTAGGTTGAATATCAGGAAAAACTTCTTTACAGAAAAGTTTGTTAAGCACTGGAATAGGCTCCCGAGGGAGGTGGTTGAGTCACTATCCCTGGATGTGTTTAAAAACGGTTTGGATGTGGTCCTCAGGAGCACGATTTAGCGGTGGGTTGTTAGAATTAGGGTAGTATGGTTAGGTTTTAATTGGACTTGATGACCTTTAAGGACTTTTCCAACCCGAGTGATTCGATCTTTCTATGATTCTCTTAAGAAGATAGGAAATGTTAACTCTCTGGCATGGAAGTAAACATACATATTTGAGCTCACTATGCAAACTGCAATAAACTCAAATAATCAATTACCCTATTTCTGTATTTCAAGATGCCTGAGAATAGTATACAAAATCATCATCTCTGTTTTAATTCAAAACATTTGTGAGTGCATTCAATAAGCTACTACTGGAGTTCTATATGAAATGCGTGTATCTTTAAATATCTAATTAGCAGCAGCACACACTAGAAACTACACATTTGTATCAAAAATTGAAACATCATTGATTTTGACTATATGGTTGAAGATTATGGAAGGCAGCTTAAAATACAAATTATAGTAAGAAGAAAGCATTTTCTATGAGGATTCTCCGAAGAAAGCTCTAACATTCAGTAAAAGCATACAATGAATGAACTGAAATGCACTTTTGGAGCTAAATGACTAGCTATATGAAAGATAACTGTATTATTCACTTAGTTCTATAAACCTAAATAAATTTATTATAAAAATGGGTAAGTGTGAAAAATACTGGCTTGAGATTGTGGATAAGTGTTCAGACTGTCACTATTTGTCCAAATTATCAGGAACTTTTGGGCATGGAAAAGCTGGGTGGGGAACTGCATGAAATCAGCAAAGAAAAAAGGAAATCTCATGAGAAAAAAGTTAGAAGGATTGCCACACGTGGTTTTTTGGCACTTTCTCAACGCAGAAGCACACAATAAATGAAAAACAGCAATAACCGATTCCAGATAGTGTTGAGAATTAACTGAATTTCCAAGAACAAGGCATTTTCTGGGACCCTACACATAGAGAGGGCTTCTTGAATGCCAGCATCCACCCAGCTGCTCATGAAATTGTACAGGCGGAGTGCTTAGTCATGCTGACAGACAGACTTTATTGATTCCAAGCAAGATACAAAATGACTTGGAGTATGTTGTTAGAGGAGAGGAAGACTGCATCTCCAACAGAGTACTCCCCCAGAGAAGGGCTGCGAGAGAAGTACTCTTAGCTATTATTACTATATAATATTAATAAAATTATTGAAAGAATAACTCAGAAAAGCTTAATGAAAGGATGCACGCTGTCTTCAAGAGACCATTGTGCAACACACAGATTTGTAAGATTCTTGCTCAAGAATAGCTGTTTTCACTTCCATTTGTAGCTCCTGGAACCACGACACACTATCTAAGGACACAAATTCAAACCTATGCACCAAAAGAGTTGCCAATGTTTAAAATGCCCCTGCAGTCTTTGTTTTATATTGAGTGGAAATGCAAACTCAGCAGAAGGAACAACGTTTTACTTTGCTGGAGCAGATCATGGTTTGCCAGCAAGTGACTGCATATTATGAAGCTTCATATTGTAGCCGTCACATAACATGTTACACTGATGTCATGGCTACAAAGAAAGTGACAAATTGCATCTCTTGGAAAGATACAGGCTTCCAAAATCACCTCTAAGAGACACCTGAACAGAGAAAGCAAGGAACTTGATTACAAAATGTTTCTTTCTTTCTTTCTTTCTTTTTTCTTTTTTTGACAAGTAGCCATGTATTGAAGTTATGTCAGCTTTGATGAAGATTTTCAAAGGTTATGTAATATAATTTCTATCCAAAATAAGTAAGTGAGCAAAAACAGCCTGTATTTAGGAGACAAGTCCAAATTCAGGATTTATTTTCAGGCAAAGACTTAATGCCAGCTTTTCAATGTCAATCAAGATTCTCCAAATTAAAAGTGAGTAGGGAATCAACTAGGCTAACCTGTGACCAGTATGAAGTAATTCTCTCCAGCAGGCTACAGAGTCCTCCTCTCAGATATACTAATTTCTATATTTACTTAGATATCACCAAGTAATAAAATAAGATAAAGTAAGAAGTATATAATAATATAAAATAAAGATTTTCAGTGTCTTCCAATATGAATCTACATCAAATGCCAGAAGGACCACTAATTTTTCAGAATCATTACTTGTCCAACTCCGCTGCTTCTGTCCAGGACAGAAAGATGTAAATGTCTAGATCCTGCCCTGCCACAGTTCAGGGCTGAACTGGTGACAACACAGCTAAGAGTGGACCCCCTTTTCTGGTTGAAACATAGGAGCAGCTCCCATAAAGCCAAAGAGAGTCAATTCTTTTCCCATGAAAGATGTTTTTAAGCTGAAATACCAATGCCTGGACAATGCCCAAACTATTGCTTTAGCTTAGAAATCTTTTATTTCAAACTCATGTTTAGACATCCAGCTTGTGATTCTACATAACAGACTGAGCTGATTTCATATGCCTCTTCTGTTCTCCATACTGATTTTGGAAAAACAATGACACTGATGTTTTGTCCATCAGTGTAACTAATGTGTTGATTTATTTTTTATAATGCATTGTAACAGCTGGTGTTATTTCAAACAAAGTTATATGTATCATTTTGGAACTCAGGTAAATCAGATTGCAGAATCTCTTTTACACAGGGCATTTCTTGTCCTATAGGCATCTAGCACTGATGTGCCTTTGGCAGTACTCACAAGCACAGATGTGGCTGTTCCCCAAGGAAAATCTAATGGATCTTTCAACCCCCTCACCAAGCTATCACAGAATCACAGAATCGTAGGGGTTGGAAGGGACCTCCAGAGATCATCGAGTCCAACCCCCCTGCCAAAGCAGGATCCCTACACCAGGTCACACAGGTAGGCGTCCAGGCGGGTCTTGAATATCTCCAGAGAAGGAGACTCCACAACCTCCCTGGGCAGCCTGTTCCAGTGCTCCGTCACCCTCACCGTAAAGAAGTTCTTGCGCACATTGGTGCGGAACTTCCTATGCTCCAGCTTCTGGCCATTTCCCCTTGTCCTGTCTCCGCACACTGCTGAAAAGAGTCTGGCCTCGCCACTTTGCCCCCCACACCTCGGATATTTCTAGGCCTGGATCAGGTCCCCTCTCAGTCTTCTCTTCTCAAGGCTAAACAGACCCAGCTAACTTAGCCTTGATGTTCACTATTCTGTTTTCTTTGAGGTAAGACAGGTACATTTCCTTCAAACAAATCTAATTGAAGGAAAAAGGGTATTTCACCCCTTGAAATAAGTCTACCCACACAAATTCCACTTTGATTCAATAAAGAAGTCACATAGAGTAAAAACAATAGGGGAAAATAATAGAAATAACAACACTTTCGTTTTTTACGCTGTATTACAGCCAATCACAGAAAAAAGACAATGAGAATAAGAGAAGTACGAGTTACTGTGATTTACTACTTCCGCCAGTTGCATATGTGGTTATTTATACCTGAAGATGGATATAATAATTCCTTTGATAGGCTCAAAGTAAAATTATTTCAAATATTGTAAACTTTCAATGGGAAAAGAAGCAGGTAAACTGGATTTGGAGAGTAACAACCAGAGATGAAAGGAGTTTACAAAGTGACAAACAAAAAGAAGACTTATGGAAAATGTAGGGAAGATGAATCCAAAGAAGAAACAAAGGGAACAAAGGTGTGGAAGATACAACTTAAAAATAAATTTAAGAAGAAAGCAGAATATGGAGATATGAAGAATCAAATCAAAGCAAAACAACAAACAAAAAAACCCACAAAGAAAATAGATCACTGTTTCTGTCATCCTGATGGTCAGAGCTAATTGTCTTGATGTTAGGACTCCTCATCTTAATTTTACATGAGTCAGATGCTTGTCTTTTGTATTTATCTGTATACAGCACTAGCTTAGTGGCATTTCATGATCCAAATGTTGGAAGACACTTGAAAACCTCCAAATTCAGCTGAAGCTGAAAGTGAAGCCTTCTGTCTGCCAGAGTCACCCTGCAATATAGACAAACCTTATCAGAAAACAGCAAGGGATAATTGTACTAAATTAATTTGCTTGCTCAGTCTCTCTAACCTAGGTGAAAAGGGGAGAGTAGGTGAGGAAATGCTCGGGACTGGGATAAATTATTCTTTTTCTGTAATTCAAGTACACTATGATCTGAAATCAAAGGAGCACTTTTCGTTTTCATCCTCTTCCCCAGATTGATAGGCATTTTAGTTTTAAGTGTTCTGTAAGTTGTTGATTTGTCAAAAAATGAACTTTTCCATACAAAGTTTAGGAAGAGAAGATTTCTCAGACTAAGGTAAAGTTTCTGGACAGGACTAACTTCATGCTATGGCACAGTATATTTTTGTTTAGATAGATGACACGGATAGATGGCAGGCTTATTCTCTGATGGGGAATTAACTTGTTATCCTCAAACAAGCAGCCTGAGAAAGATCCTGCCCAGTCAGGATTATGATGATCAAGACATCTGCCATGCAGAAGCTTTTAGAATGTAATCAGTATTTCACCTGAAATCTACTTCCTGGTAGATTACTTTATCCCCTTGACATTTAAGTTTTTGTGCTCTCACATATAAAGCAAAATAAAATTGGTTTTGTTCCTCTTAGGATGATGACCAAGGCTGATTTGCCCTCCTTCATTGTCAGTTGCTGTATCTGGTTGAGTTTTGTACTTCTGCTAAATGCCAAGTCAAAGCCAAAAAACACTGTTATTTCTTCCTTGAGTAGAATAGAGTCAATTACTAGCTCTGCAGAACAACAGGAAATCAACAAAATTTTTTACAATTATAAGTAGCAATAATTTCACTATCTGAGAAATCTTTTAGAGCCGTGACAGTCCAAATGCAAGATTTCTGATTCTGCAAATTCAACAGGTATTCACAGTTTTTTTAAATTAAAATGTCTAAACGTTTTGACACCACTAGTCTGGGCATGAGAAAAACTAAATTACTTGTGTTTTCAAAACATAGGAAGATCAAATGAATTTCAGGTTGTCATGGAAGCAGATTGTTGTGCCAATAGTACTGATGTAGTTGCAGATAATTAACCTAAATAACCCTGATATACTGTTAAAATATTACGTTACCTATGATGCTTACAGTGCATAAGATTGACAATTTTGCTGACACTGGATGGTGTAATTTGATAGCAAACATATTTCACTAGTAAACTGGACACAGTAATTTGATTGTGTAGTTTGATAGCATTTTAGCAGCTGTGCTCAGTCTAACATCCTATCTTATAACAACCCTTCATCTGGACAAACTGAGCTCTATGTGCTGAGGCAAAATACTCAATTAGTGGTAGTTTCATTTAATATTCTTTATATATTTTCCCAACAAATATACAGTACTTATAATCTAATTTGTCTTCTTAAGTAGGTTGGCAGAATGAGGAGGAAAACAAATTGTCCAAGTTCTGAGTACTGACATGAAAAGCCTGACAATCAAAATCCTTCTTTCTACAATATGAAAAATATCTATTTTATATTTAAATAATAGTGGGATAATGACATGAACAAAAAAAGCCACCAAATTCCCAGCTTTGTCCAACAACTTGCCCAATGCAACTGAGCCTGAAGATCTCATTCTTTTCCTTTTTCTCCCTGTTGCATAATGTTGCATTTCAAATGCTGGCATGTCACACTTCACTTCAATTTTAGTTTTCTTTATGCAGAATTATAGCATAACTACTATGTGAGATAAATAGATATAAGATAAAAGAATTTAAGCTACTTCTTCCTTACTTCATTTTCTTTCTTTTCTTTAGAGTGGAGGGTCCAGTAATAAAAAAGCAAGCTTGGGATTCAGATCTCATTCCTGATACTTAAGACTTTAGACTAAAGAAAGAAGCACCTACTGATTTTAGTAGACTATTTTAGCTTCTGGGTCTCAGTTTGTTTTTCGCTGCTTTCTAAAGAGTTTTGAACAGCAACTGTGACTGTGCTTTCTGATGCATTCTGTAGTTTGAACTGAGATTATTACACTCTAGGTCACACTCATCACTCCATCTAAGGACACTTACTATGACTATTTGATTTTTTTTTGTCACATAAGCAGATCAGAGCCCCACCTGGTGAGTACCAAGATAACTTATTCCTTCTGATGGCCATGGTACAATTGTCAATTGTAACATTCTAGCCTGCAAAATAACAAAACTGATCTATGTCTTAATGAGAGGAGGATCAGCCTTGTCTTCAAGAGTCTGCCAATCCTTTCATGCATTTTAACAAACTCCTGAAAGAGATCTGATGGATTTGTAAATAATATGGTCTCAGAAATTGACTTACTTAGGACTTTGTATTAGAAGTTACATTATTTACACACTACAGGTTTTATGGCTTTATGGTAAACTCTTGTTAAAAAGGCTTCAAGGTTTGAAATCAAATTAGAATATGGGAAATTAAGAGTATTAGAAAGATTTTAGTACAAGCCCTGTCCATGATAGAGAGGTTCTATCTGCTACTCACTGTTCGATTCTAAATGAAACAGTTGACAAATGGCTGCTTTTTAGGAGAAAATATTGATAAGAACAAAGCATATTTTTGACTGTACTATGGAATAAATATTGAATATGTCTTGCTTTTGTCTATGCTTGCACTGAAATTATCTTGTGTTGCTTGTAGAATTAGGCAAAATTGAGAAATGATGAAAAACCCTGAAATGATTCCAGGAAACAAACAGTGAAGCAATACTCACACTATTTTGATTTTGATCTTTCTTGGGTAGGTAGCACACAGTATCGTAATCTACCATTTCTGTGTATTTTATTTGAGGAAAAGACACTAAGTCTCTAGAACGTAGATTTCTATAGCCATTTCTCACATGCTTTTTCTACAGAAACATTTGGTGTCAGAGTATGAAGATCTGTCTTCAGAATCTGACCCTTATTTGGGTTTTCTACCTCCCTGCTCCCCAAACTCTCAAAGCTCTAATACAGAATGCAGCTCTTCAAGGAATATTTTCAGTGATAATCTACACTTATAGATTATTTACAGAAAGAGGAAAAAATGTGTGTTTTAAAATCTTAAGCCTAAGTTTTGACACAAACAAACTAGTCTCATTTACAGAAGAAAAGTAGTTATTGTGACATAAATTATTGTATGACATTACAGTAACATAAAATGGACATTGTTCTGAAATGAAATACACTGTATCCCAGAAATAGAATAATTATTTGGAAGAAAGACTTCTAAGCCAGAATGGTTCAGAAAAAAAACCCACTTTTTTCTGCTGTTGTTTTTCCAGCCAGCATTCTATGAAGATAAAAACTTCCGTAAGAAAGAACTATGTCCTTAATTTGCAGTATATCAAAGATCTTTATTTCAGACTTGGACTGATGCCTTGTTGTAGTTTACAACAGTGTGAACAACAGTGTGACTGTGAAGTCTGAGTCTGAATGGTCTAAAAGCAATAAAACAGATTGACAGAAATCTCTGAAGTGAAACCTCTCTGGGTAAGAACTTTGTAATAGTTTAATGTTGCACAGTAGTGGGGAACACAGGCATTCAGATTAGAATAAAAGAGTGGTAATCTAGATCTGAAATAAGTAATATTTATGCAGAAAAAAGGATTTGTGTTGGGAGTGGCGATGCCCATTTTTGTTCTTTCACATGAATATCACTGTGAAAAAAACTTGCTGCTAGGAATGTTCTCAATAAATTTTAAGACACTGAAAGAGAGTATTCATAAGCAGTAAACTCTTAAATCAGAGATACCAAATGAATTCAGGATGAATTCAAATTTCTCATTTGGCATAGAACTTTTCTAGTCTATATTGTCATGTGACATACGCACCCAGATAAAACTGAACAACAGATTGTATTTTGTCAGGGAGTAGCTATCTAACCATTTATGGTTGTGGCTTTATAGGCTAAGAAAGCATCAAATGAGTGGATGAACACTCAGAGTTTGTCATGGATGTACCATAAACATTAAGAGAGAATAAACTAGTTTACAAGACATTGTTCACAAAAGAATAATAAAACAGTTTACAGAAAGAATTTGTTTAAGAAAAAAAAGTAGTTCTGTGCTGAGGGAAACAAAGAAAGCCCTGTTTCCTGCAGCCTTGTGTCATGGTTGAATTCCTTGGTGTTTCAAAAGAGAGGAGTTCACTTTTATCTACTGCTAGTCTCTGTCTATGCTCAGAACAAGATTTCTTGTGAAATTAAAAGAGCACTGGCAAAGCAATGGGGGAAAAAAAAATTCATGCTTTTGACGCTGGACTATAATGCACCCATGAATACTGCAAAATGTAGGAGAGACCTTGTTTAGGTGACATTCTTTCCATGGAATCTTAGGGCCAAGGTAGACGTTAGCTGCCTTGCATTTGCTTGATTTAGCGTTCGTTTGTGCTGACACACAGTAATACACGAACCCCCCAGACATTAGTTAAATTTCTTTTTGAGAAGTACAACTCATTCTGAGGAGCTGAACCATGGTGAAAAAAAATGCGCATTTTAGATAAATTTATGAAGCTGAACTCTGAGCTGGCATGACCTCAAGCCTGGGAATTAGATATTACTGCTTTTGGGAGTAAGAGTGTGTTGATTTTCTGTTGGGTATTTCTAAGCATGTTCCAGGCAATAGAGTCTGTCATAACTATTCATTAGGTTGGTTGCTTCTTGGGAGGGCAGTTAATCCCTCCATATTCTCTTTCTTCCGCTCACCATCCTGTAGAGCTCTCTTCAGCCAGCTGGAATGCTCTGCTTAGGTGTTACCAGAGGAAAAGTCATGGTATTCACATATTTTTCTGTAAAAGCACAGGTAAGAGCAGGCATGATTTAAAGGTTGCAGTGCTATAGTTCTGGAGTGGGAGAGATGTGATGGAGCTTTTTTTCTCCTGGAGGTGATTAGAATATTTTCTACCACCTACCAGAGTCATGCTGGCTATCCTTGCCAGACAGGTTCCATTTTCTTTAATATTTGTTTCCATGGTATTTACAAGATCATCAGAGGCCTGCTAGCTAGAAAGAAAACTTAAATCACTGTGAATACTCCTAATTCTGGAAATAAATCAAAAGCAGATTTCAGAAAAGAAAAAAAAATAATGGCTGGAGTAACCACTGCCAGGTTCCTGAAGATGCCCAAGCCTCAATGTATTTAGTATGTCAGTGTATATTTTGACCACAGGAGGCTCAGCTTTTCAGGTAAAGATCAAAACAACAGCGTCAAGTATTTAGCCTGCTTGTAACCAAAACCTTTGCTCATCTCTGGTAGCAAATACTGTAAGAGTCTATATGAGACTTCTATCTCTGTTTCTTCAAAGGATTAACTGATACCTTAAGTAGCATAACATACAAAGAATGCTCGTCATTTGTAAGGACTCAGGGATTCCAGGTTCATCATGAACTTTTCACTCTCCTTGCACACTGGTCCACTATGCATATGAAATAAATCAGTGTTGAATGAAAAGAAGTAGATAGCCTATAGTCTATATGTAATACTCATCATCAAGAAAAAATATTATCTACATAAATGATTACACATTGTCTATTTACTGTAGTTACTGAGGCAGGGAGATTAATGTGTGCCTTGTCACACTTTAAGAAACACAAGCCTTTTGGAGCCACATTAATGTGACTATAAAATGGAAGATAATAAAATGTAAACAATAGAAGCCAGAGTATAGACCATATAGACAAACTTCCTTTTAGTTCAGTTTTTCAAGAGCTTGCTAAAGTTTTTTAATTTTCTATAGAAAATACTGAACATATTTATAGAAAACTACTGAAAAAAAAAATAAATTGTGCTTTTGAAAACTGGATTCTAGAAAGAAGCAGAATACTCTGATCATTACAGTATGCAATTCAATGCAAGTTTCCTTGTATAGCTATAGTGTCCTTTTGTTTTCCACGCCATCTTTATTTGCCAGATTTTTCAGAAAGATAATTTGTCTAGAAAAAAAAAAAAAAAGAATTGTGTACTAACTGAAACATGTACAGCATTCACAGTGTGACTTTAAATGTAACAACTCAGCAAGATCAAGGATATATTTCACTTACATTTTAGACCAATTCCCTGCATTAAAAGTCTTCTTCTATGATCTCAACAGATCTTAATGAATCTTCTTAACAAAAGTGATGATTAAATAAAATTTCTCCATCAATGTGAATAAGAAAAATAAGCATTAAATGGACTCTTATTTTCTATAGTAGTTTACATTTATATTCTGTCTAGTTATTTTTCTTGATGTTGCCTACTGAGGTTAGGTTCCAAATATTTCAACCTCGTTTTTTAAAACCCATAAGTCTCATTTATATAGCAGGTACAGCAAAGAATTTTAATGCACTGACTACTTTATCCTCTTTTACTTTCATTTCTGAAATATAAAATCAAATAATATAATTTTTATTTCCATCATAGCCTCTTGAATTTTATGGCTTAAATGACATCTCTTTTAAAATTACTTAATATTGTTACTCAATGCTATCTATTCAGTTGGTACAGTAGCTGAATATATTCAATGCATTAAAATGTTTGCTGATTATTTATAACTTAGTAGTCTACCCTAATGAGAAGCCTCAGGGAAACAGAGATGTTTTCTTTGAGGAAGAAAATAAGAATCTTTCAAGATTAAGTCATTTTTCTAGTGATGGTCCCAAAATATATACATAAAATTTCTGATTGTCAACAGCATTATATATAGTTTGCACTGAAAATAAAGCCTCCTATTTATGTCCACAAAAACTGCAACAGATACAAAGAGCACAATGATGCTATTAGACAGAAAAAATTCTTAGCTACAAAACACTATTTCAACATCGTCACCACCATTAGCTACACATTTTCACCATGAACAAGATCCTGCATAATGCACTCATAAAAATCCATATCTGAGGAGGTGACCCACGTTTGCTATTGCTACTGTTAAAATCCAACACCCATTGCCTCACTGTGCTCACATCCACTGTTTGGTCTCTATAAACACCAAGTGTTAATGAATGTCAATGGGTAAAATTTTTACTGCATGAAGCAATTCAATAACACACCTTTGTTTCATATACTTCCATGTCAGACACCATTTTGTCAGATGGCCCCTCTGCTATCATCTGTCACATAGCAACAAAATGTACAACAAATGCCATGAAGGTTCAACCTCTACTGTCATACCAACATCTGCCTCTGGGGCATTGCAAAGTGATGGAAATCACTAACTGAGTCTATGAGATTCCGAGTAAACAACAGCAGTGCTCCAGCCTTTTTAGCATCCTGGTTAGTGGCAGACCTCATAGACTCTTGTCATATCTGGTTAAATGCTGTGAATTTTACAAGGAAGTGTATGAAATGTGCTTCTGTTTTACAGTTTTCTTTCTTTGCAAATCACTCTTGTAAAAATCAGTAAACACAAAGCAAACAGAAACATCTATAATATTTGCATCTGCCTTGCCTCTACCACTGCTTTTCCTTCTTTTAAGAATACATACAGTATTTCTGTACTTTCTCCCTATTTTCTTCTGTCTTTCCAAGATTGCTGAATAGTTTTTAAATACAAGATAAAAAGAGGGTGGGAGGTGAGGGTGAGGGGGAAAGAAATAGCTGGACAACAAATCTACAAGGTCTGCTCCAAAAGTAATGCCTTCTATTATATTATGTTGGCTCACAATCAACTTTATGGATGTCTTGCACATCTGTTCCAACAGGTCCATGTCTTTCTTGTGCCTCAGAGCTGAATGCAGTGTTGCAGATGGGATCTCATGAGGGCAGATCAGAAGGAGACAATCACCTCCCTTGACCTGAAGGTTATGCTTCTATTGATGCTCTCCAGGATACAGTAAAACACAAAGTGCATGCTGCTGCGCTCATGTTCAGTTTTTTGTGCACCAGAATCCCCAGTTCCTTCTCTTCAGGGCTCCTCTCAATTCCTTTATCATACAGCCCTAATTCATGTTTGGGATTGCTCCAGTTGGGTGCAGAACTTCATATTTGTTGAACTTCACATGGATATCTGCTGAGAAAATCAAACAGCAAGCTGCAGGAGATCCAGGAATCACCTGGACTGCATGGACGATAACTTTCTGGTTCAAGTGCAGGATAGATCAAAGAGAGGTGACGTGCTGATAGATCTGGTACTCACCAATGCAGAGGAGATCATTAAAGGCACTAAGTCTGAAGACAGCCTAGACTGCAGCAGTGCCCTGGTTGAAATTGGGATCTCAAGGAACATGGGCCTGGCAAAGAGTGGGGTCAGGACCCTGAACTTAGAGAGAGCAAATTTCAGGCTGTTTAAGGAATTGTTGGATGAGATCTCCTGGGAAGCTCTCCTTAGAGACAAAGGAGTGGAAGAAAGTTGGCTATTCTTCAGGGATGCCTTTCTGAGAGCACAAGAACTCTCCATCTCTCCAAACAAGAAAGTGGGCAGGGGAGGCAGGAAACTGACAGGGCTTGGCAAGGACCTGCAAGTCAGGCTGAGGGAAGAGACTGTACCAGGTGTGGAAACCAGGGTGTGTCAGCTGGGGAGAAAACAGGGATGCTGTCCGAATTTGCAGAGAGAAGATTAGAAAAGCAAAGGCACGGACAGAACTGAACTTGGTGAGGGATGTTAAAAACAAGAAGAGATTCTATAAGTACATTGGCCAGAAGAGGCATGCCAAAGAGAGCATACCTCCTCTGGTAAATGAGAAAGGAGAACTAGCTACAACAGATATGGAGAAGGCTGAGGTACTAAATGAGTTTTTTGCCGCAGCCTTCACTGGCAGCCAGGATTCTTGTATTTCTCATGTCTCTGAAGCTCACATCCCTGGGCCTCTAGGTGGGAACTGGGACAGTAAATTGCCTTCTGCTGTAAGGGCGGAGAGAGTCCAAGACTATCTCATGAGACTGAATGTATACAAGTCTATGGGGCCAGATGACACATATCCCAGGGTCCTAAAGGAGCTGGCTAATGTGGTTGATGAGCTGCTCTGCATCATATTTGAAAAGTCGTGACTGTTGGGTGAATTGCCCAGGGACTGGAAAAAAGGAAATGTCACTCCCATTTACATAAAAGGGAGGAAAGAGGACCCAGGGAACAACAGGCCAGTGAGCCTCACCTCTGTGCCTGAGAAGATCATGGAATGGAACAGATCCTCCTAAAAGACATGTGTGAAGGCACGTGAGGGATAAGCAGGTGATCTGAAACAGCCAGCATGGTTTTCTCAAGGGAAGGTTGTGCCTTCTATGATGGAGCAGCAACACCAATGGACAAAGGGAAGGTGACCAATGTCATCTACCTGGACTTATACAAGGCCTTTGACATGGTCTCCCACCACATCCTCATCTCTAAATTGGAACGATATGGATTTGAGGAATAGACTATTCAGTGGATAAGGAATTGGTTGGAAGGCCATAGACAGAGGGTTGTGTTGAATGGCACTATGTCCAGGTGCAGGCTGGTGACAAGCAGTGTCCTCCAGTGGTCTGTCCTGGGACTGGAGCTCTTCAACATCTTCATCAATGACATCGACGATGGGCTGGAGTGCACCCTCAGTAAGTTTGCTGATGACACCAAGATGAGTGGTGCAGTTGACATGGTAGAAGGAAGTGAAGCCATCCAAAGGGCCCTCAACAAACTTGAAACATGGGTCTGTGTGAACCTACTGAGATTCAACATAAAGTGCAAGGTTTTGCACTTGGATGGGAGCAATCCCAGATACTGGAAGAAGAAATCCTTGAGAGTAGTCCTGTGGAGAAGGACCTGGAGTTCCTGGTGGATGAAAAACTAAACACGAGCCAGCAGTGTGCTCCTGCAGCACAGAAGGTCAGTGGTATCCTGGGCTCCATTGGAAGAGGGAGGATCAGCATGGACAGAAAGGTGATTGTCCCTTTCTACTTTGCTTCTGTGAGGCTCCATCTGGAGTACTGTGTCCAGGTCTGGGGCCCCTAGTACAGGAAAGATGTGGAGTTGTTGGAGACAGTTCTGAGAAGGGCCATAAAGATGATCAGAGGGTGGAGCACCACTCCTACAAAGACAGGCTGAGGGAGCTGGGCTTGTTCAGCCTGGAGAAGAGAAGGCTGCAAGGAGACTTCACTGCAACCTTCCAGTATTTAAAAGGGGATTACAAAAGGAAAATCTTTTTTACTTGGCTAGGCAGTGATAGGACAGGGGGGAATAGTTCTAAGATCAAAGAGGAAAGGTTTAGATTGGATGTCAGGGGGAAGTTCTTCACAGAGAGAGTGGTGAGGTGCTAGAGCAGGCTGCCCAGGGAGGCTGTGGATGCTCTGTCCCTGTAGATGTTCAAGACCAGGTTGGATGGGTCCCTGGGCAACCTGGTCTAGTACCAGATCAGTGGCAGAGGGATTGGAACTTGGGAATCCTTGGGGTCCCTTCCAATCCAAGCCATTTTATGATTCTATGATTCTATGATTTTATGATTCATGAGATTTCCATGGACCTGCTAAGGCCCTATAAATTGGAGACAGTCCTGGGTGGTTCATCCAGATGTTCTGTGAAGCCATCTGAACCCATCTGCCTGTGGAACTGTGTGTTTTCTTCCACTGAGCTACCAACAACAAGGGACTTGCAAAATCTATCTGATGTGCAGTTTTAGTTCTGCTTCTTCCAGTCACACAGCTTTTTGCAAAGGGAGATATACCGCCAATATATTGAGAGCCAGATGACAAGACTTTTTAAGAACTAATGTTGTGTATTGGTCTGGACATCTGACGTGAACTTCCAACTATTCTTTTTAGCCTTATCATCTCACAAGTCATGGTTACAGAAAAAGCCCATTTGCAAAGAAGGCAGTTCCTCCTCAGGATGCTTGTCTGGTATTGCCTGATGTATTGTTAAAAACATTTTCAGACCTGAAAATTTTTGATTTGGTAACATGCTGTTTCTGCTGTGACTCCCTAATGAGTTTAGAAGCACAAGAAAACTAATAACATTAAAATGAGGGTTTTCTTGGCAAAACCAGAATAACATAGAAAGGAAGAGTGTTTTTAACAGTAGGAGTGAGACCAAGCTACTCCTGTTGTCTAACAGTTTGCTTAGTAGACCACTAACATTTAATAGAAATGTATCCATAAAATTCAATCCTAATTTCCAGTGTTGTTGGTGAAACGGCAATGGGAATGGACTTTTTATTTAAGTCATAATTTCTGGAATATCTTAGAAACTGGCTATTTCATATTTTCTTTAATAGATGTGAATATCATGATGTCAAGACAAGTCTGAATGCTGTGGGGTGATAAAGAAAATAGTTTACACGGCACCAAGACATTGGGCTTCTGTGCTCCTTTCCTAATTATTCAAAGATCTTTTGGTTTAGTTTTTAACATAGAGATATTTTCAAATTTTATTTTGGAGTGGAAGAAAAGAAAAGAAAATAGAGGGCAGGGGAAGCTTACTTTATGACTAAACATTAGTTATAAAATCTTAGAAGTTTTAATCAGGCCAGCATAAAGTGTTTGTAAGAGAGGAGCTCTGACTTACTTACAGTGGTCACTGAAGATCATGACCTTCATCTTGGAAGGACGCGAAGCTAGTGAATTATGTCTGGAATCAGAAATCAACAGTCTAAATTGTAAGACGAGTTGTGTCGTAAAGGTATTTATTGAGAAAAAAAGGTAGTTGTAATTCCTTCTGATAGGTAAAAATACCTTCATCATCCTACTGCTCAGTTTCTTCCTCTACTCCTTGTGTCCATCAGCCTGGTTCTGCTTTTTCCCCCCACATCTTCCAGTTCTACCTTGCTTCTACTTTTCCTTGTATCTACCTTCTAGTCCCTAGTATGGTAGATTGCCGAGGGAGCATGTGAAAAAATAATTTCACACGCCCTCTAGGCAATCTGCCATACTTGTCTTTGTATTTCATTCTTCTTTGTTCTAACCTTAGAAGTCATGGCTGCTGCTGTTGTCCTCAACAAAATCAGCATTACAGACTTAAGAAATAAAAAGATAAGAATTTACTGTAGATATTGAAATACATTACAATATGGAAATTCACTGGGACACCCAATGTTCAATTGTTTTATGTACTGACATATTGAATTACCTCTATTAGTTGGTAAGATTTTTTGTTACAGATACCTTGGCAAAATTTTTAGTGTGTGAAGATTTTTTAATCTTTGCATAGATTCCTATAGGATGTTTGCTCTCTGTACTTCTTCAAAAAACTAAACTGAGATAGTGTTTAAGTGAATAGATTATTTATTTTTCTCTCACTTTCTCATTGTTTAAAAGATGAAATTTGGTGAGATTGGCACCGATTTTTTCCAAGCACTCTTTTATTTTGAAGTGGATGCTTAGAGAAACAAAGTCAAGCTTATAGGTGTGCATTTTGGAGAATCTAACATGATGTACAGGAAAACTGGGGAGGGACTTTTCGTAAGGGCATGTAGTGAGGGGAAATGGCTTTAAACTGGAAGAAGGTAGATTCAGACTAGCTATTAGGAAGAAATTCTTTATTGTGAGGGTAGTGAGACACTGAAACAGGTTGTCCAAAAAAGTTGTGGATGCCCCTTCCCTGGAAGGCCAGGCTCAAAGGGGCTTTGACCAATCTCATCTAGTATGAGGTATCCCTGCCTAGAGCAGGGGGTCTGGAACTAAGCAATCTTTAAGGTCCCTTCCAACACAAACCATTTTATGATTCTATCATCTCCTAGGAATCTGGCTATCATCTACAGACAGCATGTAGCCTCACAATTTTACTTACATGTTGGAGTGACGGATTATTTCTGGAACCATCTCCCCACTTCCATTTTCAGTTTTAAGAAACAGAATCATATCTTAATAGTGGAATGCCAACAACGAGAATCCTTCTGGCTGGTTTTCAGACAGAAATGGATGAATGGAAGTGGAAAAGAATTTCCCGAGTGAAAAGGAATTAAATCATAGCTGTCAGAAACAGAGTTTGAATTTGAAAATTGGAAGTATGATCTGAACACCTGTTTTCTTATTAAGAATGGAAGCCAGAGAGAAAAGATTCAAGAAACAGATAAGCCCAGGAAGGAAAAACAAAGTACAGTCTTGGCTCAGATGAAATCAAACACTGAGATTCTCCTTACCTTCACTCCTGCAATATTGTTCCTCATGGACAATTCTGGGACAGTAAGAAAAGGAACAGGGCACACTGAGTAAAACTGAGGGAAAAGACTCAAAAATTCCACTATATTAAAATGATATTACCTGTATGACTCTAGCAGATTTACTGCAAATGAATTTTAATTTTGTTTTCCTTTCCTACAATAAAATTAATGCATTACAGTGGAGAACTCCCTCCTTTTCCTGCAGCTGCTGTAACAAACTAACTTTTTAAAAAGAGTTATGTGCCTGTAAGACCTAAAGGAAGACGTTACAGAGTCACTGCTACTTTTGGATCTTGCATCTGGTTAAGTCTACCTTATTTTATTCACTGTGAAGTGGTTTATTTGTTCATAGTAAAGTCGTTTGGTTAAGAAAAGTGTAGGCCTGAATCTTAGTTTAAAAATCAGATTCCATATTGCTTTGGTATCTCTGAATTTCCTGGCTGAAGCAAGAAGGTAATGTTCAAGTTTTTCAGATAAATCCTTTGTTTGGAAAGTTCTTTATGTTGAAAGTCCAGTGAGCATAAGCCGCGGTTGAGGCTTAAGCAGGCAGATAAACAGCACATAGCCATTTGCTCACTCTCTCTTGCCCTGCTGAAGGATAGAAGAAATAACTGAAAGATGCAGGAATTTGTGGATTGATATAAGGATAGTTTAATAAGAAAGGGAAAAGAAAAAAAGGACAGACAATAAATAAACAAAAAAATTCACACCAACCCAACATCAATCCAACAAAAAACACTATAAGAAAAAAATAAATAAAACAAGTATAAATAAATAATAAATAAAACAATATAATCTCTCACCATCAGTCAACCCCTAATTGATTGTTCAATCAATCCCTAAGCAATTGCAGTCCTCCTTGCCAACTTCCCCAGTTCTACTGTTCAGCGTGACGCCATGTGATACAGGATATCCCTCTGGACAGTCTGGATCAGAACTTCTGGTTCTACTTTCACCCAGCTCCTCACTGGCAGAGCAGTCACTGTGAGAAGCTGAAAAATCTTTAGCTCTGTGTAAGCACTGGTCTGCAACAACTAAAATGTTATTAACATTATTCTCATTCTAAATCCAAAACATACTAATGTATCCACTACAGTGAAGAAAATTAACTCTAGCATAGCTGGAACCAGAACAGCTATACAGTAATTTTGCCAGACAGTCAGGGTGCTCTCCAGTGATTTCTGTGCAAATTTTTAGAAATTTGTATTGACTCTGGATCTTATGGAAATGCTTTCCTCATAGCAATTCATATAGTGCTCTGTTTTATGTTGGTAGAAGAAAACAGTGTTGCTTAAGCCTGTATTTGTGTTACAGCAAGTAGCATGGAGAGCCTAGGAGAGTGCATAGCCAGTGGAGGTAATTGGAATTGACCAAAGGAATATCCCATACCATACTACGTCACGGTCAGCAATAAATCTTTCAAGTTACTCCAAAGCTGCTGTTGCTGAGAGAGTGGCTGGCAATGGGATACTGGTGGTGTATGACTGCTTTTGCACTATTTCTTTCTTCTGTTTTTTCCTATAACCTTACTGAACTGCTCTTAACTTGACCCATGAATTCTTATCATTTTAGCTCTTCCAGTTCTCTTCCTCACTGAAATGGGGAGAAGTGAGTGAGCAGTCAGGTGCAGTCCTACCTGACAGTTAACCCATCAAAAACTGAACATTCATAAAAGATTCTTCTAATAGTACTGAATGTGTTCAGTATGCAAAACCATGTTTATCTAGCCTCTTATTGATTTAGGAATAGGTTAGATAGTAAGCCAGTTGTACAAATCACAAGGTGAGTAGTGCGTTAGCAGTAGGTGCTTTGGCAGAGGTTCATCTGCTGCTGGATTTTTGAGGATGATTAGGAATAATTTCAGTAGATGTCATTAACACTGCTACTGCTGGACAGCTACATGACTTCAGAGTAGCTCAGGAATGATAACATTCAGTGCAGGAGTCTTTCTTTTATCGAAAGTTTAAAACAGAGACAATTCCAGAGCTGAGAAGAGCTGAGCTGGGAAAAGATCTTTTCATTCGAAAATACATCTTCTTGAATGGGCAGCCTAGTCTTCTTCTTACCTACAGAACTGACAAAGTAGGGACAACACTTGTGTGAATCATCTCTAGTTTCAGTATATTTTACTGGTGACTTGAATGGAGAAGTTTCAAAGATGGGAAGACATTCCCTTCTCTCAGAGAGAGACACCTTTCATTTGCTCTCACCTGAACCAGATTTAAACCAGGCAGCCAAGATGTGACACATTCCTTACCTCATGGCCCTTCTCATGATTTTTCTGATCCCATTTGTTTTTTCACCTCTTTCATGTTAGCAACATCAACAATGTATTTCTCTTCTTACATCAGAATTATAGCTCTTATTATTTTTTTTCTTAGAGCAAAGAACACATGCCAGCAGTGGATAAGACACAGGCCAAAGTCTACAGGCTTCTGGCACTGTGTCTCTGTTTCTTACAGCTGAGGAGCAATAATCTGACTCCTCTGAAGTAGCAGGACCTCATACCCTGACAACTGCAGCCTTGTTCTACAGCTCCAAGCCATTCAAACACATGACAAAAATCACAGTCAGCAACATCCATAGTGGATTTTTTTCCCACCTTAGCAGTTCTTTCTCTCCTTTGATGTGGGCTTGGAGATATACTCTGTGGTATCACTGTTATGCTTTTCATTTATTTTTCCACACTTAGCTACGCAGAATTGAACACTCCCTTTTAGACACCAATCCAAATTATTCAAGAATACTTTTGACAGTTGCCAAGTAATTTAGAAGGATACCTTATTAACACCTTCTCAAAACAGACCTGACAACTCAGAAGAGTAAAGCTTTCACTCACTTTTAACTATTCTGCTCATGCTGAATTTACCAGTTATTTAATTTCACCAAAGCACCAGTTTTCTTCCTCTTAGTTGGGTGAAGGGACTTCATGGTTCTCTGGGTTAGAACACACATACTGCCATTTACAAATTGTTAGTTTTCTACCATTTATTACCGCCAAATTCTATACTTCAGCTGATGAGTCTTTATTAGAATGTCAAGTGTTTTAAAAGACACGCTTACGTTCAGCAAATAACTCCCTAAAATACTTAATGGGTTCTTCAAAAAAATATACATACTACCAAACCGGTCAAACAAAGTCTTGCTTTCAAGGCCTTACTCATATCATTGTTATATTTACAGTCCAGCAAATAATGATAGTATAAAATCACCTGATTAGTTTGATTCACTTGTCTTCCTAGGTTACAGCTTATTCTGGGAATAAGTTTTCTTGCATCAAGAATATTCTACCAAAAATTACGTGTGATGTTGGCCGGTATTTTTGCAACACTGAGAAGTGCTCCATGGGCAGACTAGGAAAAGCCTGACACATATTCAGAATGAAGGTCAAGTCACAGAGTGAGGCTCACTTAAATATTAATAAAACGTGTAACTCCAATTTGAAGTCTTACCATTATATAGTTAGAGGGAATATAGCCAGGAATGCTTTCAGATATGTGGCCTTCATTTAACGCATGTAGTGGAAACCCTGGGGACATGGGTTTTGATTCAGGAAATTCCCTCAAAGTTTTTTAAAAAGCAGCATCACTTACTTACCTAAAACAATATGTCCCTGTGAAATGCAAGGATATTTAATACCTAGGCAGCATATACCATGTGTTCATCATTATGGATAAATGCATCTCTCAGCACCAGACATTTTAGGAAGCAGAGTATAAAAGAAAGCCCTAGGCAGCATCAAAAAATCTAAACCGAAACAAAACAAAAAGCAGGAAGGACCTGTCATTGCTGTAGCAATTAACCTCTCTACCTTATCCCTCAGTCATAAGCCCCTGTTGACTATAAGTCCAGGAATTACAAAAAAAGCTAGTGATGAGGAGCCGGGTCAAGCAAGTTTAGGCTTAATTTTTGTTGTAGTCATTACTTACTTAGCCAGCCTCTTCCCTGGAGGATGCTGTCAGAAGTGTCATGGAAGTGCTGGAAGAGCAAGACAGTAGTTTGCTCTCCAGTCCAGGTCTTTACTGCAAAGAGTGTTACAAACACAATGCACACCAAAGTGTACAGAACTCCCACGCTGTACAAATGATAGCTACAGAGAGACCAGAGACAATGCTCCATTTGAACAGATGTGACTGATCTCCAAGATCAGCTATTGACCATTGTCAATAGCAAATCTTCTCCATTGTCTACTCTGTATGGAGCTTAGCTGTTACAAATTACAAGGCTTCTCTTGTTTCGTATCTTCAGCAGGGATCTTTTTCCGGGCTGGGTGATATAGTTGCATTTGATTAACTCTTGACCTTCAGAAAACAGCTGAGGCAAGATGCAGCAAGGAGTAAGATTAACAGTGCAGCAGGTGTCACCCTTTCCCCCATTTTTTGTGCCTCAACACCTCTTAGGCACGGCATTCATAGGCCTGGTGTTGTCAGCCTACAAAGCATGATGTTTGACATTTTAAAGTGACACAGAGATTATGAGTACTAGCAGTACGGTAGTAAAGCTGGTGAAGGATGTGGAGCACAAGTCTTATGAGGAGCAGCTGAGGAAATTGGGCTTGTTTAGTCTGGAGAAGAGGAAGCTCAGGGGAGACCTTATCACTCTCTACAACTCTTTGAAAGGAGACTGCAGGGAGATGGGGGTAAGCCTCTTCTAGGTAACTAGGGATAGAGCAAGAGCTAATGGCCTTCAGTTGTGCCAGGGGAAGTTTTGATTGGATGTTAGGAAAAATTTATTCTCACAAAGAGTAGTGATGTATTGGAATAAGCTGCTGAGGGAAGCGGTGGTGTCACTGTCGCTGGAGGTTTTCAATAAAATGGTAGATGTGGCACTTAGGGACATGGTTTAATGGGCATGGTGATGGGTTGACAGTTGGACTAGGTTATCTTAGTGGTCTTTTCCAAACTTAAAAATTCTATAATTCTAAATTTTGTCTCCTTTTCTAAACTAACTTGTGAAAAAAGTCATAATAAGTAATTAGATTACTCCTCTCTTTGAAGAGTTACAGGTTTCTTCAAGGGTCACAGTCTGCCAGGAATGTGGCCTCCTTTTCCACTAACTATTGAACTGATAAAAGCCAATTCAGGCCTATTATTTTTTCCTTCAAATTTAATTGGTTCTGTTTCCTTCCTCTGTAAATTTTGAATATAAAACCTCAAGAGAACACTATTTTTAAAAGTGTTAAAACAAATACTTGTTTTTGCCTTTGGCAAAAGGTAGATCACTCTATCTGCAGGCAGCTATCCTAGTCTAGCTCTACTAGTACTTGAAGTCCAGCATTAAATGTATTTGCTCTGACATCTAGGCAAGTCACAGATTGCCTTTAACTGGATAAGCTGTTATTTTCTGTATACTTCCAGCTGTTGCACTCATATTGACTTCAACAGACTGTTCATTAAAACCTACTACTTTCAGTGATGAAGTGAATGGCTTTAAACTGGAAGAAGGTAGATTCAGACTAGACACTAAGAAATCCTTTACTGTGAAGGTGGTGAGGCACTGGAACAGGATGTAGATGTCCTGTACCTGGAGGCATTCAAAGCCTGGTTGGATGGAGCCTTGAGCAATGTGCTCTAGTGGGAGGTGTCCCTGCCTATAGCAGGGGAAGCTGGAACTAAACGATGTTAAATGTTGCTCTCAACCAAAACCACTCTATAATTCTATGATACTATGAATTCTTTTTCAAATACCTTCTTATCCTTCCTGTAGTTGCAAACCTTCATGACTACCAAACAAATACACACCAAAACCTGACACAAGGTGGTAGTGGAGAGAAGGGAAAAAGAAAAGTGAAAGTATTTTGAAGTACTATAGATGTGAAGTAAGTCATGTGTTTTCCCTGTCAAAGGCTTCCTGTGGATGGCTGAAAATTGAGTCTAGAAGTATGAATAGTGAAAATGGTACCTGAGTATAGGAAAATCTTTAAAAGGTTCAACTAGGAAAAAATATATTGATGAAGGGATAGACTGGGAGTTCAATGTTCTGAACATTTTGAAGAAGTAGCTTTGGGCAAGGATGAGAACCATCCCCACAGAGCACTGAGAAATGAAAATGAAACCATCACATAGAAAATTGGTATAAGTTCTCCACGATACTTTTACTTTCATAAAAGAATGTGGATGAGAAAGGGAGGAACTGAGGGTAGAGGTGGGAACAGGAGGGATGGAAATAACATCCTCAGCAGAAGGGAAATATATCAGCAATGCCTTGAACAACTTTCTCAAACTACTCTGCATCTTAAAGAGTAACATGTTGCCTAAAACTGTTAAGCATCACAGCTATACATATCCCCATCACAGAACTCCAAGTAAATGTGTGTGAAAGCAGAACTTTTTTATTTATGCAACCAAAGTACAAGTTAGGGAAGAAGGATGCTTAAGTTTGGTGATATACTTCATAGGTTTCTAAGAAAATGCAATAGAGGCTGACATCATTCTATGCAGGTAATAGGAAAGGCTCACTTAATCCCTTGATGAGCATTAACCGATGTTCCTCTAGCAAGGAACAGGCAATGCTGAAGTAATTTATAGCCCTTCTATCCTTCTATTATCAGTGCAGAAATGCTGTTAGATAAGGAAGGTGAAAACAGTGGACTTTTCAACTTGAATTAGAATACAGTGAAGATGATAACAAGTTTAGTTAATGTTCTGAAGTGAATTTAATGTTTTTTTAGTTTATCTGATGACTAACTCACTGCCTTGGGGTAGGTTCTAAGAAAGCTCTACATCTTGCTTAAAGCAGCTATTTCAGTGCAGAACAACTGAGCAGATGCCACAAGAATGGCAGATGTAACCCAGCTTCAGAAGGGCAATTCATATAGGCTTAGCACCCTAGATTTCCTGGTAAGTTATCAGTAGATTTCTTAAACAAAGTTATGTTTCTGTTTTTTAGCATTTTTCCCATTTTGTGTTACAACCCTTTCTCTTGTAGAGTCTAAAACTAAATGGACCAAACACACCAGACTCAGGAGCTATCTTAAACTGAAATAGTCAGAAACTGGGAGAGTGTTTGGACAAAATACAGCATAATGCGATTTCAGCTTGGGTTGACTAGAGTTTTAGCATCTATTTATGACTACCGGAGACTTGGACATTGCTAGACTATCTCAGATGACATTCTTATGGTGTTAGGCAAACTTGAAAAGCACCTTGAATTCTCTGTAAAAACAACAACATTCTATGATTCTATGATTCTTACATGTTTAATAAATTACAAGATTAGGTCAATAAAATAGGAGACACTAAAATATCTCAGGCCTTTCTATTTGCCAGTTGAGTTATTTTCTCCCACTATGTAGCCTCTAAACCAGGTGAAAAAAAGTTAATTTCCTAGTTAATAGAATCCTCATTGCTTCTTTTGGTAACTATGTCATATTTAATAGTTCACAATGCCTAGATACATTTTTTTTTCCTGTTATATAGAAATATTAGTTCATTTCATCCCCTTATTTAAGTCTGATTATTATCAGAATTATTTCTTCTGAACCCCTTCTGATTTAGCCCATTACATCTCTACAGTAAGAGAACATTGCTAACTCCCATTTATAATATGGCATAGAACAAAAATAGGATATTCCATAAACTATATACAGAGTGTGAGCCAAAGGAAATAACAGAACTCAGTTTCCCAGGTTTTAGAAAAGTTTTGAGCTTCAAGTTTACCCATGCTCTGTTGCAAGTGAAGTAATCAGTTCCATTTCCCTAAAGTCACAGAACCAACAAGGTTAGAAAAGGATTCCAAGGTCTCTTAGTGTAACCATCCACCAATAGTTTCCCACTAAAACATGTTCCTTAGTACAACATCTAAACTCTTGAACACTTCCAGTGATAGTAACTGTACCACTTCCCTGGGTTTCAACACTTGACTACAGTTTTGCAGAACAGATTTTTCTTAATATCTAGTGTGAATCTCCCCTGGTGCAACTTGAGGCCATTTGCTCAAGTCCTACTGCTAGTTACACAGCAGAAGAGGCTGACCTGAGAAACCACTGAAAAGAGTTGGCCATGTCCATTTGTCTCCTATACTTAAGGTATTTATAAACATTAATAAGATCCCATCTCAGTCTTACCTTGTCAAGGATGAACAGGCCCAGATCTCTCATCATTTCCTCGTAAGAGAGATACTCCAGGCTTCTAATCAACTTTGTGGACATTGTGTTAAAAGTCTTGCTGAAGTCCACTACATCCATTGCTCTCCTCTCACCTACTCAGCTGTTCATGACATCATATAAATCTAATATTTCCCTTTGGTGAATACGTGTTGGCTACTTCTGATAACTTTCTTCTGTTCCACATTCTTGGAGATGACATCCAGAATAAATTGTTCCAACAACTTCAAAAGTTATCTTTACCACATAAGGAGGTAATCAGATGCTACTCTGCCCTGGACTTCCCCATGTGAGAGATAATATCTTCCTGTTAGATCCTCAAATTGTTGAAATTAGAATAAATTCCTGAACTGCAAGCTTTACTGGCTCAGAAGGAATAAAATCAGTGGTGTGATTTTATGCAGTAACCATTTTGCTTTTTTGGAAGACTTTTTATTCAGACTATTCTGTATTTGTCTGTCAGCTGGATTTATTGCAATGGTCATTCTTTAGGAAAGATTTTAAGGGTGACAGGACATTTCTCACTGGATGCACGTGAGAATTTTCTCTGTTGGAGTTTTCTCTGTTGGGAAGAAGTTGAGAAAGAGAGATAAGCTTTGCTAAATTATTAATTTGGTTCTAGTGATCTGTGCTGGCTGGAACAATTGGTGTGCAGGAAGCACTCTTCAAATCAGATTTTAATCAATATGATGGCACTGGCAGTTTAGGACAGACAATTGTTTTTTAAATTCAAACATTTGACTATGAAAAGAGCATTTGATTAAAAACTATCTACTTTTCTTAAGTAAACCTATGGACTGTGGTTTAGAGCATCCCTCTTGAGCTATTTAGCTTTAGAAACAAATACGTTTTATCACAGGAAACTGAAATGTAAAGATTAAATGACTTTTTCAAAATCATATAGTTTGCAGCAGAACACAGAAACGAATCCACGTCTCCTGAATGCTTGGTTGCCATCTTAGCCACTCTTCTGCAAAACAAATCTTGTGTTAGAAATTAAACTTTTGCATTTATTTCAAATCTCACTTGGAATCCAGCTCCATATATACAGCAAGGTTGTTGCAAATTTTCTCCCACGTCAGAAGACCCAGGAAAAATAAATTAGGTCTTTTTATGTAACTATGTCATGAGAAAACTTAGCAGCTAAACCTTTCAATGAAAGCAGATTTCCCTTGTGTATTCTGATTTATAAAGTATATCTTCTTTATTTTTGGAGAATAATTGCTGCACCTTCTAAAACAACACTGAAGAAGCCAATAGCGACAGTGTCTTGTGTGTTTGTGAATGATCCTCGCCAATGAAAGAAAAAAGAAGCTGTTACCAAATTAATGAAGAGGAAAGACAGGAAAACAAAGCAATCAGTACAAACAACAGATTTGACAAGAAATCATCTGTTGATTATACATGAAGCACTATATTTTTCTCTCTTTACAGAGGGAGAAAGTGGACCCTTCCAGATGCTGACTCAGTCTTCCTGAGATAGGTTTCCAAAACATATGTGATGAGTCATTTTCTAGTAGCTCCTGTCTCCCTCCACTGATTGTACAGGAGCTTACAGTAGATAGATGACTGATGACTAGTTTTGAGAGAAAACTCAAATATTACATCTCTTAGGTATGTTCCAGTTACAAAGATTTTCCTAAGACATATAGGCAGAGCAGCTAAGGCATCTTCTTATTCCTTTGTCCTGATTTACTCCAGTCACATGTTCATCTACATATACTGCTTAAGATTTGCAAAAAAAAAAATCATGAGGGAATTTCCATAGACTTTAAACTACACTGCAGACAAACATTTTCCTATACATAAAGATCACTTCTTAAATCTATACACAGCTACAATTCTTGGTAAAAAAGAAATCTTTTGAACAGCTCATTTGCATTTCTTCTTCATACAACTCCCAAGAACGCAATCAGTCAAAGAATGAAGGCAACTGAAAAACACTGAGATCAAACTTGAAAGATACTTTGTTGTATAATCTTTCCTCTTCTGAAAATTCCTGCCTGGGTTTGTCAATACAGAGAAACATATTAAATGTTGAATTCTCTGACAAGGGCAGCATCCAGTTTGTGCTGCCTAATGTAAAAGAGTTCATTTAAACCACATGGTATGAAAATGAAAGAAATCAGAGGCAATTAACTTCCTTTATCATTCCAATAATTTATTTTATCCTCAAGTCATCTTTTACCCAACAACATCTTCTTGTTGTCCATTTAGGACATTTTTCATTTCAGAACAGGTTTTTTTTTTCTTTTCAGCTGAGTGATTGGAGAAGGATTATTTTATCAGAGCGCTGTCTAAAATCTAACACAACGGTGTCTAGATACTTCTGAGTGATACCTTCAGATTATTTAGTAAAATCACAGCAGGAAACTAAAAGATCTTCTCTAAGTTAGTTTCTGCCTGATATAGCAATCTTTTACACCAAATTATCATCATATGGTTCACATATGATGGTAGAAAACTAGGCTGTGTGACTACATCTAGTTTGTGTACCAACATGTATGTCCACGTTAGCAAAAAAATAAGCAGTTTATAAACATCAGGCAAATAAAACAACTTCATAATATCTTTTCCTGAAACACACGAACTTAACTTTTGCAACATCAAAATCCAGTTAGAGCCTGTCACCCTATTGGTCTCGATCCTGCATTAAAATTTTGCATGTTTTTTTATGGATTCAAAATTAAATTATTATTTGAATAAACTCATGCTGAAAGGCACTGAGAAAGAATGGGACTTTTCTAGTTAAAATTCTAGAGAGAACTGAAAAAACTCTGATTCCTTATAAAAAATGTGCAACTGTATAGTAATCATATTCTCATATTCTTTACTCCAAATTGGTTATTTTTCAGTAGCACTGTTCTATTACTTTACAGAGATGTATATATATATATATATATTAATATTGCTAAGATTTTCTTGTTTTGTTTTATTTTGTTGTATTCTTTTAGCTTCCTGTCTTAACAGTACTGGAAGCCCTCAGGCTATCTATGCTGCCTGTGATGAGCTCACTAGTCAAAGTGTTGACCACCACACAAGCCCATCTGGCAGTGCCAGAACTGAACTTAAGTCATTAAGCAAAAAGACAAAGCAGGAATCTTGCTTAAAATAGTAGATGATGACATACAGATTGTCTGGGATTTTACTTTTAACTGTGTCAACATTGTGCCAGTGAAAGAACCTCAGATGTCTGAATAAAGTCATAAGGAGATTAGAGCTTTCTCTTGACAATTACTTTCACCTGAACTGTGCCAGGGTGATCCAGTCTGGAGATACTTCAGACTCTGACCTTCCACATTCATTGTCTAATGCCAATCTGTATTTTACTTTGATGATTTGCTATAGCTTTTGCAACGCACCTCAGCCCCAGCTCATATCTTCTGCCTGCTTTTCTTGTCCTAGCCATCTCCCAGACCCCATTTACCTCCTGTAAATTCAGGATAGTGTTCACACAACTGCCTGATGACAATTATTCCATTATGGGGTCATATGGGGTAAATAACACCCGGTTCTTTTGCTTGCAGCACCATGGATCACTTAGAGATTAAACTAAAATACTGCCGTATTGAATGGAAGCCAGTTGAAGAAAAATCATATGTGTACAATAAATATAATGTATCTGTCTTTTGTTCATTAGGAAATAAACAGACTGATATAGTCCTTTTTTAGTGAAAATATCTAATTTGTTTAGACAATAGATATTCAAATACTGTGCTTATAGGAAAAGGCATTTTTTACTTGTAGAAACAAACAAAAAACAATGCAGCAGAGAATATTGAGACAATTTCTGAGCCATTAGAAATGCTGATTTTTAAGAAAAAATAGAACACCAGGAAACTGCAGAGAATTAATAGAACATAAACATTGATAATAATAGCTATGAAAAAGGTTGGAGGGATTCAGGGCAAGTATGAGAATAGCTTGACACACATGTTAGGCAAAATCACAGACAGGCTGCTATGGGGAATTATACAAAATGAATGAAGAAACTATGATGGTAAGATGAAAGATATGCTATAATAAAAACTTGGGTTTGATTTCTAGATATTATTTTCTTTTAAAGACAACATATTTGATGGTGAAAGACACTGATAAAGACATAATATTTTTACCATTATCTAAAGCATTTGGTAGAGTCCTGTATGACTACAATTTTAGCTGAAAAATTAGTAAATAATGGCAGCAAAAGTGAGTATCTGTGTAATTCACATTAAATATATCAAAGGCTAAGTGTTTACCATGCTTGACTGTAAAAAATGGAGATCGTCATACAGTGTGGCTCCACTGCCATCCAATGGATTCCTCTTCCTGGCTGAAAATTTCTTATCACCAGGTTTGGAAAAAACCTCTAACATCATCCAGTCCAACCATCTACCTATCATCAATATTTCCCACTAAACTATGTCCCTCAGTACAACAACTAAATGTTTCTTGAACACCTCCACCACCCTGGTAGCCTGTTCCATGTCTGACCACTGTTTTGGAGAAAAAGCTTCTCCTAATGTCCATCCTTGAAGCTTCCTTTGTGCTACTTGAGGCCATTACCTCTTGTCCAATCGCTAGTTACATGGAAGAAGATGCTGACTCCCACCTTACTATATCCTCTCTTCAGGTGGTTTTAGAGAGCAATAAGGTCATCCCTGAGCTTCCTCTTCTCCAGACAAAATAATCCCAATTCCCTCAGTCGCCCCTCATAAGACTTGTGCTCCAGTCTTCTCATCAGCTTCATTTCCCTTTTCTGAATGCCTCTGAAGGCCTCAATATCCTTGTATCAAGGGGCCCAAAACACAGTACTCCAGGTGCAGTCTCACCAGTGCTGAGTACAGAAGGATGATCACTTCCTTGCTCCTGCTGGCAACACTACTTCTGATACAAGCTAGGATGGCATTGGCCTTCTTGGCCGCCTGGGCATACTGCTGGCTCATGTTCAGCTGAGCATTTGTCAACACCTCCAGGCCTGTTTCTTCTACACAATCATCCAGTCACTCTGCCCCAGTCTATAGCATTGCCTGGGATTGTTGTCATCAAAGTGCAGGATTCAAGAATACTTAGTATTCTTGAAAGTAAAAATATATAAAAAGAAACATATATATATGTGTACTACATATATTATATATAAATATATAACATTTTTATATATATGCACATAAATATATAAAGGTCACTCCAAAAGTAATGCCCCCTATTTATTTCCACAGAAACTGCAACAGCTATGAAGAGCAGAATAACAGTACTTTATAGAGCAAATTCTCAGCTACAAAATGTTGTTTTTTGACAGTCACCACCATTAGCTATGCATTTTTACCAGCAGTGAACAACCTGAATGCTACACACACAAAAAAAAACCTGCAGCAGTGAATGTGATCCACTGTTTCAGAGCATCTATGATGGCTTTGTTGCTAAGAAAATGTTGCCCACGTAATCCATCTTTCATCATTCAAACAGATGAAAATCAAAAGATGCCAAATTTGGACCATACAGAATATATGGTAGGACAGTCTCTTTAAGATTGACAATGTGCTCCATGGTCTTCAAACTTGTATGGAGCCTGGCACTATCATGTTGCAAGAAAAAAGCTTTTTTTCTTCTTTGTCTTGATTATGGAAGTTTGAGCCTTCAGCTTAGCTAGCATCATGATATAGCAGATAGAATTGATGGTTTGTCAGGATTCCAGAAAATCCAGAAGAATCTTCTTATCCCAAAAGATAATGCACATCACTTCACTTCAAAGAAACCAGACAAGGTTTAGCAAAAGCAAGTGTAGAGTCTTGCATCTAGGGAGGAATAATTGCATGCACCAGTACAGGTTGGGGGATGACCTGCTGGAGAGGAGCTCTGCAGAGAGGGACCTGAGTGTCCTGGTGGACGACAGGTTGGCCATGAGCCAGCAGTGTGCCCTTGTGGCCAAAAAGGCCAATGGCATTCTGGGGTGCATTAAAAAGAGCGTGGCCAGCAGGTCGAGGGAGGTGATCCTCCCCCTCTACTCTGCCCTGGTAAGGCCTCATCTGGAGTACTGTGTCCAGTTCTGGGCTCCTCAGTACAAAAAAGACAGGGATCTCTTGGAAAGAGTCCAGCGGAGAGCCACAAAGATGGTGAAGGGCCTGGAGCATCTCCCCTATGAAGAAAGGCTGAGTGATCTGGGTCTGTTTAGCCTTGAGAAGACTGAGAGGGGACCTGATCCAGGTCTATAAATATCTAAAGTGTGGGGGGCAGAGTGGCGAGGCCAGACTGTTTTCAGCGGTGTGTGGAGACAGAACAAGAGGAAATGGCCGAAAACTGGAGCATAAGAAGTTCTGCACAAATGTGCACAAGAACTTCTTTACGGTAAGGGTGACGGAGCACTGGAACAGGCTGCCCTGTTCCCTGCTGTCCCTGCCCTCCTGAGGGAGGTTGTGGAGTCTCCTTCTCTGGAGATATTCAAGACCCGCCTGGACGCCTACCTGTGAGACCTGGTGTAGGGAACCTGCTTTGGCAGGGGGGTTGGACTCGATGATCTCTGGAGGTCCCTTCCAACCCCTACGATTCTGTGATTCTGTGATTCTGTGATTCTGTGATTCACTCACTGAGGGCTGTGTCTTTAACTTTTGCTTCAGTCGGTAATTCAAATCACCACTCCATTGATTATGTTGGCTCATAATGGTGACACCATATTTCGTCACTGGTAATGATGCAATCCAGAAAACTTTCAGCCTTGTATTGGTTCAACAAGTCCTGACAAACTAGCATAAGGTGTTCTTTCTGTTCCTGCATTAGCACTCATGGAACTCACCTGGTGCAAACTTTGCAATATTCCAACATTGCCACAATTTCCAAAGCATTTAAGTTGATATTCAGCTTCATGTACAGTTTCCTGATAATTCGCATATGCACGTGGATGAGTTGATCGAGACACTATTTATTTTGTGGTGTGACACGTGCATAGCCATCTGCAATGTGGCTTGTCTTTCACATCACTGTCATTACTGCTGAAATGTACCACTCATCATCTCAGTGTGCTCATATGCACAGTCTGGTCTCCAGAAACATTCAGCAAGCACCAATTAATGCTGTGACTAGAGGAAGGCCACAGAAATGATCCAAGGGATGAAACACCTCTCATGAAGAAGAGCTTTCCTGCAGTCTTCTATCCTATTTGATGTCTATTCTGCAAAAACTAATATAGAAAAACTGGAAAGTGTTCCGAAAGACCTAAGAGAATGACTTGAGATTACTAATACACATCTCAGAGTGTGAGTCTGGTTTAGAAATATCACAAATTCATATCAGAGATAGCTTTCTAATCAAATAGAATAAGACAGACGTAAGATTCAGTGACTAGAACATGCAGATAAACAAAACCCAGACTATGGGAAAGACATGTCTCTTTACTAGGGAGGGAAAGCATGTGATCAAGATGATTACTCTCTTAGTTAGGGCTTGCAGCTCAACCAGATATGTGCACATGGACTCAGATAGCCAGAGATCCAGGCTTAAAGCAGAAATTTGTGGGTGAAATGCTATAGCTTGCATTATATAATGGTCAGATTAGATCATATTTGTCCCATGTAGTTCATTGTATGGGAGTTGGACTAGATGATCTTTAAAGGTCCCTTCCAACTCAAATGACTCTATGACTTTAGTTTTAGTAACCTATTAAAAATTCTTTTTTTTTTTTTTCTTTCAGAAAAAAGGAACAGAGGTCTTCTGTTTGCAGTAGAGAGATGGCCATCCACTGAAGTGCAGTCTGATGACAGAGAGATATGAAATAGCAAGATGAGGAGGGTGTCCCACTGGGTTGTTTATACTCAGTATATCTGAACGAAGTCTTGATGTACACTGAAATTATTCAATAGCACTTAAATAAGTTAAATATATTTCCTTTCCTCTCCATTTCATCTCCCAAGTCCTAAGGCTTTCATTTATAGTAAAAAAATATAGCCAGTAAATCTATACTACTCTATAAAAAGGACAGGATAATGCTTGTTGGATTTTTGGACTGTTTCTTTTAATCACACATACTTATGTAAAATTTACGTGATCATTATGAACTGCTCTTGTGAATGGCTCTTTATCAGCCTACAGTGATTAGGACATTGTAGATGCCGAGACAAAATTCTGTCAGCACTACAAAAAGCAATTTCATCAGGTTTCTTTTTACGCAGACTTGTAGCTCGCACTGGGCCTGCAGCCTGCCAGATTTTTTTAATCTTCCCTAGCCATTCCATTTGATGCTTTATTCAGATGGAAATTAAAACAATTTCAGGAATGAATAGTTTTAGCCTGTTTTTAAAAGTAGCCTCGCTTTTCAGCAGGGAATGTGATTCTTTATCCATGTGCAACAAAGGTGACCTCCTTGTCAAATCTAGCCTACAGTAGGAGATGTCTGGTCCTGTTCTACTTTTACATTGGTTCAAAAATAAACAGCGAGTTCCTCTGGCTGGCCTCCCTCTCTAAATGCAGGCAAGGAACATTCTTTGAAAGGAAGGACTCAACTGTTTGAGGGACCAACTTTAATTGATGCATCAAGGATATGTGTTAAGCATTAATGCCTTCCTAATATGTTTATGACTTGCACAACTACATATAATATTAGTGCACAGTAAACATAGTCATGTACATTTGGGATATCCTACAGATGCGAGTTAAAAGGGAATGTATTTATTTTTGCAAAATGGAATCTTAGTGCTCGGATTTGAAATTTATGTAACGTGCCAGAGATATCACAGTAGATGATATTCTTTTCCAAATACAGACGAATGAATCAGATGTGTGTGATATTTTACAGAAAAAAAAAGTCCCAATAAAAAAAGGTCCTGTGTACTATATGAATTACATCTTTTAGAAAAACAAAACAGAAAAGGGAAAATTTGAAAAGGAAAGTAGAAAATTAACCCGTTTTAACTGTCATTAATATCCAGGAATTAAAAAGCTACAGTACAGTGCAGACATTGAAAGTATGAGACTTTAGGCAATTAACAGGGATACGTAGCAATGTAATTGCTACATTTACAGCAATGTAAAAGACTTAGATGGTATAAGGCAAAAATGTATAGCAAAACATATTTTCATTGTGAGAATGAAGTACAATATTGTTAGAATAAGACTCTAGACCAGTATCTTTGACTTTGATACAGCACATACACCAAAGAACCGAGTGAATTACAAACACTGGACACGCTTTACCTTGTTCCAGCTGGATCGCCATGTTCTGACTGATGGATTCAAAGACATAAAATAATGTCTGGGCTGAAAATGCATCATTTTATTTCAGAAGAGAAATGTCTGAAGAGAGACAGTGCAGTGTAATGATCTACTTCTGGCACAAGATATCAGCAGTTCAGCTATGTACAATATAATGGCCTCCATAACAATGGACAAAATGACAAAGTTGCTTGGGAGGCACATCAAGATCTAAAGTCAGAGCAGTATTTCATATATTCCAGCTGTTAGATACTTTAAAACACATGGTAACACTAAAAATGTTTTTATACCTGTTGTTAGATTGTGTGATAAAATCTCTTCTCCACACATGTGAAGGTGAACAGAGACAAAGGCAAGTAACACCCTGATATGGACACATCCAGGCCCATATAAGGAGTCATTAGCCCATCTGTGTCTCATCTCCACAAAGGAGCAGAGGGGTACAGCTGCAGGTGGGAACACCCCAAAAAGATTGAAAGGACTGGGTACAGCCCTGCTGAAAAAAACACTAGTACCTGAGGGTACTAGTGGATGGGAAGCTGGACATGAGTCAGCAATGTGCCCTTGTAGCTCAGAAAAACAACCGTATCTGGGTCTGCATCAAAAGAGGCATGGCCAGCAGGTCAAGAGAAGTGATTCTGTCCTTCTACTATGTGCTGGTGAGGCCTCACCTGCAGTACTGCGTTCAGATGCAGAGTTCTCAGTACAGGAGAGACAGAGACCTGTTGGATCATGTCTAGAGGAAGGCCACAGAAATGATCCAAGGGATGAAACAGCTCTCCTATGAGGATAGGCTGAGAGAGCTGAGGCTGTTCAGCTTGGAGAAGAAGAGACTGAGAGGTGACCTGATAGTGGCCCTTCAAGCATCTAAAGGAGAGAACAGGAAAGAAGGGGACAGACTCTTCAGCAGGGTCTGCAGTGATAGAAAAAGGGGTTATGGCTTAAGCTCAAAGAGAATAGATTAACAACATTGATAACACACTTATGTTCATAGTTGCATGCAAAGCTGTGTTGTGCAGAGCCAAGCACATTTGCAGCAAAAGGCCCAAGGAGCTCGGAGGGAACAGAATTAGTACAGCTGATTTAAACTGGCCAAAGGGATATTCCATACCATATGACATCATTGTGGAAAGAGTTTTGAATGGGGTCGGAGTTCATCTGGCCCTCTTCCACTGCCTGGGAGGCTAGCTGGGCTTCAGCTGGGAGGTAGAGAGCAATTGCTGATGCATCACTTGTTATATACATTCATACATATACATATGTAGTCATAACTATTACCCTTTTCCTTTTCTTAATCTTAGTAAGCAGTTTTATCTCAACTCATGAGTTCTATGACATCCTTATCTCTAGACTAGAGAGATGGATTTGAAGGGTGAATGATTCAGTGGCTAAGGAATTGGTTGAAAGGTTGCAGCCAGAGGGTTGAGGTCAATGGCTCCATGTCCAGGTAGAGGCTCGTAACAAGCAATGTACTACAAGGATCCATCTTTGAACTGGTACTGTTTAACACCTTTACCAATGACATAGATGATAGGATTGAGTGCAAGTTTGCTGATTATATCAAACTGAGTGGTGCAGTTGATATAGCAGCAGGAATGGATGGCATTCAGAGGGATCTTGATAAACTCAAAAGGTGAGCCCTTATAAAACCAATGAGGTTCAATAAAGCAAAGTGCAAGGTTTTGCACTTAGTTGAGGTACTCCCAGATACATAGACAGACTGTGAGAACTCCTAGACAACAGCACTGCTGAGAAAGACTTAGGGGCCCAGTTGGATGAAAAACCTAACTTGCGTGCTTGCAGCCTGGATGGCCAATGGTATTCTGGGTTTCATCAGAAGAAGGGTGGCCAGCAGGGCAAGGGAGGTTCCTCTCCACTCTGCCCTTGTGAGGCCCTACCTGGAGTACTGAATTTGGATCTGTGACCCCCAACACAGGGAAGATATCAAGGTTTTGCAGAGTGTCCAGACAAGGGCCACAGAGATGATCAAAGGGCTGGAGCACCTCTCCTCTGAAGACAGGCTGAAGGAACTCTGTCACAAGATGAAGAGGCTTGAGGTTCAAGATATTGACCCCAATCCTTCTGAATTAAGACTTGGAATGGAGTCAAGGTGTTGATCAAGGAATAGAGTGCTTTTATTCACTAAAAGACAGGTGAGCAAGAGAGGAAAAAAAAAAAAAGAGAAGAAAAGGAGGGAGAAAGGATAAAGGAAAGAAAAGCAAGTCACCACTGTGGATCCTGTGATGGAGGGTCCATATTCCTTTTTCTTCTGGGGTGGTTGAGGATGTGGTGGGGCAAGCACTGCCAGCTGTGGGGTTGGCAGTGCCTCTTATGCCATATGATGGTCCCTTCTGATTGGGCCAGGAGCTGTTGCCAGGTAGAGAGAGTCTACTATTTTGTGCTGTGTGCATGCTGTGTGCTTCTCCCCTTCGCGTGGTGGTTGTGGAGGTTGTGGTTGGGAGGTGGGGAGGGACCCAAGACCACCTTAGCAAGACAATAACTTCTGGCTTCTCCATTGTGTTTGAGAACAACTTGAGTTTGTTCTGCACCTTTCACAACAGTGTTACAGTACAGTTTTTGCACTGAGGCCTTCACAAGATTGTTACAACTTTGTCTCCAGTCACCAGTTAGCTGCAAGTCTGTCACAACCAATCAGAAACGGAGTGAGAATTCACAATGTTACAGTTCCATAGTGTTGTCACAGTCTGAGCCAGAAAGAAACACATCACTTTGCACCCACAAACTGGGCCTATTGAATCTGGAAGAGAAGGCTGGGGGGAGACTTCATTGTGGTCTTCCAATATTTAAAGAGGAATTTATGAATATGAGACAAAAGAACTTTTTACAAGGGTAGATAGTGATAGGACAAGGAGGAATTATTTTAAACTAAAGGAGAGGACATTTAGATTAGGTACCAGGGGAAGTTTTTTACTGAAAGATTGGTGAGGTGCTGGTGCAGGCTGCCCAGAGAGATTGTGGATGCCCCATCCCTGGAGGTGTTAAAGGCCAGGCTGAATGGGGTCCTGGGCACTCTGATCTAGTACTTGATCTAGTAGCTGGCAACCCTGCCTCTGGCAGGGGTGTTGGAACTTGATCCTTGAGGTCCCCTTCAGTGCAAGCCATACTATAATTCCATGATTCTATACATTTTTTTTCTCAGTTCTCTCTCTGATCCCACTGGAAAGCAAGGAGTGAGTGAACAGCTATGTGGTACTTAGCTACCTGCTGGGTTAAACCATAACAACAGCAAATATCACAAGTTGGATTAGCCAGATAATGGATGAAGTGCAGAAGATAATCAGGGGGAGAGAACATCCTGGAACAGCTTCTGGTGGACTCTGGGTGAGGCAAGTCTAGAGAGAAGGCTGTTAAAGGATGGCCCCATGTACACAGTCATGAACGGAATGGGCAAGAATAACATTCATCTTTTCTCAGAATAGAGATGCAATAAAACATCCACTGTTTTGAAACCTTTTTTGAAACCACCAAAATGAAACCTTTTGTTGTTACATACAACATATTTCCTTGGGAAATTCAGAGTCAGTGTATTATTGAGGATAAGTGGTTACTGAACAGCCAAAAATAAAAAGGAAAAGGTAATAAGTCTGTAGAGTCTCAGCCTTCAAGATGTAAAAGCTGGCCTTTAACTGACTAAAGCCAGGAAAAATATTTTCTTTCTCAGTGTGGTACACCATAATTCTCCATTATGAAAAGTCTTGACTTGCTCTCAGGACTACCTGGTACTACAAAGAGTGAAAAGTAATATTTTCTGCTCTGTGAGTAGCAGGGCCTGTACCTTTTAAAATAGCATTAAAATTTGATATAAATCATGCTAGCTCTTCCTTTTCTGGTGCACTGAAGAAGTAAAGAACTTGACCATGGACTTTAGTGGAAGATGGTACAGGAAGGGATGTGGATAATTAAACCCAGAACAATGTGACTACAGATGGATTGTTCAGTATAATCTGCTGGCTCTTGGAAGTATGATTGTATGATTTTACAATTAAAAAGTTACAATTTTATATAAAAATATAGTAATATTAGAATATAAATAGATCCTGGATCCTGAATCCTGAACATTACCAGGCAACACGAATACTGTCAAGTTGTACCTAAACTGAAAGAGCTGCATTCAGGTCATATGTCCATCTTGAGGTGAACATTTGGTATACCACATTTTAGCAGTTAAAATTGGCATTATCATTCAGACATTTGTACAGAGGGACTGGAAGAGTGAATCCTTTTGCCATGGACTTCTAGTGTGATTTAGGTCTGATGTTTAATTTCCCTGCACAGTAATTTTCCCATTTATAAAGGGAGAATTTACGCCCCTTCTTTAATCTGTAGAGCTTTTGTCTGAATCTTAAAAATGTCATGGTGGAATGTTAAAAGATATGCCACTAAGAATGACCCATATGGACAGGTAGAATGACTGTCTACATAGAAAGCAAATTCTTAGCTAGTGAACTTTGCAGAAGAGATTCTTGGACAGATTGGACAAAACACAAAATGAGCTCTCATTGCTGATTGTTATTTAGTAGGTTTTCTCACCACTTGTTCCAATTAGGGGTTCTAGCATGTTTCCTATCTCCACCTCCCCTTTTGTTCTGGTATTGAAGCCACCATTAGATAGTCATTTCAGAAAGATAATTCCAAATCTGATTTTTTTCAAAAACTGTAAGATGGGGGATGAAAACAGAGTATTGGCTTCCGACGTGTAAGTTCAGCTGGGGATTCAAATTCCACCTAGTTTGGGGTTATGTTATTGTGAGATTCCAGTTCAAGCTCATCTCTCCAGTCATTATTTGGAATTCATGACATTAAAATTCTTTCCACAGCACGAAACGGATGTCATCACAAACACTACATTATGACTTCCCTAGAGGTTGCTGGAGAAGAAACTAGCCCAGAAACAGCAAAGATCTTTAAAAAAATCATGACCTTTCAGCAACAGAAAACATGGGAAAATCTAAGTCTTACAAAACCTCATTTGCTTATGGCTTGGCCCTCTGTGTAAATCTCTGTATAAAGAGGAATTTAGGGCAAGGATTTCTATACTCCCTCTTTAACTAAGTTTTTTACTTAAATATTCTATGCCTGAGATCTTAATGTATCCTAAGCCAGCTATTGATGATTCCGAAATGTAGGGACTAATTATGAGAGTGTCATTGTGAGAATGACAACCACAGCAACATCTAAACTCTGAATCTGAACATGGAAAAAATAACAAAGTAGAAACAAAAACAAAGAAAAGAAACATATTCTGTGTTGGAGTCTTTCTAAAAATCATATGCAAGACTCCAGATGGAGAGAGTTCAGGATGCTGTTCATGCCTAACATGATCAGCAGATAAATGAGTGGCTTGGAGACAGAAGTAAGTGGGCTAGAGAAGGTCCCAGATTGCTAGCTGGGATTTCAGTGAATGTTTGTGGCAAACCATGCCTCAGATCTCTCTCTCTCTCTTTCTTTTCTTTTTTTTTTCTTTCTTTCTTTCTTTTTTTTTTTTTTTTTCCCCTCTCCTGTTGCCTAAATTCTGTCTTAGAGCCCATGAATGGAAATATAAGGACCAATCATTTGGGGGCTAGTTGTGACTTCCTAATAGTGATCCCATTTTCCAACCTGTAAGCCATTTCCTTCTCAAGACTTTTGAACACTATTAGAGCAAAATCATGCCTTCAAGACAAATCAGTCTCAGTTCACCAAAAGATACATAAGATAAAGACCATTGTGTTAAGAATAGAAAGGGTTATACAAGTACTATTTCACTGAGCTTTACTCACAACTTTTTTCAGTTCTCCTCAGCTTAACCACTCCAGGTTGGGGGCTGGGAAAATTCTCCTGTGCATCTCTGTGCATCTCCTTCCCACTATTGGCTCCCCATTCCTACTGACAATACCGTCATCTTCCTGTCTTCTTCTCCAAGTGGAAATTTTATGTTTCAGTGGTCACTTTCTATATATGTACTTCATCCCAAGCTTGTCCAAGTGGTTTAGTCTTTTCCCTTTCACCACTACTGTTACATAAGAAGGCAGTATTTGCTGCTTCCCTGAAAGACAAACCCTGCAAAATTCCTGAGGTGAACATGTGGTCAGGCTTTTGTGGACAGAAGTGGTGGTTTCCTACTCTTGGAGTTGTTGGAGTGTAGAGTAAAAAGGACAAGAAATTTTTATGCTAGGCAAACCATCTCAATTCTTCCATTGGAATCAAGCACACTGATTCAGAAACAGACCTTTTTTTCTTACTTGCTCAAATCCTTTGAGAAGATGACAATGATATCTCTCTTTCTTCCTCTGTTTTCTAGACCACAATCCCTTGCACTACAAAGACCTATCTTACTATCCCTTACTACGCAGTCTGTCCCAGTTTCTCTGCACTAGAGTAAGGTCTGAAAAGAATTACTTGCTGTTCTGATTTGCAGCAGAATCTGAACTAATCCAAAAAGTGAGGACTCAATTGGTCTACAGCTTACTCTTTTTAATCTGCTCAAAAACATATATCAAATGGGAAACACCAGGAAAGGACAGCTTCCCAGATGTTAGAATGTTTTAGAGCCCTAGGGAAAAAGAGTCATGAAGGCCTAAGTATGAACTGCAGATGTCAGGTTGTTTTATAGACTGAATTCAAAACCCATTAAAGCGAAAGAGAATCTTTACTTTGTCTTTGATGGGCTTTGGATAAGACCTGTGGATATGAATCAGTCTAAAGTGACAATTAGGCTGAATAGGATTGACAGGACTAGGACTAGAGGAAACGGCTTCAAGCTGCGCCAGGGGAGATTCCGGCTGGTCGTTAGGAAATCTTATTTCTCTGAAAGAGTGGTCAGGCACTGGAATGGGCTGCCCAGGGAGGTGGTGGAGTCACTGACTCTGGAGGTGTTCAAGGAACGTTTGGACATTGTGTTGAGGGATAAGGGTTATAAGAACAGTTGGTGGTAGGTGGATGGTTGGACTGGATGATCTTGTATGTTTTTTCCAACCTTGGTCTTTCTGTGATTCTGTGACAGAAATTCATTAGAAAGTTGCTATAATGTAAAAGAATTTTCAAGCAGAATTTTTATGGAATACTTCTGTATTTATGCATACACTGCAGGTTAATATGTTATACATTTCAGAAAAGTGACCAGCATTCTCTTGCTGCTCCAGCACATGCTACCAGATGGATATGGAGAAAAGCCCTTTTCCAATAGAATTTCTCTCTTAGAACATCTTTATATGCTTGTGTATAATATGAAGCAGCATTTTTTATTTCTCTTCAAACTCTGGAGGCTTGGATTTTTCCCAGAAGTTTTGATTAACAGATCAGCCTAAACCAAAGCTGCTTGGGGTCTCCTCTGCCTTCTTGACTTGATAATTCTTCCATCTGCTATGCCAGCTCTGTACATCTCCCTCTCTAAGACCTGACTGAAGTGTTTCAAAGCAAGACTTCTACTACATAAGGGAAAAAACCTTTGTTGGGTTGTCTCAGAACTGAACTGCCAACGACACTGGATTAAGGACTACAGGACGGAGAGTGGGTTTTGTTAAAGGTGGTCAGCTCCTGTATGCTCAAGCCTACTTCAGGCTTTTCTCAGGTGGTTCAGGGCCAAACCAGCACAGCCATACTTTCCTGCATCTAACATGAATTAAAGCACATTGACAGTATCAGCTAGGGTCTGCATGTTGCTTCTCACCACCAATCAAATAGCTTAAAAAACCTCTATGTGGCTCAGCTGGTGAATAGATTGAATTCCTGAAAGTGACATGAAAGTATAGGACTAGCTTACAGTCTGAGGTGCAATTTAAGCATCCATTAACTAACTTAATCACACCATGCTATTTTTTTTTTTCCCTGTATTTTAAGAGATTTGGTGTCCTGATAGCATTGGTCACATCACAGCAAAAATTTTTGATGTTAAATAGTAAAATTGTAAGATTACATGTGCACTGTATGCATGAGTAACATCAGTAGGAATGGAATTACGCTAAAGGCAAAGCCTCCCAGAGTTGAAATCAGTAAGAAAAAAAAACAAACTGTTCCTATCTGTACACTGGTGGAATAAAGGACAGACCCTCACTCACTAGTCAAGGGATAGGCTGTAAGGAAAAAGGTGAGGTATTCAATGCATGTTGTGGCTGAAGTTTCACACATAAGGCTTATCCTTAGGCCTCCCAGTGAAACAGTATCCACAGGAGAGGAAAAAAATTAGGGATTGCTTAACCCTCTTGGACATTCCCAAGTCCATCAGACCAGGTAGAGCATATTCAAAGGTGCTGAAGGAGCTAGCTGATGTCACTGCAAGGATGAACTTTATAATCTTTGAAAGGCTATAACAATTGAAGAAGGTTCCTAATGTCTGGGAAAAAAAAAAAAAAAGAAAAAAGAAAAAAAAAAGCAGATGTACTGCTTTCCAGGGGTAAGAAGGATACAGGCAACATTCTGGTCAACATAATCTCAATCCTTGAGAACATTGCGGAACAAATCTTAAAAAGCCATTTCTAAACACAACAAGGATAAGAAGGTGATTAGGGGGAGCCAGCATAGATTTGTCTAAGGAAAATCATATCCAAACAATTTCAGTGCTTTCTATGATGGTGTGTCTGAAACTGTGGGCAAGAGGAGGGTGGCAGATTTTGAATACCTTGATTTATGTACAGGCTTTCACACAATGTCCCACAGTTTCCTAATCACTATATTGGTGATAGATGCATTGGATCAGTGTAGAAAACTGGCTAAACTGTTGGGCTCTAAGAGTTGTGAGAACTGCTGTGAAATCGAGCTAAGTGACCAAACTGGCAGGAGCAGTCCTTATCCTCGAGGGCAGGATTGCAATTCAAGGGGACTAAAATAGCAGGGATGGTATGAAGAACTGAGCTGATAATAAAGCTCATGAGATTCAGAAAGAACAAGCATAAGCATCTGGGACTGAACAGTCTTATGAAATAAAATAGTCTCAGATTGATGGCTAACTTTTACAAAACAGCTCTGTAGGTCATAGTGGGCAGCATTCATTTCCGAGTGTTTGTAACGCTGCTACTGGGCCACACTGTGCTGATGATTTTAGGAGATTCCCACTCCTTTCAGTAATAGTACTATTCAAATGGTCTGAGCAAAGACTTCAGTTCTCTGTAAAAAAGGAGAAAATTTTGCATGCTTCATAATTTCTTCACTATTGCTAGGGTAAATTTATGATTTTTTTGTCAACACCCACCTGCCTCTGTAAAAAAAACACCACCACAACTATTTGAATATCTCTTCATAGCAATTGTTGACAAATATCAACTGTATTTTAAAAGTTGCAACCAAAGACAGTCTCTGAGAGTTACAAATTCTAGGACAAAATCTAGAAACAGAGATTGAACAAAATAGTGAGAGTCTTTAGAAACTGTCTTATAAGCTATGATCAAGTACAGCACTGGAAAGCTCACCTGAAATATGAAGTTGAAAATAAGTTTAAACAAAGTAGGTATATGTTTTGTTAAGCAGTTTTAGGGCAACGTTCCGTACTATAAACCTGTCATATTTGCACTTTTTTTCACTGATTGTTCATTTTTACATGAGTAAAAATCCATGTATGGTAGCAGAGTTTCTTAGAATCAAACTTATTATTAAAATTTTTCCTGGCAACTTATATTTTCTACCTCTAGAGTTTTCTGATTTCTTCTAAATGGCAAAATTGCCTTCAGTTTTTTCCTCCCTTAATGTCTTGCATGTAAAGCATTTTTTCTGTGCTTCAGGCAGGGGTTTTCTCCCTTGACCATGCAGTTTCCTCAACCATTACATCTCTTGTTGAAATTTCTGGACCACTGTCAGCCATTCATTTTCCTCTTCCTTGCAGCATAAGGGCAAGTTAGTTCCATGCAGTTCCTATGATCCTTTGAATAAACACTTGCCAATACTCTGGGAACCATTAGTCAGAGATCTGAATTATCCTCTGGTCATGAGATCATTCTTTAGATTTCCATCTTAATGACCAGCGATGACAATATAAATGCCACAGGTAAGATATAGAGGTATCTGTGAAAAGCAGCTAAGAAATGTAAAAAAACCTTTACTATTGATCTCTAGCCTTGCTGGTTTCAAACCTAGTATATCAGACCTTGAAATGTTCTCTGAATGACATGCTAGAGCAGTCTCCTTTCATTGCTCCCCTTTGTGAAACAATTTTGCTCTCAGGAAAGCTAAGACCTTCCCACATTACTAGAGAACCAGACTTGCCTCTTCAGACTGTTCAGGTGGAGACAACCACCTGGATAGGACTAGAAATGAAAGATATTAAAGCACATTGCCTTCTGATTATTCTCAGTGAAGACACAAATTCAAAAGAATATTTATGCCAGAATAATCTAAAGGGCTCTGTCATCCAAATTCATTCTTACCTCAGTGTTAGTATCAGTTATAGTGGGGGAGACATAAAGATGCATGGGGGGACACCTTATTTCCACCTTAATATCTCAAGTTACACAATCCCAGGCAATGATACAGGCTTGAGGCAGAGTGGTTGGAAGACTGCATAGAGGAAATGGGCCTGAGGGAATGAGTCAGTGTTCAGCTGAACATGAGCAAACAGTGTGCCCAGGTGGCCAAGAAGGCCAGTGCCATCCTGGCTTGTATCAGAGATAGTGTTGGCAGTAGGAGCAGAGAAGTAATCATCTCTCTGTACTCAGCACTGGTGAGGCCATGCCTTGAGAACTGTGTTCAGTTTGGGGCCCCTCAATACAAGAAGGACATTGAGGCCATGTAGCATGTCCAGAGAACAGCAGTGAAGTTGATGAGGGGACTGGAGCACAAGTCTTATGAGGAGTGGCTGAAGGAGCTGAGATTGTTTAGCCTGGAGAAGAGGAGGCACAGGGTGATAGTATTGCTTTCTACAACTACCTGAAGGGTAGTGGTGAGATGGTAGTCTCCTCCCATTTAACTAGCAATAAGATTAGAGGGAATAGCCTCAAGTTGAGCCAGGGCATACTCAGGTTGGATGTTAGGAAATACTTCTTCTACGAGAGAGTGGTCGGGCACTGGAACAGGCTACCCAGGGAGGTGTAGAGTCACTGTTCCTGGAGATGTTCAAGAAACATTTAGATGTTGTACTGAGGGACATGGTTTAGTGGGAAATATTCATGATAGCTGGATGGTTGGACTGTATTATTTTACAGGTCTTTTCCAACCTTAGTGATTCTATGATAAGTTCAGCCTTAAGAAAGCTCTGTTAACCCATAAACTGTTATCTACATTGCATATTCTTCTAGAATGTCTGATTTATGCAACCACATTTTCTGATGTTTTTCTCAAAATATACACATCTTGTGATGGTAAGCAATACTGCAGCATGTGTAGGATACATCTTTCCATCCTGCCTGTTAATGACTCTTGCTTTTAGACAAAAAGGACAACGAGGTAATTGACTTGCACATCATCTAGACCAAGATGGAACTGGAATGTAAGCAGCAGAGACGTGGACAAAACTATGGAGCGGAAAAGAGGAATAGGGCATTACTGTAGTGTTAAGATTTGTCTGGTTATATAAACAGAAATAGGGTTTTTTTTTAAGAAAAAAAATCTGACTTCTCACTTCCTATTTAATACTTCCATTACATAAAATAAATATGTCAAAACATCTCCAGATTCCTTCATGCTGGAAATCAAGTTATACTTAAACAAAGTTTGTGTGTGTCCTTCTCTGGCAGCTACCAATTAAATGTCAGGATTTTAAATACCACTTTTAGAACCAGCTTTTATACTTTGCCAGATGAGGTCACAACTACTTCCTTTTAATTGCTAGATGTTTTACTAAAATGTAGAAATGGGTAGCGTAAGTTTTCTGTTGTTTTCTTGTTTGATTTAAAAAGAAATAAACATGTAGAGAAGAGAGGGAGACAGAAGGACACTGATCACGTGAAAAGAGAGGTTTGCATACTCTATGCAGCCCCTTCAACAGGAAACCATTCAATATTAGATGTGTGTTTTATCAAAACATTAGGATGTTTTATCACCAAGGACAGCCCTTGCCCCACAGTACAGGCTTCACTCAAGTTCTTCACCCCGCAACAAACTTCTCTATAATTCCCAACTACATCTGCAGAGAAAAAATACTAGAGAAAAGCTGTAGCCCTGTGTTGCTAGTAAGCACTCAGGGTATGGTCCTGGGAAGGTGCTACAGTTATCATATCTCCCCATCAATGAGGCTGAGGCACCCTATTACTTGCAGAGTAGACAGCAGGAAAGATCTCAGAATTTTCCCACTGATTCTTTCCAGGATCTTTTCACATAAGGATTCTGTTTATTCTCTGGAGTCTCTGTGTAAACCAACACCAACTCATGATCTCTTGTAATACCAGCAGCTCATAACTCCAACAGAACTTGGAATGAGCACAAGGAGAGCATTTGCCAGTTGATATCCATATCATAACTCTTACAGACCAGGTTAAGTGCAATATTGGCATCTACTACACCTGTGAAGTTTGTCAGAATCCTTTAAATAATCCAGAATCCTTTAAATAAACCTTTCTAACTATCAAGGTTAGAAAAAATAGCATAAAAAAAAAATCCTTTTGAGAGTTTTATACTGTTTCCACTGGAAAATGAGCTGATTCTTTCCATAATACTTTATCATCCGAAAATGGCAGTTAATCAAAGTACATCTGTCAGCAAGTGAATAGAAATAACAACCACTAATGTGGGGAGCACGTGATCCGAATCAATCCAACTAGATCAGATTTTGTGGAACGTTATTGTGCACTTACAAGGTTTCCTATCTGATTTCTTTGCATGTACAGTATGCAATTGTCCAAAATCTTTCACAGAATCATAGAAAACCCTGAGTCGGAAGGAACTCAGGCAGATCACCAAGTCCAACTTTTGGCTCCACAGAGGACCACCCAAAATTCAAATCTTATGTCTGAGAGCATAGTTCAAATACTCCTTGAATTCTGGCATGCCCACCATACTGGGAAGCCTGTTTTAGTGCCCGATCACGCACTGGTGAAGAACCTTTCACTAATCCCCAACCTGATCCTCCCCTGACTCAGCTCCATGCTGTTCCCTTGGGTCCAGTCACTGTCACCAGAGAGCAGAGATCAGTACCTTACCCTCCAGTCCCCTTATGAGGAAGCCATAAGCCAACATGAGGTCTCCCCTTATCCCCCACTTCTCTAGACTGAACAAACCAAGAGATCTCAGTTGTTCCTCATCAAGTCTCATTTTCCAGACCCTTCCCTTTGTAGCTTTCTTTTCAGCACTAATAGTTTTATATCCATTTTTATATTGTGGCACCCAAACTTGCACACAGTGCTCAAGGTGAAGCCACACCAGTGCAGAGCAGAGTGGGACAATCCCTTCCCTCAAATAGCTGGCAGTGCTGGACCTGATGCACCCCAGGACATGGTAGATATTTTTATCTGTCAGGGCACACTGTTGACTCATTCAACTTCTAATCAAACAGAACCTCTAGATACCTTTTTCATGGAGTCCTTTATTCCTTCTGAGTGGTAGTCTTCCAAAGAATGCATTGGAGGAGCTTTATCAGAAGTCAGAAAAACCAAGTACTATTTGTGTCATAATAGATAGCAATATAGTAGTTGTCCTCAGAATCCTCTGCAAAACTCTACAGCCAATGAATCTTGTTCCCAGCACAGTTACTAGACTCAACTCCATACTTTGAAGAGGATCTCATGAATCCAAACTTACTCTAAAAGCAGAGGTAGTGGAGTCCTAGTAGGACTACAAGAATGAGCTGTTCAGCTATAAAGCCTGTCCAGCAGGCAGTCAGGCATGTAAGTTAGACTTAGAAGGGGGTCTGAGCGTAAGCAGCTGCCAGCAGACTTAGGGTGATACTTTCCGTGTATGTCAAAATGCATCCCAGAGCTTGATCCCTCTCATGCTGCTGGAACTCATCTCTTTCTCAGTTCAAATGGACACCTTGCACCAGCACAAGCTCCAGTTCGTCATCAATCGAGGATTCACCAACCAAAAGGATATGGCAGCTTGGATACTATGGAGTTTTAGGTCAAACACGCCAGACTTCTTTCCAGCTCCTCTTTGTGGTGGGAGTACATTGGCTGTTTAAGGACCACAACTGTATGGCTGTGTAAAGATCTATAAATCATACTAAGCCTCCTTTGCTTCCAGTGTGTTCCAGTTTCTCTCCAAAAACTCTGCTAAGACATATTTAAAACTTACGAACCTGGGATTTTCAGAATATCAGGGATTGTCATGTCAAGCCCTTCATTTACTAACTTCCTTGACAGCATCTCCCACAACAGATCTGGATCTCTCACTGACCCCTTCCTGGGTCCAGACAGCAGAAACATCGGTTCTTTCACTTTTTCACAGGTCCTTTGGAAATACTGGAAAAGCTCTTTTATTCTGAATATTTCCGCCTTGAATCTGTCTTTCCATTCACATCAGTCCTCACTGAATCTGGCCCCGACTTCATCTTGGAAGCATATGCAATGACAGGGTGACTGAATGAAACACTCTTGCTCGTATGAACATCTGCTAGATGTGAGCAAAACAACAGAGAAAGTTCAAATTACCTCTCTTAAAAAAATGACAGATATGAGTAAGAGGCACCACTCATGAGACACCTCTGTGGAGTAAACATTTTGGAATAATATTCCAGGCAACAACTACAGAGGCTCTAACAACAGATTGACCAGTCACTTATTACATTTCAAACAAAGTGACTCAAAGGAAAATCTTCCAAACAGGCACCGCTGGGCATTTGACTCAGTCCAAGCAATGTTTAACTATTGCTCTGCCACAAAAAATATGTTTCTTCTGTAAACCATGTCCTGGTCGCTTTTGAATAAAAGCATAGTGCATCTCACCTTTTTCTCCCCAGTTTTTGGTATTAAGTAGGCACTGAAGGGTGCTGTTGTTTCCTCTTAGCATGTGATGCCAAGTTCAAATGAATTACTGAGGTATTTTAAACCTGTTTCTACTTTTTTTTTTTTGGGCCTCCTTAAATAACAAAAGTTCTCCGAGTTAGCTAAAGGCATAAAAGCTGGTTTTAATTTAAATATAAATAATATCCAGAGTGACTGTGTGATTTTTGTAAAAATAGATTGTTTTCTGTTCTAAATGTTTCTCTGATCTTAAAGCTGGGAGGGTGGGGAGGGGATAGGATATCCAAACCTTTTCAGACTGAGTGTGGCATTCTGTCTCCAGAGAAGTGATTCATTTCTGAGATACCAACAGCTTATCTGGAAATGTGTTTATCATTGTTTATCAAATGTGTAGTACCAGCACATCTATTCAGAATGTGGTTCAGAAATCACGAGGGGAAATCACACAGTGTTAAAACTTAACATTCTTGAATGAGCTTCAGCCATAGCTAGTTCAGTAGCACAAAAAGAAACTGTAATGAGTGCAGTTGCAGAAATTTTCCAAATAAATAAAGCAAACAAATTTCTTCAGGAAGAAAGCCATACTTATATGATTTATCATAGTCCATAAAAGCAAGATGAAAGTAGTCAAACAGAAGTCACAGGCCACCCAAGGATTTCAGTATTCTCTGCAGTACCTTTGCTCATTCTAACCAGTCTGCAACAACTGGTATGGAGCTCATCTGATGTTAGGAATGTATGCCTTCTAGCAATGTCCGGAAACTTCTATTGGCTTAAAGGCTGCTGATGAGATCCAATGTGGTTTAGTATCAACAGTTTAAAATAATAGGGATCTTATTTACAGCCTCCTGGCAGCAAATTGATAAAAAAACTCCAAAATCAGTTTGCTTTGCTGAGGGCCTCCTTAGGTGTACTTTGGAAACAATTCTGTCTGTCTTTCACCACAGTTAAGTCACCCTCCAGTTTGGCATGCCAGTCAGTATTAGTTAGCAGTTCAGAGCCAACAAGTTTTATGGTTGAGTGGTACCAGACCATACAGCCAACAACAGATGGAAAATATTAAATGTGACGTGACACCTGATGAATGATGATAATGACCAAAAGTTAGAATGGGGACAAGTGGGTATCTTCACTGCTTTTCACCTTACTTGCAACATGATGAAATGACTGGCCTCACTGCTGTGAGGGGTGTTTTTAGCAGCAGGACTCCTCCCATTCATCAGGAGCCACCCCTTCCTCGGCTCCTTATCACCCACTCCTAGAAGAAGTAACTGACATCATGGGTCTGCTCATCTAGTCACCAGCACCCTGTGCAACCACTGCATTTTGGCTATAAAACAAAATAAATCATTTTTGTTGATAGGAAGAACTTTCTATCTTCCGTTCAAAGCAATGGAGACATTCAATACACAAAGCAATGAGGAAAGAGAAGTATAGCCTCTAAAGACAGGCTTAAAGCAGACCTCATATACTTTTTTACTAACTTGTATAGATGTAGTTCTCTTGATCCTTGATCTCTGCACAAGAAATTTTCTTCCAGAGACAGTAATTGGGTGTTCAGATTTCAGACTGAAGTCATTTCTTTTCACTGCTTCGTGTCAAGCGATGAGATTCAAGTCTCATATATTCCATGCCTGCTCTGACCTCATTCTTACAGATTCTAGGTGTCAGGGAAAGGTATTACGAAAGCTCTTGCTATGGGGTATCTGCTTTTTCTCACTGAGTCAGAAGAGTGACATTTCCAGAATCACAAACTGCTGTGTCAGTGTTGCTGCTCAGCTTTCTGGACAGCAGGAAGATAATGTTCCTCAGACACTGCGTTCTGTGAAAAAGCATTTTAGGAAGACATGGCAGTCTCAGTGGCTAACATAATATTATCAGCCAGCAAAGTACCTGAAAACCAAACAGCTATGACTGTGTTAGAGATGTTGCGCTCTCCCTTTTGCTGCGCAGTTCTAGGAGTTACATGTTACTATTTGCTAGAAGTATGCATGGAACAAAATGGATGTCGGGTTCCTGTAGCAGATTGCTAAGCCAAGCAGAACTGGGCAAGAAGGCAAGTGCTGATTTTGGTTGAATTGATTTCTTTCAAAGCAGAAGGAAAAAGCACTCATTTGCTGCCTATTTGCTGGCAATTGCTATTTGCCAGCATTAACTTCCCAGCCCTACTGTCTTCACTAGGGCTCACGGATATATGTGCCATTTTAGGGCCTGAGTAAAGCCAAAGAAGATACTACTTCAGTATGAATCTGCATTCAGGCAGAGCTAATTGCAAGATCAGGTCAAAAGAGGGATAGAGTATTTATGCCAATACAGAAGGATGGAACTTAGGAAGGAAAATTCCAAACAATGCAAGTTATCTTTTAGAAATAGCTTCCTCCTCTACACTAAGAATTCTTCCTTCACAACCTAACACCAAAGAAACAAAAATACACTTCTGTGGACAGAAATGCAGTACTGCTTAAATAGTTTTTTCATCTTCTACTAACTGATGGCACTGCACACACCATTCCCTTGGTGTTCTTCTAGAGCTGCTGCTCACAAACAAAACTCACTTCAGGGTCTGACCTTCTGCAGGCTTACTAGTTCTGCCAGGATTTTGTTTACACACTTGGCACATACTTCAATGAGCTATACTGGAGCAGGCAGCTAAAGTAAGTTTTTTTGCTCCTTAAAAACAGAAGTCTACATCTAGACAGAAGCTTCAGTATTTTCAGAAACCTTTCTCCCATGCAACCCCAAATCTTATCAAAAAGAATCTGTATCATTATTATAACCATTCCATGTAGTCATAGTTGTATCCCCTAAAAAGTATGAAATGTGCTTTGACATATAATTTACTGTTTTCCTGTGATTCATGAAACCTCTTTTCACATGAATGGTCAGTCACTTCTTGTTTATATATCCCCATGGTACCTAGCTACTCTGAGGAGGCCAAAAAAAAAAAAAAAAAGACAAAAACAAATATTTAATCATTATATCCATATGCAACCTACTCCCCAAAACTCCTTACAAAAGAAGACACAGAATTTTTGATCAAATAAATGTTTCTTAAAGGTAAATTGGAAAGTTTTATCTTCCTTAACACCAATACACCAATTAGCAAATTCTTTTGCTTCGTGCTTGTTTTGTGCTTCATATTTTATAGTGTAAACAAAACAACAAGGAAGTCCAATAAACATCCATTGATGATGGAGTAAAAGGAATGTTGTAAGTGCATTGTTTCTGAAGTGACAGCTTTCTAAACATGAATTAGTTGATTTCTCAGGGGAGACAGATGCTTACGTCATCAGAATTAGATAGCACGTCAGTGTCTTCTCAGAACTCTGTTTCAACTTCTAAACGCTTCAGTGAACCCTCACTTTTACAGAGCAGTAAACTGAGGCACTATTTAATTTCTTTACAATGACTACTCTCTGAGTCAGTGCTCAAGTTACTCTGCAGTGAAGTTCTGATCTGCAAAGCTCCTTCTCTGTCTTCAACAACAGCTTCCTAAACGGACAGTATGATTAGCCCAATGTGACAACACCTGTGACAGACGGATGCGTATCTCTGTGTGTGTATATTTGTGTTTCCTGCCTTAAATATGAAGGCAACCTTGTGAATTATTTTGACAGTGGATGAAAAAAACAAACAACCGTATTTCTGTTTAACAGCATTGTATCATGGCAATCCAAAAACATGTCAGAAAACACAAATCATCAGGAACATTTATAGGAAAAAATATACTAGCATATGACCAGCTGTCAGTGTAGACCAGTAGGCTTTGTCCAAATGTCAGTGGTCAGAATCAATGCAAAAGGAAAAAGAAAAGAAAATTCTTGTTCTTAAGAATACAAGAGGATATAAATCTCCTATTTGCAAAAACAGAGAGCAACTTCAGGTTTTTAAGAATGAGGAGGAATAAAAAGCTGAGCAGTTTTTACCTCATGAGTCAAAACTAAAGCCTCAAAATTTGATCTTATTAAAAAACAGGATTGTGAGCTTTTGTTTTTCTTGATTTTTTGGCAGAGAGGGAGGAGACAGAAGGGAGTGAAACTTTGGCGAGTGGTGGAGTTCGGACAAGGGAGGAGAGAAGAGGACAAGGGAGAGAGAAAAACAACTGCTTAGACTCTAGTCTTTTGATTCAAATGCACCTTAGCAGCACTGGTTGGAAAGCAGACTAAAAAGTGGAAAGAATTTCTGGATTCGGATCAAGACAGCAGAAACTTTTTAATCTTTGCCGGGCCATAATCCCTTGAGAAAGCTTGAGAGAATTTGATCCTGTCATTTCCAAACTAGAATCTTAAAACTGTTTTGGACCAGAACTACAGTCAGTTTGAAAACGTTACTCCTTCCTGTGGGAAGAAAGAAAGGAAAAAAAAAAAGAAGGAAAAAAAAAAAAAAAAGATCCAAGAAAACAAAGCAAAACAAAACAAAAGGAAAAAAAAATCAGCTAAACCCAAAGTACATGAATTCATTACAAGCTCAGGAAATCAACTCCATTTAAATCTCTTTCAGAAGCACTCTCCAACTTCAATCATGCGTGTGTGTGGAAACAAATGTTACACAGACGTTCACACTTCCCTCCTGGATCCCCTTCAGCTTTAGCTGTACATCTGAATAGTTGATAAGACTCCTCAACACTTTCTCTCACTACCCATAATTTTCATTCTTTTCAGAATTCCTTCCTCTTTCAGCTAATGATGCTGGGCCACTTGCTTCATCTTCCTTCTGATCTCCTCAATTCTGCCTCCTTTGTTAAACTCGTAGGAGCAGAACTCCTTGAAATGGCAATAAAAATGACAAGCTACAGTGTAAACATTTATTATTTTTCAATGTCTTACATATCACAGGATCTAGGGTTGGAAAAAAGAGCCTCCATTCTTAATAAACAATTCAGTCTTATTTCAGCATTAAATCTTTATCTTTTTAGTGCGCTAAATGAGAACTTCTTATAATGTCAATGGATCATTATTCTTACATGATCTAAGATCTCAGAAAGGGGAATGATGAAAACCAGAACATCTTCTACTAGCTTTCCAGACAGTTAAGCGAAATACACTGAATACATTATGCTTATAAGGTTGGTTGAAGACTATTGTGTTTGTCTTTGCTTTAATGAACTATTAGATAGTTCATTAGTTAGATCTATGAGGATCTAGCATACTTCTAGTATTTCCATCTTTCTCTCAACTGTGATTCATCACTTCTATTTATGTTCTTTATTTTTAATTTTAGGTTAGATATAGCTAGAGGAAGTTTAGATATAGCTTGACAGGAAAAAGAATTACTCTCGTCCCTCTTTGGTACCAAGATCTTCACTAGTTGTTGACAATCAGATTTAAAAAGCAGTTGCCAAGATATAAATCACAGGTGCTGCAAATGTGTTTTGACTGCATCAACTCTGCATATTTTTATTAAGTTTTACTGCGTATCAAAATTAGGCAAGACAGACTCTCTAATGTGAGGAAACTTTCCCAAAAGCAGGATCACTGACAGAATTTTGACACACTAAGTATAGTTGTTTGTGTCCACATTTTTGCCTTATCTGTATTCAAGCTGCCTTGAATTCAAGGCTGTCAGTTTGGTATGTAATAAGCCAAATAACGTGGGAGTGATTAATTTTGGGTCTGCATGACTTTATTCACTGTGGCAGACTGTCAACAAGAACTATTGAGGATTATATATTTTCTTTAAGCACAGAAACTACTGCAGCAGTAACACAGAGGCACCAGTATACATGAGAACTTGTTGAGGAAAAATTATTCCAAAAACTATGCATACACATTTTTTCCATTCTATTTGTATTATATATTTCTTGATACAAATATCTTAATAAAAATACCATATACGTATATGGATACCATCAGAGTAAGTGTAATTTAATTCTGATTTTCCTATCAGTTATTTTCAGTTTTCAGAGAAGTCTTGTCATTCATGAAATATGTAGCTATCAGTCTTTTCTAGACCTTCTCTATTGCTGTCCTGAGCTAGCATGAATTTATATTCCAAGTTCTGTAGCATGTTCAAATTAAAATGTATTTCATCTGCATATTTCTTATTCCTAAGTAGATTAACAGATGATATATAATCTTCCAACACAATTCTGGATTTCTTTTCATTTTATTTGGCAGACATTTAAGGACCTTTCTCTTGTTTATATAATGTTTTTAATGCTAGTGCAACAGTCAAACGAGAATTTGTTAATAATCCTGATTCACCAATATCCCCAGTAAGCGCCATTCCTCTAGACAAGTTTCCAAAACATGGTGTTAAGGAATCCCTCTTGACATTTCTCAGACTAACATATTCGGATTTAAATATATTAGCACTGAAAGGCTTTTAAGCTTTGCAAAGTATAAACTGTTCTACTTCTTTATTTTTTGAGGTTTTAGATGTTTTCAATCATAGAACCATAGAATCATAGATTGGTTTGAGTTGGAAGGGACCTTTAAGATCATCTAGCTCCAACCCCCCTGCTATAGGCAGGGACACCTCCCACTAGACCAGGTTGCTCAAAGCCCCATCCAGCCTGGCCTTGAATGCTTCCAGGCAGAGGGCATTCTCAATCTCACCGGGCAACCTGTTACCTCACAGGAAAGAATTTTTTCCTAATATCTAGTCTAAATCTACTCTTCCAGTTTAAAGCCATTTCCCTTCATCCTGTCTCTACCTGCCTTATGAAAAGTTCCTCCCCAGCTTTTTTGTAGGCTCTCTTCAGGTACTAGAAGGTATATGGTCCTCCAAGATCCTTCTCTTCTCCAGGCTGAAAAGCCCCAGCTCTCTCAGCCTGTCCTCATAGGAGAGGTGCTTCAGCCCTCTGATCATCTTTGTGGCCCTCCTCTGGACTTGCTGCAACAGCTTGATGTCCTTCTTGCATTCAGGCCCCAGAATGGGACACATCTAGGCTTACATCTAGAACTGTTTTCTGGTAGAAACCACTGCTAAATCTGAGAAGTTCTGAAACAAAATACTATCTATCTAAACTACATAGGAAATAGTGAATCTTCCCCTTTCTTTTTTCTTTACTCATTTTGCAGTATATCTGAGAAATTTGCAGGTTTAGATAGGTACTTTATTATAGATCCAGAACCTTCTTTCTGCACTTCTCATTTGACTTTGTCATCCCTCTCTATTTTGTGAAATAAGTTCTTTCCTTAATATACTACAAAGATGATAGCATCAAAGAATACCATTTCCTCTTCTTTTCTTCATGAAGTGCTTGTCAAATCACAGTACTATTATTACTTTTCTCCTCCTTCTAGAGACCTTCTGTTGCAAATATTCTTTTCCTCAGTCTCAAAAGGGTACAGAGAGAATACAATGATTGTTCTGAAAGTAATGCCTTCTATTTTATTATGTTGACAGTTGGCAGCAGAGGGGTGGTCTGACAAAATGGACAACTGACATGGAAGTATGTATGAAGCAAAGGTGTGTCACTGAATTATTCCATGTGGAAAAAATTGCACCTGACATTAATTTATGCTTGCTGAATATTTCTGGAGACCAGACTGTGGATGTGAGCACAGTGAGGCAGTGGGATGCTGTCATGGTAGCTGTGAAACTGTGGGTCACCTTCACTGATAAGATTTTTCGAAGTGCAGCATGCAGGCTCTTGCTCATCACTGGTGAAAATGCTTAGCTCATTGTGGTTACTATGTTGAAAAACTGTGTTTTGTAGCTGAGAATTTGCTCTATGAAATAGTGTTATTCTGCTCTTTGTATCTGTTAAAGTTTCCATGGAAACTATAGATGAAGTCCACCTGGGTCAAAGAGGAAAAAGGATTCCAGTGAAGAGTTGGCAGGTTTCATTTAGAAGACTTTAAACTAGGTTTGAAGAGGTAAAGAAGAAAAGCGTAGGGGCAGCATGCCAGGACTTGGTGTGAGACAAGTAGCCCAGTTGAAGTGCATCTATATCAATGCATGCATCATGGTCCACAAAAAGAAGGAGCTAGAAGCCATTGTGCACCAGTAAAACTATGACACAAGTTGCCATCACCAAAACATGGTGGGATCATTCTCCTGGAGTGTTGCGTATAAACACTATGAAGTCTTCAAAAGGGGTAGGTGAGGAAGGAGAGATGGTGGGGTGGCTCTCTGTATTAGGGAGTGTTTTGACGATGTAGAGCTCATTGCTAGGAATGATAAGGCCAAGTCTTCATGGGTAAGGATCAGGGGAAAGGCCAACAAGGCTGACATCCTGGTGGAAGTCTATTATAGACTGCTCAACTAGGATGAAGAAGCACTGTGAAGACACAGCTGTGAGAAGTCATAGAATCGCTAGCTGTTGTTTTCATGAGGGACTTCAACTTACCTGACTTTTACTGGAAATACAATACAGCAAAGAGAAAGCAATCTAGACAGTTCTTGTAAGTGTGGAAGATAACTTCCTGGCACAGCTGCTATGAGAGTCTACAAGGGGAAGCACCCTGCCTACACACAGAGGACTGGTGGGGCACAAAGTAGTTGAAAACTGTCTTGGGCATATTTACCACAAAAAGAGTTCTCTATTCCTGGTGAAGTCATGAAGGGAGTCAGCAAAACTGGAGTTTTACCTTGGAGTTTCGGGGGGCAGACTTTAAATTGTTCAGGACATTGGTTGGGAGAATCCCTTGGGATTCAGTTCAGAAGGGCAAAGATGTCGGGGAAGGTTGGGCATTCCTTAAGAATGAAGTCTTACAGGCACAGGAACAGGCAGAGATGTGTTGGCAGGGAAGAAGACTAGCCTGAATAAACAGGGAGATGTTGCTCAGACTCTGGGAAAAAACATGTCTCCAAAGACCCTTAGGAAGAAGGGTTTGGGAACTCAGGAAGAGTACAAGGATGTTGCTAAGATACGCAGAGGGTAATGTAGAAAACTGAAAGCCCAGCAAGAACTTAATCTGGCCACCACTGTTAAAGTTAATGAAAATTGCAAGAGAAAATGCAAGGAGAATCTCCATCCTTTATTGGATGCAGCACTGAACGTTGTAATTGAGAATGAGGAAAGGACTGAGGTTTTCAAAACCTTCTTTGCTTCTATCTTTAATAGTCAAGTCAGTTATCCTTGTGGTACTTAGCTCCCTGAGCTGTAAGACAGGAATGTGGAGCAGAATAAACCTCCCATAATATAGGAGGAAGCAGTTAGCTACTTGTTACTCCATCTAAAGTCTATGGGGATGGATGAGATTCACCTAAGAGTATTGAGGGAGCTGGTGGAAGTGCTTGCCAAGCCATATTTATAAGCAGTTCTGGTCAACCAGGGTAGTCCCAGGTGACTAGAGACTTGCTAATGTGACACCTATCTACAAGAAGGGTCAGAAGGACAATCCAAGCAACTACAGACCTGTCAGAATGACCTTGGTATTAGGGAAAGCCATGGAGCAAATTGTCTTGAGTGTGATCACACGGTGTATGTAGGACGACAGGAGATCAGGCCTATCTAGCATGGGTTCATGAAAGACAGGTCCTACTTGGTCAATCTGATCTTCTATGACCAGGTAACCTGTCCAATGAATTAGGAAAAGGCTACAGATGTAATTTACCTAGACTTCAAAAAAGCCTTAGTCTGTCTACCATAGCATTCTCCTGGAGAAGCTGTCATTCTATATTTTGGACAAGTGTTCTCTTTGCAGGCTAAAAACTGACTGAATAGCTTTGCCCAGAGAATGGTGGTGAATGCAGTTAAGTCTAGCTGGCAACTGGCTATGAGTGGTGTATAGTGAGGACAGGGCTGTTTAATATCCTTACTGATCTTTACTGTTCTGGAAAAGATTGAGCGCACCCTTAGTAAGTTTACAAATAAAACAACTTGGGAGAAAGTATCAATCTGCCTGAAGATAGGAAGGTCCTACAGAAGGATCTGGATGGTCTGGATCCACGGGCTGAGTCTAGCTGTGTAAGGTTCAATGAGACCAAGTGCCAGGTTCTGCACTCTGGTTACAACCCCATGCATTGCTACAGGCTTAAGGCACAATGGCTGGAAAGCTGTGCAGAAGAAAAGGATCTGGGTTAACAGCCAGCTGAACATCAGCCAGCAGTGTGCTCAGGTGGCCAAGAAGGCTAGTGGCATCTTAGCTTGTATCACTAATGTGTAGTCAGCAGGATTAGTGAAGTGATCATCCATCTCTCTGTTCTTGGCACTGGTGAGGCTGCAACTCAAGTAATGTGTTCAGTTTTGGGGCTCCTCACTACAAGAAAGACAGTGAGGTCTTGGAGCATGTCACAGGAAGGGCAATGAAGCTGGTGAAGGGTCTGGAACACAAGCCTTATGAGGAACCATTAAGGGAACTGGCATTGTTTAATCTGGAGAAGAGGAAGCTCAGGAGGGAGCTTATCCTCTCTCTAGATGAAATAAGGTTGTAGAAAGATGGGGGTAGGCCTCTTTTTCTAGGTACTTAGTGATAGGATGAGAGGGAATGGCCTCAAGTTGTGTCAGGGGAGGTTCAGGTTGGATATCAGGAAAAATTTCACCTCAGATATAGTGGTAATGCATTGGAACAGGCTGTGCAGGAAAGTGGTGGAGTTACCATCCCTGAAGTCTTTCAGCAAAAGGATAGATGTAGCAGTTATGGACATAGTTTAATGGGCATGGTGGTGAATGGTTGACATGTGGACTAGACTATCTGAGAGATCGTTTCTAACATTAATGATTCTATAAAATAAATAGGAGGCATTACTTTTAGAGTGACTTGCTTACAACTACTCCTTTTGATCCACCATCATTTTCATAAACATTTGTGAAAATACTGCTCCTTTTGCCCTAGTGAATCGTGACTAATACACAAAAAACCATAAAGACACAAGAGAGGAAAATTGCATTACAGATTGGTTTCTGAAATAATCATGCTTTCCAACATCAATGTTAGTGTTTCAGACAGACCAAATGCATGTTTATTGTCTTTAGCCAAAGCACCTGCTGAAATTCTTGGATTCTGACACTCCAGGACAGATTTGGACCCATTCAAACAATAATCCACAAATTAAAGCAAAATGTTCTCATTTTTATGACTCTTTGACCTTGAGAAAACTAGTAAGACTCATCCTGTTTCAGCTGGGATTTTTTTAATCAAAATACCATCCAGCTGTAAACTTAGAAGCATAGCATCACAGAATTGTTTGAATTGGCAGGGACCTTTAAAGGTCATCTATTCCAATGACCATACAGTGAACGAGTAATGAACTCTAGTCTGGTTACATTTGCCACAGATACAGCATTTCAGAAAGTCTCCATTTTCTCTATCACGTAAAAATAGTAACAGAAGGACTATATAACAAGTAGTAACACATTATACTTACTTCATGTTTTCTACTTCTGTCAAGCCTCATGCTAAAATAGTCTGGTTTATATCTTTGTAATAGTCACTTTGCTGATACACCTCATAGTATGTATTTTTTACAAGCTTTTCAGTAGGGAAAATTAGAGTTGCTATTAGTTCTAATGAACCAAATGAGGAAAAACTTATTTCAAGAATAATATAGAAATATATTATTTTTAGCAACATTACGGTATTGTGAAATGTAGCCCTTCACCAAGGTCTCAGTCAGCAGCTCATCCCACCTCCTTGATACACAACAAACAGAACAAGTGCTGATACTTATTTTAGAAAAAAAGATTGTGAAATGTGCTTTTGAAATACATTTCTCAGAAGACTTTCAGGCCCATAGAAAGCTGTTTACATTCTATTACTCGCAGACACAATTGCAAAAAATGTGAGGAAGAACAATAATCTGAGCTGCAAGCAGCCAACAATTCTTGCTGAATTCCTGGGAGTCAGAACTTCATCGCTCTTTAAATATGTAATCTCTGGTCATGATAAAAGAACTGGAGGTTTAAATAATGGAATTTTTAAAATTATTGCCATAGAAATAGAGCCTGGATATTTATCATGGTAATCAGCTATCTTTCAGAAAATTTATGTAGAAAGATTGATGCTAAGTACCAGCTGATGCCCTAATTTGGTAGTAGTACAAGAACTTCAGCATTCAAACATCCTTCAGTGTTCACTTAGAAAAAACAAATCTCCTTTCACCAAAGGGCCTAATACCATCATAGTGTAGAGGGGAACTTACTTTTAAACTCGGAAGTGCAAACCCTTCAAACTTTGTGAAAAGACAAAATATTTTAAATTGCCGAAAGAGAATGAATGAAAATGACTTTCCATCTGATGGTGATCTTTATCTACTGATACAGACTTACTACCAAGTCCAGTAAAAAAAGAGAAATTTATAGCATTTTGTTGATAATTTTATTTCTGGATATGTTTATTAATAAACTTCTACTTTTTTTTTCCTTTTTACTAGTTTTTGCTGTCAAACTGTTAAAAAATACCATTAGAAAAACAGTAGAAGTTTTTATTCAATAGCACCTTCTTTGTCTATCATATTACTCATGCTGGACAAATGGAAAGCATCAGAAAAATGCCTAGTTTAAACTCTGAAATGCAAGCAATTGAAGACGATATAAACAACTTTGAATCTCTGACGCATATTTAAACAGTTACAATTACACAGTATGAAAGATATTCTGATCACACTCATCACAGGAGATGACTGTTCAGAAAGATGATAGAAAAAATGTAAATTATATACGGCACAATAAATGACTTCAAAATAAAAAAGATCAATCTTTTTTTGGTGTTGCTAAATACTTACTTTCACCAGCACCTACAGATGATTTTCATCTTTCACAACATTACAATATATCTTTATAATGAAATGCTATAATGAAGTGTTTCTCACAGATATGTAATAATCATAATCTACAAATCTGCTTCAGATAGTATAAAACAAGTAGTATACATATAGTATACATAGTATAAAAATTTTGCTCTGCATGCGGCAGAGCTTGCTGAGGATATTTTTAGCTACTGCATCACTGTGACAAGTGAACTGCTTAGGTAATGTCTGCAATGAGAAGTCTACACATCTCTGTCCTTTCCTTTAACTAACAAACCAAACACAAACTCTGACGAACTCCACAAGTTCCTTGGATTCCCCATAATGTTCAACTGTCCAAATATGACCCTGATTCATCAGCATCACTGTTAGTTTTATGGACGCTCTAACAAGAAATACTAGAAAATAGACAATTGATTCTTGAAGCTTTATGACAATATTTTTGGACACATCACAGAAAAAGATTTGTTTGGCCTGTTCCTGAAGGTCCAAATTATACCCATGAATAAAGTGTTTTCCACACCAAGCTTTCTTTGGCATATGTAAAATCCATTGATGAAACAGGAATGACACAGAAGTTAAGAAGCCTTTCCAGACAATATTCAGAATGGCCATGTAAAAATTTTCAGGACAATCTTGTCAACAAGTTAGTCACTCCTGCATCAGCATTTTACGATACCTAAACTAGTTGAAGTAAATGATGGGAAACAGAAAAAAGTCCATTTGATACTGCATCAATACTGTCCATTATCTGAAAGTAAGCATAAATTATATGTGTTAACTTGAGTAATTTTAAATCAGTGGCTGTTACCTGTTAGGAAACAAGATGAAATCTCTGCATCCAAGGGGAAGGAAAAATTCTGCAAGCTCAAGTATGTGAACATCAGTGCACAGTGGAAGAGGAGGCTCCACCATGCTCTACAGGAGCTTCAGTATTGAATAGGAAATAGGCCCTTTAAGGTCATGCCTACACCACTAGTTTCAGACAGTCAGGAATTAACATTGCCATTTACTGAGATGGCAGGAGATGAGGCAACTTTTGACCAGAAGCCAGTGTAATGATGCACAAAAAATCTTAAAACGCTAATGCAAACTCAGCCTTCAAAATGATTACTGCTTTTTCTTTGTTCAGCTGTGCTGTGATACTATGAAGGAAACAAATGCTTTGTAAAAATGACTTTTATTTAACAAAGTTATTCCTAGAGCAAGGTAAATGTTAAAATATTCCTTCATTTACCTCAGCTATAGACACTGTTCAAAAAAAAGCGTGGAAAATGACTTCTTCTTTGTTAATAACTTATATATACATAATCTCAGAGCTAAACTATAATTCTGTAAAGGAAGCAGATTGAAAGCCAAAAGGAATGTGCAGAAATACAACACACAGGTCTGTATGGTATCAAAATAATTGTTAGCAACATTAAATTATTGGCTAGAAATCTCACTTTTCTGATTTTCTCTGGTCTAGATCATCAAGTGAAAATTATCAAATAGGATGAACCTGACTGATGCTAATAAAGCCACCATTAGATACACTAGATCTATTATTACTGTTTTACCTAGCTTTTAGACACATTCTAATACAATCAGATTTATAGCTAATTTCTAATATAAAGTCAACAATCATATACATGCATATAGTATGCATATTATACGACTGCAGACTGAAGAGCTTGAATATTTTCTATTTTGCATTTGTTGAGCCTAAGCACGAGTTCTAGGGCTTCTTGCTTCTCCCACTGCACATAACTCTTGTCAAAATAATTTATGTTATCTTGGATACAAAGAATATGGATTATTTATTATAGAAACTTAAAAATTGCACTAGCAGTCATGCCTTGGAGGCAGATAAAGTTCGAACCTTTAGGCTTTCAACTTATCTAAAATGTTATTTTTTAGGATATTATAAATAAGATAATGTAATTAAAAAAAAAAATCCTGTGATGTCACCTGCCATGAACTAGAATGGTTTTGCGAACTTTTCCTTGACATTCCTCTAGCAAAATTTCCACAAATTATTTTCCTATGATGTCATGGTTTTATGATTTTTGTTATTGGTATTCCACATCATAACATCATGTAAAGCACTGGGAATTAAAGAGTTAATGCCCCACTTCCATGGACTGACAATTTTCTGAATACCTGGCTCTCAGAAAAGAAGAACTACATACTACAGAGGACTTTGCGTTCAGAGAGGAAGACAAAGCTGGCAAGTCACAGGACTCTCTCTCTTGCTCCTGGCAGTGTGTGGGTATGCTCCCCAGCCATCGGTTTCGTACACTCGCTCTCACTCTCATTTTATTTGATATATTAGCCTCAATTCCAATTATATATTGTATTATGGTGTGTTATCTTGCATTCCGATATAATATTTAGTAAATTAACTTTCCTCCTCAGATCGTTGCCACTGTTCTGTTTTTAGGCCCATCTCCCTACCCTACCCCCTTTCCTTTTCCCTTTCCCAGGGCATGGATCCGTATGTGCCCTGCCCCATTAATCACAGTACTGGACCAAACTGGCCTGTAAATCATCAGCACTCTCCCTTTTTCTGGGCCTGTGGGCCTGTCATGGACACAGACACATCTAGAGATAACTCAGTGACATTATGATTAGGCAGAAATAATGAAAACTAAAAATAATCTCTTGGGCATGATGAGGAGGAGATGGAGTTTAACACATAATGAAAAGTTTGTATACTACATTACTCTTTTTTTTTTTTTTTTTCTTTCCTGCTGGATATCTTCTCTTTTTCTGCTGAATTTCTTCTCTGAGACTTGCAGTTTTGAAAGCAGTCAGTGCTCCCAGTCTGATTTTGTATGTCTGTCATCTAATTCTGCAGTTTTGCTCACAGGATAGAGAGAACACCTAAATAACTAACACTGTCTGAGGTAAGGAAAAAAAAATCCCTGCTGTTCTATGTGATAATCACAGTATTCAAAAGCGGAGACCAACACATGATGTTCCACTGGGGAAGATACACCATACTTATCAGTAACATCTTACTTATAATAAGCATAAGCTTCTCCCACTTCTCCATGACCACATCTTGCTGAAACACAACAAAACTCTTCCATAGCAAACCTGATGAGGACAAATGGTAAGAACAAAGTGCAAACAAATTCTACCATATTTTTTCTTTATTCCATCTAGGTAAACAAGATTGTTTAGACTCATCAACACTCAAATATCTTTTGGCTTATCAGATGAAAAGGAAACTGGTCAGTCAATCAAAAAGATCTGGATTTTCATACATTTGGAGGGAGAGATCATTATCTAATAAAATCTGCATCATTTACTTATTCAGTGAAACTCTGCAGCCATACAGAAGGCAAAAACTTTCATTCTGATTACAAAAAGTAAGCACAGAAAAAGATTTAAATAAAAACAAACCTTCTGCAATACACATTTCATATTAACAAACACATAGGAAACTATTTGGAGTTTACGGCTATAAGGAAGCAATTTATGGAAAGTGTCTGCCAGTGGAAAAACAAAAAAAAAGTGAAATAAAAAATCACAATCACCAGAAAATAACAAGAATTGCCCATGGGTCCCCACTGGATGACAAGCTCACCATCAGAGGTATCATTCTCAGTTTATTTATATTCCTAGGCATTATTTCATTCAGAACTTTAAAACTAAGGTTCCAGGTCTACAACCAAGAGTGTAGGCACTGAGTTTCTCATTCACAGACTTGATCCAAAGCCCATTGTCAGTTGGCAGTATTACTACTTCCTTGAATGGGTTTAAAAATGACATCTGAGGTCAGCATGATGCTCTCCTTATTCTGTCAGAAATTCCACTGAAGCAGTGCAGTATGCATATTCACATAATTACGTGTATCTTATTCCTGAAACTGAGGTCCCTGACCTTTGTAAAACAAAAATAGAATACATACCAGACAATGGTTACAATAATGTTTGAAACTATTCTGACATGATGCACTGCTTGGTTTTTAAATTTTTTTCTGTCACTACTGCTGGAGTTGTTTACAAATGTTTGAAGAAATGACTGTCAAAGCTCTTATCTTTCAGCACGGATTCTTCCATTATGCATCTAAAGTAATAACAGCTAATAAGCTTCTCACACTCATTTCAGGCAATGCACTTGGGCATATACTTGAGAAATAAAGATAGACTTGTATATTTAATTTTTTTCAATTTCTTTTAAAATTAAAAAAACTAAAAAAATTACATCAAGACATGAAAACAACCTTTAAACCAGAAATGGAAGGGAATTTTTTCATCATTGCTGTAGTTGCCTAGAGCTCCAATCATAGGTTACTAGAGAAGACAATAATATTAAATCATAAATAAAAACTATTTTTCCCGTTAAAAGAAAAAACTGAATACACAGATACTTCTCTCAAGAATAGTTTCAGAGAAATTTAGAACCAATGATACATTTCCAAATGAAAACATTTGCCATTTGTTTAATTGAGATTTGCAAGTTCACAAATCATACTGTATCAGTGGTGTAGAGAATGTCAGTCTCTCTTTTCCTGTGATGCGGTTGGTTCTTCATTTAATAAACTGCTTAACTGTTTCTGTGCACATGAGAGGAAAAGTTCCAAACTAGACAGATTTCTCTGACGAATAACTTGATCAAGCTGTTGAAATAAGGAAAGAAAGAAAGAATAAGAGAATCTAGAAATAAATATTAGGGTTTAATTAGCAAAAATTCATACATATTCACCAACAAAAATTCAAACACCAAATTCAGCAACCATCCACAAAAAGAATTTTTAATACACACATTTTAGTATCAGCTTTTAAACAATTATTTCTTTCCAAAATAAAATGTACGTAGGTCACTTTGAAAGCAATGCCTTCTATTTATTTCCAAGGAAACTACAACAGACAGGAAGAACATATAACACTATTTGATAGAGCAAATTCTCAGCTACAAAACACTATTTTTCAACATACTGACCAACATTAGCTATGCATTTTTGCCTATGCTGAAAAGGAGCCTGTATGTTGTGCTCATAAAAATCTGCACCAGCAGATGTGCCCCACTGTCATTGTTGTCACTGCTGAAATGTACCACATATTGTCTCACTGTGCTTACATTCACTGTTTGGTCTCCAGAAATGTTCAAGCAACAGTGAATATGTCAGTGAGCTCCATTTTTTTCTGCATAGAGGAATTCTCTGAAACACCTTTGTTTCATATGCCATTTTGTCAGACCCCGCTTTGCTGCCATCTGTCACACAGCAATAAAATGGAATGGAATACTGGCTGGGGAGGTTCGACTTCTACTGCCATACCACCAACATCTGCCTCTGACATTGTGGGACAACATAATAAAATAGGATGTATAACTTTCAGAGCAGACCTCTTATTTAAATAACAGCTGCTACTGACAAGAAACTGAAAGACTAAACACTAAACCAAGCTCTGAAGAATCCGTACCTATAAAGGTCAAGAACAAAGAACAAAATGGGCACACTGTTGATGTGATGATGGATCTCTCCTGATTTGAAAGGTATCTTGATTCTCTAGTCCAAAATAAAAAGAACAGTTTGTATGAAGAAACTTGCAGATGTTTTTCTGCTTCTGACCTGACCATTCCCTTTGGGGAATGGATAGATACAGTCCAATTCATATAAAATCATATGTTACGTCTTAAGAAAGGATGTGAGAATCCAGTTTCTCAAAATATTATTATGTCATCAAATCCTATTGCTTTTGATAGATATGTTGGATGATCTTAACGTGAAACTGATTTTCATTGGTTTTCCTTTTATGGCATATTGCATCATCTTGACGCTCTTATTAAGAGAGTCTTTCATTGAGCTTTGATCAAGAGCTTTGGCTAAGCTCTTTATTTTCTTTTTTTTTTTTTTTTGCAACTTCTCCTTGCCGATTCTTTAAAAATAGGTTCTTCTTTAAAGTAGCTTACCAAATGTGTGTTCCGTTATCGTGCTGTTAGTTGTATCAAGGCAGTGAACTCCAGCTGTACATTGTAAGTTCATTTCACTGAAAACTAAGTAAATGTTCAATGTGTGCAGCTGTTGGCTGCAGTATGAACAATACAGAATTTATTCAGGCTTGAGATGGACTTTATGCTTCATGAATTAATAACAAATTTGAAGAACCTTTGTTGAGGCTCAAGTGGTTAGTTGGAAGTCTCCCTTTGGAAATAAAGCTAATTGATTGTTAAAAGTTTATGCAAATTCAGTAACATAAAAGTTCAGAACTCGTCACTTAAGCTGAAAGGGACATTTTAAAATTCTTCCATGCTAAAGTAGTTGACTAAACACTCAGAAAAGACTTAGGGTTTTCTCATGACACAAAACAAAACAAAAAAATAGTGAAATGATACCGATTTTGAAAATAGTACATTGAAATGGCTGTTCAGAAGGGGAGCATTCTCATTAACTGGGAAACAGAAAGAAATCCAGTGAAACTTCATTATATAATAGATTATTTAATCAAGTGTTTGGAACAGCCAGTTTTTTTGAAGACTGCCTCAACATTACAGTGTTGCTCCTTGCATAATATATAATTAAACAAGTAGGTTTTTTTAAACCTAGTTTTTCTAAACAGTCGTCCCTTTGTATTTAGAAGGCCCTGTTCACTTCATGGAATGATCTCATTATTTAAGCAAACATTAATGGATATCTGGTAAATTCAAACTGAATGTGACTCATATGCAAACATAATGAGTATGAATAGCATATTAGGGATGGAGTATTCATATAACCAAATTAAGTTAGCTGCTTTAATTCTGTAGATACTGAAAAATGTACTGTATTGGTTTTGATCTACCACAAGAGAGGAGATTTTCTACATCCCACCATCACTGTATTTAGTATTAATGTTTTCAGTCATATTAAATTTATACAGTTCAATGCTCTCAATTCTGTATGTCACGTCCTAGAAGCATTCACATCCTTCACATTTTCCCTTTCTAGCATAATTATGCACAAATAGATACATTTTCAGGGCATAAGTTCTTAGTTCTTCTTCCACCAACTATTTCCCAAACATCTAAAAATTTCAAATGGCTAGAGTAGAAATGCAGTCAGAACTCTTAAGTATTTACTATATATCAATTATTTTATCCCTTACTAGAAAATGATAACATATTTTACAGACAACCCAAATTTAGGTTTAGGTATGAAATTATAAGGATGAAAATAGGATCTAATCATAGTAAAGATACATTTTATTATTAACCTCACAGTGGCTTAAGGTTCAGCCAGAGATGTAAAGAAAGCAAAATTGTTACATAAGGGTCCTCCACTTTTCCCTGTTGTGTAAATACTAAGGTGAATATCTTTGAAAACTATTTGTCAGATGTCATTATTTTCCAGTAGCGAACAGATTTCAAGCTGTAGAAAATGGTAGATACATTTCTAAAAATGTATACTGAACAATTTATCAGTACTTCAAATGATAATCTGATGATTAATGTAGCCAAATGCAATTCCACTCACTCTTCTGTCTCTGTAATTCTAAAAGGATTTAATGTTTACAATGACTTGAGACTAAAAATGAATGAAGATATTGAGTACTGTTGTTACTTTTTAACTGGAACAGTTGATCTCAATCACATATGTTGTAAAAATAAAGAACAAACATGGCATTACTATTTAATGAAGCAGAGCATCTTCTCTTAAACATAATGAAATCAGAAACCAGTTTTTGTCTCCTGTGAATTTCTTAAGAAATTCATGCAAAACAATGATACAAAATATTGAATACATCAATAAATCATTTTAATACATTCATATATGTGTTTTTATTTATCCATAGAAGAGAAATAAAAAACTTCAAATCCTGAAAAGTACCCTTGTCACTCAAAGAAAATCAAGTTCATGAAAAGACAGGAAATTTCAAATGTAAAATAGTTCATGTAATTGAAAACACTTAGATTGATGTATAGCAGAATGTGTTCTGAAGACTGAACTTAGTAGGTCTAGATTAGTGGAGTTGATAAAAAGGCTTTCCACCTATTTAGTGCTTACAAGTAGCTGCTTGTTAGCTGTTGAGTTTAATTTAATTTAATTCCAAGGTAATTCCTTTAATTCAATAGTGATTATCCACAAGGAATTGTTTACAGACGCTATTCTGATGTCATTACACACATATTTTCCAAGTGACTAGTAATATGAGCAATCCTACATATTTCAGCATCTTCTTGTCCTCCAAGTCCTCCTCAGTAGAAAAATGACATTTCAACACTGGAGGTAAAAGTAATCAAGATTTTATTGTATTTGTTGTAAGTTTATCTTCTTTTATATTTAATCTTGGTTTCTCTACATATTTTCATTTTTACAATTCTGTTTTAACTGAGTTCCTCCACACTTTGAAAAGTATCTCCATGGAGAACACAATATTAATAAAATGTGTTCATGATGAAAACTGCTTCTCCTAAATATTTATGTACTTAAAAATTAAGGACTAAAGGAAAAAAAAAATCTTCAAGGCCCACTAGAATCAGGAACATAATTTAATTCTACACAGTTGATATAATATTAAAAGTATACTGGGTTGTTCATGAAGCAATTACTCTAGATGTAAAACAACTTCCTTGTTGTCATCAATCATTGTTGTGATCAAATTAAAATTTAGGTACTTCTGTTCTATCTAATTGTATGTAAATCTGTAATAACTTGTAAAAAGTTCACTAAAACATCATATAACATCACTCTGCATTATGAAATACAGATAAAAAATGGTCTTTCTAAAGAATGACCTGCACTTCTGTCCTAAGTGAATGAAATGACTGCATTTTAGATCTTACATAAATTTTTAACTGCAGTCACTTTTTATGAATAATATAATTCTTTCTGAAACATTGTGAGTTTTCTTGTGTAATTACAACCTCAGCTTTTGCAGAATTTTCCTGCTCCCATTCACAGTATGGAATAATCCATTCAAATGCACTACTGCAACTTAGTGCAAAATTCGTTGTATATACTGTACTCTATATTGGCTTACAAACTCAAGTGTTCAATAGAATATTGCAGTGTAATTATAAGACTCATAGGTGTCTTCTCACAGTCTGATCTGTAGACATTTGTCTTTGAGGAAAAATAAAAAATGAGGGCACAATTTTTGGTACAATTTTTATGAGGTATGTTTTGTGGTGTTTTTTCTTTTTTTTTTTTCTTTCACAACTAATCCACACATGAGCCACAGACACGATTCTGAAAAATTCCACAGCTAGAGAAGTTCAGCAATGTGATCATATTTTCTAACAAAACTATGGTTTCAGAAAGTTTTCACAGTGCACTGACATGAGCTTCTCTCCATAGATTCAACAAAAGGCTTTAAAATTTTCCCAAGTGCATTAAATATAACAAAAAACCTGTGGAACCTGCAAATCTGTGAGTTGGATGAGGAAACAATGAACTAGTTCCTCTCATTCCTTTAATGGATGAGAAGGAAAACAGATCCATATGGTACATATGGGTAGCAGAGCCTATTTTCAAGTTAATCCCAGAACAGGACATTTTTGTCTGTTCACCTGTGAATTTCTACTTTTGATAACACTTACTAAGTATACAAAAATGAGGTTCTTCATGGCTGTAATTTATACAGTATCTGCTACTCATTAGAAGGTCATCAATGTTCAAGACAGAATCTCTAGAAAGAGTCTGAAATGTGAAAATGTTTCTTTCTCCTTATAATAAATAATGCTGCAACTTCTAATCCTTAAGGAATTTAGGCTCCAAACTTGATCAGTTAAACCATTAAAATAATCCCATATGTTGGAGACATCTTTAAAACAGATTTCCTAGTCTGCTGAAAGTGGTGAGAAAACACCCTGTCAACCCTCTCAGAATCTCTACTCTCTCCCAGTTGGACACAGGAATGTTAGAAAATGCCAACTTTCCTTCAAATAAATAAAAGAAGGAAATTTACTCTCAATCAAGGAATGCATAAAGGAGCTAAAAATCATTGCAGCACCTGCTCAGACTACTGTAAAAGGTGAAAAAAGGACATTATCTAGGAAAACAAAAATAATAATGGAAATACTTATGTGTACAAACACATAAGCAACCTCTGGATAGATCTATCTATTGAATAGCTTAGCAACATAGGATTCCTTTATTAAACTATTTACTGGTAATAACCATATATTAAGTATATAGAGTTACTGTAACTGTTACTGTAATTGCTGATGGGTATAGCAATCAGATACAACATACTTAAGACAAACATACGGAAATACATTTAAACAGTATTTAAGTATCTAGATATATTATACAATCAAATGCCCTTGTATAACCTTAAAGACTGAGGTCCTAATGCTGCAAACTTTCAGATGCCTGCAAAATCTTCAATACACTATTGACTCTCCCACTATTAAGGTCACTCATGTGTGTCATGTGGACATGCACCTCTTTGATTCCTAAAGGCTTCCAAAAGAAAAGCTTTTGGAAAAACTTGTTGAATTTGTAGAAAACAAGTCTCTTCCTTATAGCATAATATCCAAAGCATGAAAATGTTCATTAAATACATGAAGTCAGATTTCTTTTTTATAGTTATCTATTTTTAAAGCAAAAATATCCCAAAACTGTCATATCCCACTGTTCTTCTCTTGTAGAATTATTGAAGAGCAGCAGAAAAGCACAGATCAGTTCCACTAATAAAATAACAAAATAATTAAATTTGGCACCTGTATATTATGTGAAAACTGCATTTAATTAAATTAATGGAACAGCATAATAAGGAGTTACTTTGAAGGCTGCTTTCAATGTTTTATAGACTTATGGGTTTAGTAATGCTGGCTTAGACTGGACAGGTTTCAAATAAAACCCAACTTCCCACATGTTGTATCACACAGGACCAATTCTTATTTTCCTTTGGGCACTAGATTTTCTTCTAATTTTGGGGGGGAAAAAAATGTATTTGCAGTGGATAACAATCATCCTCTTGATAACTTTGTTTTCCCTGCCAATACTCAGCACCTTAACTCAGTTTGATAACTCTGTGAACGTTACTACAACTATATTACAAATAGAGCTATGAGAGTGAATCTATGTTGTATCCACTTCTGAGCTACATTTGATTCTACCCATCATGGAACTCAGCAGTGTCCACAAAATCTCTGAAAGAAAAATGGTTAGCATTTGGTTCTGCAAGTGCCTACACAGTTCCTGATATGTACAGTCCCTTCAAGACAGATGCAAAGCAGAAGACAAATCAGAATGTAACCACGGGCCATCTTCATCAGATCACCTTCTCTGATATGGAAGTAGGAACTGGAAACATATAATAGCATCTAAACTATGGAAACCTAAATGATCTAACAGCTTTCTATCCAGGCTGGTCAGATCCTGGGTCCTTACTGTTTTAAGTACCCAAGTCAGTTTTAGTCACTATCAAATGCTGTTTTAATATGACTACTAAAGACTTGTTAGAGACTACACAGGGCTTCTGTGAAGCATCATAACCACAAATTATAAGATGTGACAGGACGAAACCATACATACTTGAAGGAAGAGGGAAAGATCATATCATATGAAATACCTATATTTAAAGTTATATTACCATTCTAGATAGATTCTCAAAAAGAAACTCAACAAGGAATCAGGCTGCAGTAAATCTGGTAAATTAAGTCAGTAGTAACCATGTATGCATTGAAATAAGTAATTAAGCATTAAGGTTTAGGGAATAGAAATTTTCTACTATCCAGACAGGCTTTTCTTTGGCCATACTTAAAGGACTTCTTCAGTACTGATTGGATTGTTCATGTTTTCACTGTCATTTACTGAATATTTCATTTGGAAGTTGAAGCCAAACTTCTGCAGCAAAATTCAGAGCATTTGCTGCAGAAGCACCTTAAAAAGTTGCTGATGCAACAATGTCATCAAAGAAAAGAAATACCATAAAATCTAAAGATGTAAGAGATCTTGGTCAATCTACTGAGAATTACAATAAAGTTGATCACTGTGGAATATCTCTTTTGCAATTTGACAGCCTTGTATATGCCTGCTCAAAAAGATGTTGCTAGCCATGTTTTTTGCTTCAAGATTCCTAAGGATCCTCTTGTTGCCAATAGAGACTTGTAAAAGGACAAGGAGTTGGCCTGTAACAACAAAAACAAAATTGCAGATGATTTTAGTTTCAGTTAATCCAAGTTGATCATATTGAACTGATTAATTTTCCTATAGTAAAAAGTAAGGTGGATAACATCAACTTCATAAAATTTGTAACTGTCCCTAAGCAGTATACCTAATATTGAGAGATTGACTGGTGTAGTAACTCCCTGGTATGGCATGCCAGAGAGAAAGATTGTGTCAGAAGGACTAATAGAAGTGCCTTTACACTAAAGCATGCAGCATGGCAAAATAAGCAGGAGGAGTTGGAAATCATGATGTGTTTGGAAAATTATGATCTGGGTGCTATCATGGAAATGTGGTGGAATGACTCACAAAACCAGAATACCACTGTAGATGGCTATCACCTTTTTAGGAGAGATACGCTAGGTAGGAAGGGTGGAAGAGTTGCCCTCTATGTTAAAGACTGGTTAGACTGTGAGGAGCTCCCTCTGAGAAATGGCAAGGAGCAGGTTGAGAGCCTGTGGGTTAGAATTAGGGACAGAACTAATAAAGGGCATCTTGTAGTAGGGCATCTACTACAGGCCACCTGATCAAGGGGAGCCTGCTGATGAGTCCTTCTTCATTTAGCTTCAGGAGGTGGTGTGTTCACAGGCATTACTCCTGATGGGAGATTTCAACCACTTGGATAACTGCGGAGAAAATCACACAGCAAGCTGCAAGAGATCCAGGAATCATAGAATCATAGAATGGCCTGAATTGAAAAGGACCATAATGATCATCTAGTTTCAACACCCCTGCTGTGGGCAGAGTCAGCAACCACTAGACCAGGCTGCCCAGAGCCACATTCAGCTGGCTTTGAATGCCTCTGGCGATGGGGCATCTGCAAGAATCCACCAGGAATCTCCTGGAGTGTGTGGACGATAACTTTCTGGTTCAAGTATTGGATAGACCAGCAAGAGGTGAAATGTGGCTGGATGTGGTGCTCCCCAGTGCAGAGGAGATCATTAAAGGCATTAAGTCTGAAGACAGCATAGGCTGCAGCAGTCGTGCCCGGGTTGAGGTTGGGATCTCAAGGAACATAGGCCTGGCAAAGAGTGGGGTCAGGACCCTGAACTTAGGGAGAGCAAATTTCAGGCTGTTTAAGGAATTGTTGGATGAGATCTCCTGGGAAGATCTCCTTACAGACAAAGGAGTGGAAGAAAGTTGGCTATTTTTCAGGGATGCCTTCCTGAGAGCACAAGAACTCTCCATCTCTCCAAACAAGAAAGTGGGCAGGGGAGGCAGGAAACTGACAGGGCTTGGCAAGGACCTGCAAGTCAGGCTGAGGGAAGAGACTGTACCAGGTGTGGAAACCAGGGTGTGTCAGCTGGAGAGAAAACAGGGATGCTGTCCGAATTTGCAGAGAGAAGATTAGAAAAGCAAAGGCACGGACAGAACTGAACTTGGTGAGGGATGTTAAAAACAAGAAGAGATTCTATAAGTACATTGGCCAGAAGAGGCATGCCAAAGAGAGCATACCTCCTCTGGTAAATGAGAAAGGAGAACTAGCTACAACAGATATGGAGAAGGCTGAGGTACTAAATGAGTTTTTTGCCGCAGCCTTCACTGGCAGCCAGGATTCTTGTATTTCTCACATCCGTGGGGACTGGAAAAAAGGAAACGTCACTCTCATTCATATGAAAGGAAGGAAGGAGGACTCGGGGAACAGGCCAGTGAGCCTCACCTCTGTAACTGGGAAGATCATGGAACAGATCCTCCTAAAAGACACGTGAAGGTACATGAGGGATGAGCAGGTGATCCGAAACAGCCAGCATGGCTTTCTCAAAGGAAGGTTGTGCCTGACCAATCTGATGGCCTTCTATGATGGAGCAGAAACATCAGTGGACAAAGGGAAGGCGACCAATGTCATCTACCTGGACTTGTACAAGGCCTCTGACATGGTCTCCCACCACATCCTCATCTCTAAATTGGAACGATATGGATTTGAGGAATAGACTATTCAGTGGATAAGGAATTGGTTGGAAGGCCATAGACAGAGGGTTGTGTTGAATGGCACTATGTCCAGGTGCAGGCTGGTGACAAGCAGTGTCCTCCAGTGGTCTGTCCTGGGACTGGAGCTCTTCAACATCTTCATCAATGACATTGACAATGGGCTGGAGTGCACCCTCAGTAAGTTTGCTAATGACACCAAGATGAGTGGTGCAGTTGACATGGTAGAAGGAAGTGAAGCCATCCAAAGGGCCCTCAACAAACTTGAAACATGGGTCTGTGTGAACCTACTGAGATTCAACATAAAGTGCAAGGTTTTGCACTTGGATTGGAGCAATCCCAGATACTGGAAGAAGAAATCCTTGAGAGTAGTCCTGTGGAGAAGGACCTGGAGTTCCTGGTGGATGAAAAATTAAACACGAGCCAGCAGTGTGCTCCTGCAGCACAGAAGGTCAATGGTATCCTGGGCTCCATCGGAAGAGGGAGGATCAGCATGGACAGAAAGGTGATTGTCCCTTTCTACTTTGCTTCTGTGAGGCTCCATCTGGAGTACTGTGTCCAGGTCTGGGGCCCCTAGTACAGGAAAGATGTGGAGTTGTTGGAGACAGTTCTGAGAAGGGCCATAAAGATGATCAGAGGGTGGAGCACCACTCCTACAAAGACAGGCTGAGGGAGCTGGGCTTGTTCAGCCTGGAGAAGAGAAGGCTGCAAGGAGACTTCACTGCAACCTTCCAGTATTTAAAAGGGGATTATGAAAAGGAGGGAAGTATCAACTTTTTACCCAGGTAGATAGTGATAGGAGTGGGGGGGGGATGGTTTTAAGCTCAATGAGAGATGGTTTAGATTGGATGTCAGGGGGAAGTTCTTCACAGAGAGAGTGGTGAGGTGCTGGAACAGGCTGCCCAGAGAGGCTTTGGATGCCCCCCTCCCTGTAGGTGTTCAAGACTAAACACCCAAAATCTAAAGATGTAAGAGGGCCCTGGGCAACCTGGTCTAGTACAAGATCTGGAGGTTGATGGCCCTGCCTGTGGGAGGGAGGCTGGAATGTGGTGATTCTTGGCATCCATTCCAATTCATGCCATTCTATGATTCCAATTACACATACACAAAAATTCTGAATTAAGAAACACCCATGGAATACAAATAATTTAATACAAACTTGTCTACAAAGAAACAGATGAGTCCGAAAGAAAAAGGCAACAAATGAATAGTGTATATATTTCATTAATAATAACTTCACCAAGTACTCTAAACATCCACTTAACTCGGTGTAATGAAATATTAAATGTTTAACCTCCATAATACATTTGTCCTTTGTCTTTCTCTTATTAGGGTGCTAAAATAGTAGTACTTATGTTCATTCACACAAGGATGTACAGCCTTTGTTAGTGGGGTTTTGTTTGTTTTGATGATTTTTATTTTTATCAGCTATTCTTAGTCAATCTTAAATTCTCTTCTGAATGCTTAAGGAGAAGAGCCACAAGTTGCATTAAAAATGCCTAATTCTACTTATCTAATTAAGAATTAATTTTACCTGTACTTAACTTCAAAACTTATTTTGAGTAAGTGTACAGAACACATAAGAGGCAATCTCAAAAGATATGATCTGGTTATGATTCTGATTTCCAGAAATATTATTCTAAAGTCTTGCACAATTATAGTACAACTAGGACGGATCAGGAGTAACACAGAAGAGCCTCATTTACAGAGGACAGGAGGAATGTAAGGATGCCTCACTTCCTCTTATCACACACAGCTTTCCTGATAAACAATAGAAAGAAATAAGGAACTCTTACTGTCTTGTCAAATTCTTGCATAATAGAAGGACCATGCATGTCAGACTTTGTGTATTCCTCAGGTGTTGCTTAATCAACTAATGACATAGAAAAAAACACTATCCACTGATGGATACATTTGGGTGATGTTAATACTGTAAACCTTTGTTAATGTGAACAGACTACTCCACAGAGAAATTTTAACAATTATGTGATTGCAGACAAAATCCAAAGCTGGCATATATCTTACCAGTTGTATATATAATTATTTATGTATGTTGGATTAAAAGAAATATATCTAAGCAGTTCTGAAATATTGAATGTGATAATTCATCCTGACATTTTTTTTTCCTTTTGGCTTCGATATCACAGTTTTTCTCAGCTATAATACCACTCGACTTTGGTTTGAACTGGAATTTTGCCTGGATAAAGAGTACAGGCTTAACCTTGGTCTTTGAAGACTTAGACAGTGAGGCACGAAAGGACATGTGAAACAGTTTCAACTTAAGGAAAGAATTTCAAACTCTTGTAATTTTACTACAGAATAATTGCAAAATACATACAATAGATTATGTATTTCAACTAAATCACTTTCATCAACATACATGATTAATCAAGGAGAGTCAAAACTATAATTTTGCTTATTTAATATTTTCCTTTAGATTTTAATGAAACTAAGTAAGTGGCAGAGAACTGTATTTTTCCCCTATGCATTTTTAAACATTTAAACACAGTATTATAATTTCTAGGAAATTAAAAATTCTTTTCATTCATTACTGAGAAGTGGCAGAAAATGTCATAAATCGCTCTTAAGAAAACTGTCTAATAGGATCAATAGAATATAATATTCCTCCATCATTTTAATATCTAGAAATGATATTTCAAAATATCATAGAGATTAAAAGTTGAGGAAAAACACACATCTAATTTCTGTACTACATGCAGGATGCTGCTTAATCATGTCATCACAGAAGAGAAAATGGAGAGCAGGTATACCAACTCACCTTACAGTACAACTTTACATATATCCCTTACTTAATTCTTCGGATTTATACTGGTTTTTTTTGAGTTGGGTAAAGGAGCAGTGTGAAAATGCTTCTGCAGCCTCAGTGTAAATGTTTCTTTAATCCTCTTAAGGCCAAAAAACAGGCCCAGCTGAATGAGCAGGAAACTAAGCTGAAGAACTCTCAGTGACCCTATCATACTACTGTCTCTCTTGGCACTGATCTGTTGGTCACAAGTTCATCCTGGGTGGGGCACAGATGTTCAAACATCAGGCTAATTTAAAGCACCAATATGTGAACCCTGATAACAAATATGTGCCTATCTGATGGTGACGTGCTTTGAAGTAACACGAAATTTTGCACTGGTAACTTATAGCTAAATTATTAAAATAGCTGACACAAAACTATACAAAATATAGATACCAAAATAGATTATGTGATTAAATAGTTTCACATACAAGTTTGTTGTTTACACTGAATTTTGTGCTGCTGAAGCAAATTAATGAATTCAACCCCAAATTATACAGCTTTATTGTTTTTCTTTTAAAGTTGAAAGGTAGGGGGATGGAATTTAAAAGAAAAATGTTCAAGGTGATACCAAACTTTAAAACCTGGGAAACCAGTCTGTTAAAATGTGTTGGTGGTAACATTCAGGGTTTAGACTCCCATTAATGTGGCCTGAGGGAAAACAAACACTTTTTCTGAAATTCTGAAATTAAACTTTGTGTTTGCCCACTGCAATATTCACAAATGAGAATAACAACAAGTCCATACTTTGTTCTAAGTTGTATTAAAATACAGCAAGTATTAAAAAAAAGAATCACTCATTTGACATTAATAGTTTAGGAGAAACTGATTTTCAGACTCTCTACTTGCCTTTGCCTTCAAATAATAAGCTTTCAGGTGAAAGCTGTGCTTGATTCTTAAGCACACTTAAAAAGAATGCAAATCAAAATTTTGATAATCACCATCACTGGAAAGAATGATTTTTAGAATGATTTTTACCTAGACAAAATGAATTCTCTGCTTTTGATGTACGATTTTGCAGGTGACAAAACAAATGGATTAGTAAATGAAACTCATCTAACTATAACACGACTACTTTCTATGCATTCACAGCAATGGGATATACTATTACCATAAATCTTAAAAATCATTTTAGATCTAGTTATATTTAAATTCTGACTCATATTCTCAGCTCCTTTTCCTAAATAAATTGCCTACAAGGTGATAATGTGCTGCTGCAGGTGTTGCCTTTTCCTCTCTCTCCTGAGGTTGTAGCAGGAGCCTTCTTTAGTTGCACAATGGAGATGGACTGACAAAAATTTTAGGCAATTTAAATAAATGGAAAGGATATATAATCTAAATGTATATTTTTTTTCTTCACCCCAAGAATCCATATTCTTATAGTGTAATTTTTGTGGATTTAAAGTTATATTAAGAATCAAGTTTCAGGAGATTTTGCTTAACAGCAATGGTTACTGCCAATAGATGTATCACAAAAGTGGATAGATACATCCTGTAGAGAAGCACAGACAGTAAAGACGCAGTCAATGGGAGAAGTTGAAGGAATTCAGTCAAATGTAATTGAAAGAGGTTAACTACACAGCAAATGTCTAGAAAGCAACCATTCAGTCATTTCAGAAACAACAAAATGTAGTTCAACAAATTAGTTGAACTTTATGCCAACTTTTGGTTGGACAGAAAGCCAAAATGCTACAAAAATTGCTTTAATTACAATGTGCCACAAATATGATAATAAAGCTAAAGACTAATGTATGGGTAAAATGAAAATGGTTCCAAACATTGTGACATTTCCTCAGAAGTGGAAGCATCGATTATACAGATTTTACTACAGAGAAAATGTAAAAAATAGAAAATCTTCTAAAATAGATATTTTAAAATCTTGAGTGTGAGAAAAAAATCACACGTCTGATAATTGAGTCCAATAGGACATTTTTGTTTTTGTAGATTTACAATTTTGTTTTCAAATGACTATATCTGAAATTGCCTGATATCCAATCAAAGACACCTTCTCTTGTCTGCTGATTTCCCCTTTAACTTGATTCAATTCAAAATAAAAAGTGCTATAAACAAGGTAGGCTACCTTTTGTGTAGTAAGGTATTTTTCATATTCATACAAATAATGTAAAAAACTACCTTTCTAGTCGTAGTACTGAATTATACTAATGAGAAATTATAGTCTAATTTGTTTAAGAAGAACTTAACTGATGATTTTGTGATGATTTTGATGGATGAATAACAGCAACTATATAGACATATAGATATCTTCTCACCTGAGTAAAGGTCAGAAGTTTCTCCTGGTCATTGAAATTTTTCCTCAGAATTTCAATGACCAGGAGAAACTTCTGACCTTTACTCAACAGGGTAGAAAGCCCAATTCATGTTAACATTTACACTGAAATTTAAGCATTTTCCTGTAGTCTTTACCTTGAGTAGTTCTAAATGCGAGACATTAGTTTTCATGAAAAAACCAGTCTAGGATTTTAAAGAATGATGAACCTTAGACAAATGGACCTTATGGCCAATGCATTTTAGGATAACTTGCACTTTAGGAAACTGCTATAAACATGTATTAAGGTAAACTCTAGTATTTTTCAAACATTCTCAGTCTTCATCACAAGCGAGTAAAAATACATCTGTTTCTTCTAATTGTACAGTAGATACATAAGCTGACTGTCCTAGCACACATCAGATCCACAGAAAGGCAAACTCCCACACATCTTTTTGTCTGGGCAAAACTGCACAGAAAACACACGGTCAAGGAAACTACGAAGTACAACTAGGATTCCAGCACCTAAAAGTAATCACAGCACTACCAAGTTAAAGTAATAATTTCTTTACACAATACCAGAAAAGAAACTTTACAGCTTACTTTTCTCACTGCTTTGCAGTAAGACAGATGTGGTTTATACCAGCTTGCCAGTGATTCTTAAATACAAATATAGTACAGTTTCTTAGTTTCTATAACATTGGAAAAAAAACTAGCTAATACTAACCCCTCTCTCCTTCCATCCTCCCCCCCCCCAAAAAATCTTATTTTAATATCTGCAATTATTAAGTGTGTATTTACATTTTGGTAAATATTAGTCATAAATACAGTGTTTAATTATGCATCTTCTAAAAGTTGTGAGGCAAAACTTCACAAATCACATGTGAACACACAGCATTACAGTGAATTTCTCTTACAATGGTTATATCCTGGCTTTCAGCTTCTGCCATGTAAAGTGAGATGGGATGGCAGATAAGAGTCTGCAGACTGAACAAATGTAAGTCTGTTATTCAAGTAATTACTCAAGTCCTTACATGTAAATTTATTTCTTAACCTCTGTAAGCCAAAATATGCTCTCTGAAGTCTACAAAAGCTGCATACATTAAGCAGTTGTCTGATACATGTAATTTGTTTGGTTTCCAGTAAACTTTCCCGAAGGAAGATCAATGCCATAAATTAAAATTTGCTTGCTGTCTATGTGGGGTAGTAGTTTAGCAACACAAACACAGAAAATGGTTACTGGTTAATGCATTTGCTTCACAAAGTACATCTTTGTCATTTAGAACATTTCTTTCAATAACCTGTTCAGTACAAGAACATTTACTTGGTAGAAAACTCTCTTTCCCAGCTTGCTTTTTCCTATGTATGTCAACTACAAGAGTTCCTTTTTCTTTCTGCACAGCTAGTGGTCACTAAAACTAAGAATTACATAATGGTTTACATAGGTAAAATATTCGAGTACTGCATTTTTTCCTGCTATAAACATGCAAACGATAACACTGAATGAATACTTTATGAAGCACTCAATAGCAATGAATCGACAGTAAATTACTTAACTATTAGATTAATAAGTGATTTTAAATTAGTGGCTGACAATAAAAATACTGGAACTGAACAACAGAATAATTTTGTAGCTCCTCTTTTCATAAAACTCACTAACATTTGTGGAATTTTAAGAGTTGAAAATACCTGGTTTTGAACAAAAGGCAAATAAAATTTAAGTAAATTATGTAGAAGAAATCTGAACATTTACCATATATTTTTAAAAAAATATGAAGCAAAGAATTTCCTGACTTTTCTAGCAAGAAACAATTGGAAGAAGAGTTTAGTTTGAAGCACAGCAGTGACCAATTAGCTACTTTGATGACTAAAGTTTTTCTAAGACATTCAGATTTTTTTTTTTTTTTTAATTTAATTCAGATTGACTCAGTTTCTGGACAGTTTGCACATACGTCAGCAGGAAAAACCACACTGCTATCTGAAAATTTCATATCTACTGATAAGTTACCCCCATAGTGACTAAAAATGAAAAACAAACTCCAAAACACTGTTGTTTTTCCTCAGTTTGTGTATTTGCACAATTGATAAGTTAAATTACACCTTTCCCTGCCCTATGCATTCATTGATGAGACGAGTATTTTAGAAGTTGAGAGGCCTTATTTACTTTGAGAAGGACATTGGCAGATTGGCCAAGATACCCCAAGCCAGTAGGAAGTAAATGTGATTGTGACTTTCTTGAACTCTTCTGTACGAGAGCAGAAGATATAAAGTAGAATGAAAACTCAGCCTGAACTGTGGGCGCCGTTCTAGTCTGCACAGATGTCCCCTTTAACAGATAGACATATACTTGCTTAAGTTGATATTACAATGAAAATTGAAATTGAAAACATTTAAGTGATCTGATGTCCTAGTTAGGAGACTAGAACACCCTCTGAGTGAGTGACCGCATGGAATGCCACTCTCCAGGTGGAATATTTCTTATGGGAGCAAAAGTGTTCCAGTATTCTCTCAAATCAATCTCCCACTGTCTTAAAAAAAATAATCTGAATGCTTTGTTGATGTTCCTTTTTAAGGAAAGCTTGATACAGCACTGTATGCCTTTGTCTGAGTAAGGCTCTTTTGTGCAACTTATATATCTCAGAAAGGGAAAAGTATTTTGTCAGTAGTGACACTGATCCTCAAATGAAAATAATTTTGAAAGGGACGGTGGTTTGTGGGTTTTTTTACCCTGAAAAAATCCTCACTATTTTCCACTAATAAAACTGTTGTAAACACATTACAGCTTCATAGTTTGTGGGAGTTGTCAAACTGATCAGCTTTTGACATAGTTTGCCTTCATCCCTAAAATGCTTACAGAAATGCTTTAAAGTAATATTCGACTCTCCTGACCTTAGTGATGTGTTGAAGGCATACTACAAGAAATTCTTACTTTTAAGTATGAAGTTTTAGTTGAATAATTTCACAGAGATAAAGTTTTAATGAACTACATATTTTTATTATTTCATGATATGAAAGCATAATGGATTTAATGTGCACTTATTCACCAAGGCTCCGGAGACAACTAGAAGCAGAAATATTAAACTATTGAATTAGACTTTAAATCATAATTTCATTTTTAGCATCTTACCACTTTACATAAGTTTGTTTTGTTGTATTTTTTCCACCTTTTTAGACACAAAAAATGGCTGCCAAAAATAAGAACTCAAATAAAAAATGTCTATATTTAGTAGTGAGGCAATAAATGGTATTTAATCCACAGATAGGTTCTACAAATGTGGTAGCAGCAGCAACTATCAAGCCAAGTGCTTCCTCCTACACTTCCCTATGACCTAGCATGCAGACATATTGCCTTGTTTAAAAAAAAATAAACAGTAAATGGCAGTATTAATTATTTTTAGTTTCTATTCACTTTGTTTACAAACAAGAACAAATGATAGACTGTACTCAACATTTCAGTACAATTTAGACCAATGTCCAACTAGCCCAGAATCAATCTTTACCAGAAGCAAACAGCAAGAACCCAGCAAAAAGTATAGCTGGAAAAGCATGCACTACCTCAGTTACTACCTTAGCCAGAGCAAAATATTTCTGTCTTTAACAGTTCTTGCCACCAAACAAGTGGCAATCCAATGAATTTCCAGTCAATTTAAAACAACAACAAAAAAGCAAAAACAAGTTTTAACATCTGCAACATTTGGTGGCAAGGAGTTCCACATATTATGGGAAGAACTGTGTGCTCCTGCTTATCTTTCAGCTCGTGTTTTTCTAACTGCATTATCTGACAATCTTATAAACATTAATCTCATATTATAAGTATCATTATTTACAAGGTTTCATGACTAGCTTTCAAAGGCAAACCTTTGTCAGAACGAACTGTTTCATCACAGGACCCTTCTGCAACTATTTAGTTAGAAGATAGCAGTTTTGAGGCTTCTGGTAAAATAAGGTCACAGATATCTTGGAACTGACATATATCTAATATAACTAAGAAGACAAGCATTTCTGAATGTTTGCATTTTTCCTTATTTTAATAAAGAATCTTTTTTATTTTTTATTTTTTTTAACAAATACATTTAAAAAAGTGAAAGAAAATTCAGTCGTCCACAAGGTAAGTATAAAATGTATAACCAAAAATAATCAGATCAAATACAAAATGGTGAGTAAACTCCAGACATGCTCTTGTAATGCCTCTTCATGAAACGTAGAAAAGACAAAAGCATAAAACACATTAAGTGTAGAAATCCGAGAAAATTAAAAATAATGGAAAATATCATATTGTACTTTTGCAACTGCATAACATCTATTTGAGAGAAACCCTTCTTGTGCATTTAAAAAAAAAATCAATCCTTACATCCCCCAGGTTGTATTGATAGTGATTACCCCAATTCAGGTGCAAGACCTTGCATATGAATTTGTCAAACCTCATGAGCTTCATCTGAGCCCACTGCTCAAGCCTGTCTAGGTCCCTCTGAATAGTATCCTGTCCCTCTGGTGTGTGGACTGCACCCTACAGATTGATGTCCTCAGCAGACTTGCTGAGGGTGCACTTGACCCCACTATCAATGTCACTGAATGAAGATATTTGAGAGTATCAATCCCAGCACTGAACCATGGGACACCACTCATCACTGATCTCCATCTAGACATGGAGCTATTGACCACCACTCTCTGGACTTGATCCTGCAGCCAGTTCTTCATCACTGAACATCCACAAATCCACAACCCATCAAATCCATATCTTTCTAATTTGTGAGGTACTGTGTCAAAGGCCTTATTTGAAGTCCAGATAGAACACATCAGTGATACTTCCCTTGTCCACTGATTGAGTGACATCATCAGAAAAGGACACTAGGTTAGTCAGAGAGGATTTGTCCTTGGTGAAGCCTTGCTGGTTTTCCTGTATCACCTCCCTATCTTCCATGTGCCTTAGTATGGCTCCATGAGAATCTGCTCCATGACCTTTCTCAGCACAGAGGAAAGTCTAACAGGACAGTAGCTCCTGGGATCATCCTTCTTACTCTTCTAAAGAAATGCCTTTTTTCCAGTCACCAGGGACTTTACCTGATTGCTACAACTTTTTAAATATCACAGAGTGGCTTGGCAACTACATCAGCTAATTCCCTCAGGACTCTGGAATGCATCTTATTGGGATCCATAGATTTCTGGATGTTCAGGTTCCTCAGGTGGTCACGAACCTGATCTCCACTTACAGTGGGAGAGACATTGCTTTCCCAGTGCCTTACTACCAAACAATTGAGGATTGTGTGGCTGGTAGTTATCAGAGAAGAACAAGGTAAAAATGTTGTTAAGTACCTCAACCTTCTCCTAGTCTGTTGTTACCAGCCTGCCTGTGTCACTCACTAGGGGAGGTGTGCCGTCCTGAACTTTCCTTTTCTAGTTGAGGTATCTGTAGAAGCCTCTCTTGTTCTTCTTGGCCAAGTCTACCCCTCGCCAAGTTTAGTTCAAGCTGAGCCTTGACCTTCCTCACCACATCTCTATACAGCCTATCAGCTTCCTTATACTCTTCCCACAGTACCTGCCCATCTCCACTGCCTGTGCATTTTCTTCTTGCTTTTCAGTTGGATCAGCAGGTCCTGGTCCAGCCATGTTGGTCTCTTGCTAAGGAGAGATTCCTTAAAGATCTGCCTGTTCTGCTCTACACCCTTGCCCACGTGGACAGTTTCCCAAGGTGTATTGTTGACTAACTCCCTGAAGAGCTGAAAGTTAGCATCCTAATTTTACACTTTTCCTGTCTCATATCCCTCAGATGCATGAACTCCACCATAGCATGATCACTACAGCACAGACAGCCTCCAATTCTGGTATCACCAATCAATTCATTTGCATTGGTAAGCAACAGGTCCAGTATTGCATCCCCTTTGGTGGGGCCTTCAATTACTTGACTCAGAAAGCTATCCTCAATGCATTCCAGGAGTCTCTTGGATTACCAATAGCTCACCATGCCACTTTTCCAGCAGATGTCTGGGTGGTTGAAGTCCCTTCCAGCGGGATGAGAGCTTGAAATTGTGACACCTCCTGTAGCTAGAGGTAGAAGGCTTCATCAATAGGCTCTGCTTGATTGGGTAGCCTGTGGAATAGACTGATCACAAGGCTCCCTTTGCTGCCTTGGTCTCTAACTGTCACCCATATGCTTTTGACTTTCTCATGATTATTCTTTAGGGACAGCTCTTCACACTGTATTCCTTTACTGATGTAGATGGCAGCACCCCCTCCCCTCCTTCCTGGCCTGTCCCTTCTGAACAGCCTGTAGCCACAAACAGCCACACTCCAGTCATGGGAATCATCCCACAAGGTTTCAGTGATGGCAACTATATCCCAGCTTTCTGGGATAGTAGCAGGGTAGCTTCTAGCTCCTCCTGTTGGTTTCCCAAGCTGTGTGCATTAATGTGGAGGCACTTCAGCTGGGCAGCTGGTCCTGTCACCTCCTTAAAGGTGAAATTCTTATTTTATTTTAAATATTTCCCTTGATTTTCCCCATTGCCTTCTCCTATTGTCCCATGTCAATTTAAATGATCCAATGAAGTATGTCAACTACTAAATATAACTATGTCAAGTTTTCTATGACAAGAGGAAACAGAACAAAATATCCAAACAAAAACAACTTGCAATTTTGGAAATTATACTACTTACATTCCTTAATACACAATTAGTATGCTGAAGTCAGGGAAAAGTTAAAAAAAATGGCTCATGGTTAACTTCTAAAATGTAATTTCATTAATTTTCTACTTGAGTATTCCTTGAGAAGTAGCTTTATCCATTAAGTTGGAAACTACAACTGAGAGACTAAACTCAGTTTAGTTGGGAATTAAAATGTTGGGGAATAAAATGAATTGAAGAACAGGTTCTACAAATATTTTTCATATTGGCTTTAGTTATTTAGCACTGTTGTCCTAGTGAACAGTGCAGTGTTTATGAAACTAGATCTTTATGATTTTGGGAAAAAAATGATATATGAACAAGATGAATTATTTGTATTTTACATCTTAGCTGTGAACAATCACGTATCAATCAAAAGTGCTGTAAGAGAAGTGGTGAATCAAAGGCTAACATGAAAAAAAGACAACAATGAAGAAATTTGAAAACTATACAAAAAATCTGCACAAAGATATTTCATATTATTGAAACATTTGACCTAATGTACTTTAAATTACTGCAAGTCATCCTTTCAGAACTCTGTTCAATCATGTATTTGATAGTCCTGGAAATAATTATTTTAGAATGCACAACACAAGTACTGTAATCATTAAAAACTCAACCACAGGAATGGAAAAAGAAATTAAGCACAAAGGGAGAACAGTGCATAAATGTCTCACACAAAGTCTTGTATCAACAAGCATAAAGAAAAAATAATTCAAGTAATTATTTAAAATGTCAATTGTGCACACAGTCAAAACCCTAGGATGGATAACTGAAAGAGTAAGAATTCCTGTAAAATGACTAGGAAAATTCAGTTAAAAGTCTTGTATTCCATTAGAGGGCAGAAATTTCTGGGGCTTTAATATTCATAGTAAAATAAAATGGGACTTTTATCATTTATTTTTAAAGGGAGTGTACTGGATAAAGCTCCTTATATAAAAAGGATAACAAAACTCTTCAGTGATTACAAAACAGAATTTTACCCTCAAAAAATCCATATGGAAAAAATAATAAAGTATTACACTAACACGCCATTGCAGAAGAGGTCAAAGCGTAGAATGCCAAAAATCTCACTATTTCTTCACAATATTTTTAAAAGCTTCATACAGATGAGTAACTAACAGACAATTATTACTACGGTACTATTTTTTTTCCTGATACTTTTACAGATACAAACAACAGACTACTGGGAATGTAGTAACTGTATTGCTAGGTCTTGATGACCCTTTACAGTGAAAACAGAAGTGGGATGCAGTTATTTGACCTTGTGACCAAAGGACTAGACAAAAAAAAAGTTAAGCAAAATAAAGCACACTCTACCAAGAATCAGCCTGACATCAAACATCCCTATTTGAATTATAAATTCATGAACTGTTTCCTAATACTGACCAGGTAATGTACTAGAAAAGAACTGTGGTGTTTCAATTTGACATAGTTACTACCATGGAAAGGATTGATATATGATGGCAAAATACTGGTTTGGAAATCCATTCCAGCTTTATCACCAGAAAATGTAGTTAGAAAAATGAAGTGCTTTCATAAGTCAATGCAAATATAAAAACAGATTTGACCCAGAATGAAGAACCCATCACTGTAAGTTTTTAAACAATCTCTGGAGTTGTGAAATATCATATTTTAGTTAATAATCACTGAATTGTTAAGCTAATTTTTGTGGTGTATTGCTAAGCTATGTACTCTTGCTTCAATTTTCAATGGTAACTAAGGTCTCTTTTGAATCCTGAGATGCAGCAAGTTTCAGAACATGTAATTTATAACTGTCAGAAAAATGAAGGTTTGAATTTGACATTAAAACTGATTTAATTAAATTAATTGATTAAATTGATTAAATTGATTTAATTTAATTAAAACTGAATAACAGATTTTTTTATTTGTTAAGTATGAAATACTGCCAAAAAAGTGATATCCACATGCATTTCAACTATCAGTATGAGGTACACATTCCTCGAAATTAATAAATTTAAAAATAACTACAACATTCCTGCATACAAAAAAACCGAACTTTTAATTGAATTCACCAAATTCATATGTATAGTTTGAGACTCACTCTAAAAGCAATTCTCTGAACATTAAAGATAAAGCAGTGAACTGAATACAAGATCACAAGACAAACCTTCTTTGCCTGCCATTTAAATTACTACCCTACCAGAATTTTCTATCTTAATAGCAGAAGGAAATAAGATCAATTACAGTGGATAAAATAAAGTATGCAAGCATGTTCTTGCAGTACTAGGGTAGCAAGGCTGATTTTCGTTAGATAAAACATTTGGAGAAATAGTCCAAAAGATCCCAGGTGATTAACTTTTTCCTCATACCTACTGCAAGAGACTGGAGTGTGGTTGTGGTTTTTTTTTTTTGCTAAAACTACTGTAGCAAAGTCTTTTTGCTTATAAGAAATTTAGTGATGCTAAGATACATAATGAACAGGAAAGAAAACCAAAAAGTTAATAAAAGCTAATTAATTATAATGCTAATAATCAATTCCTATTTTTTTCTTAATTCTACATGCAGTATTGAGGTACTAAGGCCTGAACAGTAGGCCTCAAACCAAAGCTGACTTCAAGATGAATCTTGAAGGGATCATCAGTATCTAATCATTAGCAAAATATGCACCTTGGACAAAATGTCCAAGAGATGTAGCTTAGATAAAGTGTCATGAGAATATATTAACCTTTTCTTGTTTAGAAGCATAGTGTCAAGGCCTTACTAGTACACAAACTTCCTTGGTTCCTCCTTAAGTCCTGGCCAGGCTTGAGGTAGATAATGAAAACAGATGTTTCCACCTAATTGTCACATAAACTTGTTTACTCAACAATACAAAAGCTGAATCCTCTTTTAGCAAAGTTAGAGACCTCTTCTATGAGTGGACACGCTATGTGGGATTTCATAGTTACCAGGAAAGGCTCTCCAAGTCCTCACTGCAACAGGGCCTCCCCAGCAACAGTGGAGTTGGATTATGGTAAAATATTAGGACAACTGATGATGTATCTTTCCTGATCACCATTGCTATCCTCATGAAGTAGTGCTTAGGTGCATTGCCTTGCTCTCTTTTATTCTTGTTGTATCATTTCATTTCTTATCTCATTGCTTTAAACTTCAGACAAAATAAATATACTTCTTTAACTTGGTTTCTGTGACCTTTGTGCTGACCCTGTCCACTGGCAAAACAAGTATATAAGGCCCCACAAAAAATTACTAAACAAATGCATAATTTATTTTAAAATATTTATGTGTCACTGCTGGAATCCACCTGGATCTCTACACCATTTCATCTGCTAGAAACAGAAAATGCTGTTTGACTACCAGCTACAGTATTTACCCAAATTCCCATAAACCAATTTAGTAGTTTTTGATATTGAAAATATCAACTATTTCAGTTGAAAGCAGTAAACAAAATTCACTTATTTCAATCATTTAAGACTTTTGAATTATTTTAATATTGCTTAGCTTTAATATTTATTAAGCTTCTCTTCTTGCTTTCTGCCTGCAATTTAATCTCAAACTCAAAAAAAATCTCAAAAAATCTCAACTAGTCATAAAACATAACATTCAGAAATTTCCTGCAGGCACCAAACGCCTTGCATACAAAGAAAAATCTGCAATTCCACATTATGAGTACAAATAAGACAAAACATGGCCTTTATGAATGGTTTCACTGCTTCAAAGTAAAATTAAGAAGCATGGGAGCTTAGTACAATCCAATATCAATATTGATTTTGTTTTCAGATACTGCTTTCCTGTTATTTTACAATTTGTTTGCAAGTTTGTTCCTGGTTCATAAATTAATTCTTATTCCTGTTAATCAGGTGACTTGGACTGTCTCTATATAGTATGTCCTGCTGTACAGTTCCATGAACTGTTGCATGTGCTACAGCCTGCACTTCGCAGGGGTGAAAAGGAGTCTGAATGTAAACAAAAGGCTACGGCAAAGGTGTTGTCTAAGCATCACTTTACACAGGAACCTACCATGCTTCTTTTATTCTTCTAACCACAGACTTGGAATACTTATAATGTATATCAAAAATTTAAGTCAATCTTGTAATTAATTACATTGCACATGGGAGCAAACAACAGATGTGAAAATTCCTTGAAACTGCTTACAAAAGTCAGCACTTTGGAACAAAATTATGCTTCTGTTCGCTTAATTCATTACTCCAATACTAAAGCAAAAAGTGCTCACAGAATGAGCCAAAGTAGCCAAAGTGTCACATTAAGACCACATAAGAAGCATTTTATTATATTCCTAGAAGAGCACCACATACTCATTAATGAAATTTTTAACCAAAATTATTACAAAAGTAATACAGTTGTACAGGTCTGAGGTAAGTCACCTGCTGTGTCTTTATCTCATAGTCCACGGATAACAGTTCGGGAGTTGTAATAAAAGGTTAGATTTTACATGCTATTAAATTCCTTGCCATGTTCTCCTAGTAATACGTATACCTATACATATGCCTACATACCAACATATAAATATATACTACTACACCAGCATTTTGCAAAACAGACTGAGGAAAAAAGAAACTAACAGCTATTACACCTACTACCAGGGAACCTCTTCAGATACAATCAATATGAAAACAAACAGCAGATTTTTTAGAAACAATGCAAAAACTGGAAGAGCATTCTCCATCCAATTAACAACACATGCACAGCGGGTCTGAATGGCTGGCCTATGTGATTTACTATATCTTGGGGCACTCAAAACACTGGGGTCTGTCATAGTTCTCACTATTTTCAGAGCAGTCAGAAATGCAAGTCCAGAGGTTATAGGATTATGAGTTTCAAACCACAAAAGACAACACTGGCAAATTAGTTAGTAAATCTTGAGCTTATGTCAAAAAAGACAAATGTGGATACTCACAGAAAAGTTCTTCTTTATTGTTTTTAACCAAAGTGCTTCCCTCTATATCCAAGTCTCATTAATATAAGAGGCACTCAGTACTGTGTTATATCTATGCACTGGATATAATCTAGAAATAACGTCTATTTTTATGATAATTTAAAGTTAAAGTAGTGGCTTGTTATTTAATCCTACTTTAGTGCCTGCCTTCTTTTTCATCTGTGTTACAATTCACTGCCCTCTACTCATTTCTTCCTTACTCTAGCAAGACAGTCAAGCATAGTTTTGCTTTCAATACTTCTGTTCAAACAATGATCTACCAATACTACAGAGTCAAACAAAATTTCAGAAAATTAATAAAGATATTTTTTGGACCTAGTGTGGATGTACCTCTGATGAAAAAATAATTCTGGCTATTGGCTGTAACAAGTATATTAAAATTTGACTCAGAAAAGTTCTTTAAGTTATCATGAAGGTTTATATAAACCTCTACAAATCTGATAGCTTTTGAAGATTTCTTTCACCAGATATAGCAGCATTATTTTATATTTCAGCTTTGTAGAACACTTGGGAACAGCAGTAGTTACAAAGTAATTACAAAATAATAATGGGTCAAATTTCCACAGAACATCCTTCATAACTTAGATATGTAGATTCTCACAGCAACACAAACATTTTTCTAGTAAAAAAATCTTCCTTGAAAATGCAACAAGTAAAAGAAAACTGAAGTATATACAATGAGCTACTGCCAAATTAGTGCTATTAAAAAAACCAGGGACTATATTTGGAATATTAAAAGATCATAATGAGATCACATTGTCTACCTTTCATTCATTTTCTCAAATGATACGTTACCAATTGGATTTTCTTTTTCTATTTTAGTTTGCATTGTCCTTTAATCTTTAAAGGTGAAGAACTGACGACATTCCCCACTTGATTTAGACACTTTGGCTTGAATGCATAGTAAATAGTAACACTATCCTTACACTGGGCATTTTACCTTTATGATATTGTTTCTTAATTTTTCATTTCCCCACTTAATGTTTATCTTCTCAACCTCTCATTTCTTGTAAAACAATCCATGCTTGTTACCTGTTCATCCGCCCTTGAGAAAATATAGTCAAAGAGATAAGTAACTTTTTGTTCCACTGATACTGAGAGACTTCTTTCTAGGTAACAAAGTCAAAAATATCATGTGCTAAACTAATTAATAAAGAAATAGTGTCTTTATAACTTCATCATATGTACGGACAAATTTTATACATATGATATTGTTACTCCATAATTTTATGAAACCTACAACAGCTCTAAAGAGTTTACGTTAAAAGAATACTGATGAGGAAAATGTATTGTTGAAGAGTGCTGTGTAAAGAGAATGAAAGAAAGTTAAGTAATCTAGTTCAAAGAATCCTATCATCACACAGAAAATTGGTATAAGTTCTTCATGATACTTCTATTTTCATAAAAGAATGTGGATGAGAAAGGGAGGAACTGAGGGTAGGGGTGGGAACACAGAAAGAACATCTTCAGCAGAAGGGAAATACCTCAGCAATGCCTACTGAGCAGCTACTCTACATCTTGGAACAGTGACAGCTGTCTAAAACTGTTAATCAGCACAACTCAAAGCACATCCCCATCACAGAACTCTAAGTAAACGTGTGTAAAAAAAGAACTTTTTTATTTATGCAACCAAAGTACAAGTTAGAGAATGAGAATGCTTAAGTCTGAGGGTATACTTTCTAGGTTTCTAAGAAAATGCAATCCTGATCTACCTCCAAAGCAACTTTGCCTCTTTATCCATTATTATAGAGACCATTATAACGTACATAGATGCCTTGCTGGCAGTCAGCCCTTAAATGAGGTCTAAGAGAGGTGGAGCCAGACTACACCTCTTCTGGTCACACAGCTGAATTGCTTTCACCTGTGCTCTCAGGGCTGACCAGGTGCTTTCCCCAGGTGCTCAATCAGTGTGGTTCAGGCCATAACTCAACAGTTCCCATACGATATTGCATTTACCACAGAGTAAAAAAAAATGTATTTTACGCTATTACAAAATAAGATGAAGTTTCTGGATAAGAATTTGCTCTTTTCTTAAATTGCTTAACCACTGCTAACCAGGTACAGATATTGTAGTAGTTTTGCTTGAAGGATTCTAAAATTTGTTTTAAAAACAATGATGAAAGGTATGCTACTTTCGTAAAGGTATAACTGGAACTCTCCAAATAATTCAAGGAAAAAAAAAATATGAAAGCTACGAGTTTTCACTGAACTATTTTAGAAAATTCTTTCCACAGGCTGTTTTTTAGTGTAGTTCATAAAGCATATATATTTTTTTTTACTCTGACAGGGCATGGCCTTCGATCAAGGCCTATTTATTATATCTCTTATATAAACATAAAAAAGCTACCATGCGTAATGATTTGAAGATAAAAATATCTTCCCATCTGATCTTAAATACAGTAATTTTATAGATCTTATGCCAGAAAAAGCTAACTGTCCTCAGTTTCCAGACAGGAAATTTTTTATTGAATAGAATTATGTAGCAATTGAGTAATAAAGGAAAAAACAATTTATGCAATAACTTGATATTCAAGAACTCTGTGAAACAACTGGAAATGCTGCTCCTACTAGATAAATAAAAAACAATTTTGTTTCTTTGAATATGGTATTTTCTTTGTTTCTCTTATTTGTGAAAACTTCAGAAGGACAAGAAAGATTGAGAGCAATCAGAAAATGGAATAAAGGCAAGGAGCTCTAACTGTAGATGTAGGTGGAAAGAAAATGGAGGTCTCCATTCCTGAAGATAGCAGAAATCTAAGAAATTAAGGACAGATTGTTATAGAATTTCCTAAAGAAAAAAGTTAATAAACCAGCTAATTTATTCATTTTATTATTCTGCCTTTTGATTTGCAAAAAAAACAAAATTCTGTAGATTGACATGTAGAAGTATGTTATATTACAAGAAACTGTTTGACAAATCCAAAGATATTACTCCTGATTCTGTTTTTTTTTTTTTTTTTTTTTTTTTTTTTTTGTGAATTTCGAGACAGATTTCAAGATTTCTCACTCCAAGAAATAAAACCCTTTAGCCTCAGGTAACTCACCCTTTTCTGCTCCTTAATATATTCCATTAGTTCCTCTCTTGTCCTTTTAACAGCTTCTTCGATTGCCTTTTCACTTCGTTTTTGCTCCTCCATTAACGCTTTCTTGATAAGTTCCTTTGTAAAAGGAAAATGTTAAGTATTAAAAATATTTCATAAATGTAACACATCTCACCCTTTTCCTTCCTACTAGAAGTTTATCGTGACCATATTCTGCCCCAATTAGCATACCCTAAATCAACTTTGATTTGGTAATAGAAGTATATTGTAACAAAGAAAGCCAGGAACAAATTAAAACACCTCTATCACCTCAAATACAACCTATCTACATAAGTTATTTGTCCAGGAAACATCTTTCTGAACCAAACAGATTGTCCTAATGCTTAAGTTCCAGCATCCCGAAGTCACTCATAAAATACATAACAATATTAATTAGCTAAGATTTCCATTTTCAAAGTTCAGTAACATGAGATGACAAACAAGATTCCTGAAACATACAAAAGATTACATAATAGCCAGTCAAAATAATCAGTGTATGTTAAATAATTTAGATGAAAAAAGAAAGAGGGGAAAGGAAAAAGGGAAATAGTGGATTATTTATTTACTTATTTATTTTTAGGACTAATCAGAAGATGTCACTGGATTTACCATGAACTATCCTCATCTCCATCTTCATTCTGGATATTCAAAAGCAGATGCAGCAAAAATAGTAGCAGTGCGCCTTCAGAATGAAGGAGGGGTGGAACGTACTTCTGCTACTTAATATCACTAGATCTAAGCTTGTTTACCGCGTACACATTTAGCATGACTACCACATCACCAGAGTGTGTATTTGTATATGTCCGCAGGAAAACAAAAAGAAGAAAATGTACTTTATGTAACAGAGCATGCCAATCAATACTTAAACAAAACAAAACAAAAAAAGAACAACAAAAACCCATCCAGACTTGAAGACATGGGATTAGGAAAGACAAGGCGCAGGCAGAACTGAACTTGGCGAGGGACGTGAAAAACAACAGGAAGACATTCCACAGGTACATTGGACAGAAGAGACAGGCCAAAGTGAGTATACCTCCTTTGGTAAATGTAAAAGGAGAACTGGCTTCAATGGATGAAGAGAAGGCTGAGGTACTGAATGAGTTCTTCACCTCGGTCTTCACTGGTGGCTGGGATTCTACTATTTCTCTTGTCCCTGAGCCCTGCATCCCTAAACCTCTAGGTGAGGACTGGGGTGGTAAATCCCCCCCAGCTGAAGAGCAGAGCAAGTCTGAGACCGCCTCATGAGACTGATGTGTACAAGTCTATGGGGCTGGATGGCGTGCATCCCAGGGTTCTGAAGGAGCTGGCTGAGGTGCTTGCCAAGCCACTCTCCATCATATTTGAAAAGTCATGGCTGTCAGGTGAGTTCCTGGATGACTGGAGGAAGGGTCACATCACTCCCATTTACAAGAAAGGGAGCAAGGAGGACCCAGGGAACTACAGGCTGGTGAGTCTCACCTCTATGTCTGGGAAGATCATGGAACAGATCCTCCTGGACAACATGCTTGATCACATGATGAATGAGTGTGTGATCCAAGACAGCCAGCATGGCTTCACCAGAGGAAGGTCATGCTTAACAATCTGGTGGCCTTCTATGATGGAGTGACGGCATTTGTGGACAAGGGAAAGGCAACTGATATCATTTACCAGGACTTGAGCAAGGCCTTTGACATGGTCCCCCAGCACATCCTTATCTCCAAAATGGAGGGATGTGGATCTGATGGGTGGACCGCTCAGTGGATAAGAAACTGATTGAAAAGCCACAGACAGAGGGTGGTCATCAACGGTCCTATGTCCAGGTGGAAGCTAGTAATGAGTGGCGTCGCCCATGGGTCTGTCTTAGGACCGGTGCTCTTTAATATCAATGACATCGATGATGGAATCAAGTGCACCCTCAGCAAAGTTTGCTGATGACACCAAGCTGAGTGGTACAGTTGACACGGTGGAAGGAAGGGATTCAGAGGGTCTTCAACAGGTTTGAAAGGTGGGCCCGGATGAACCTAATGAAGTTCAACACAGCAAAGTGCGAGGTTTTGCACTTGGGCCAGAGGAATCCCAGGCATCCATACAGACTGGAAAGAGTAGTCCTTGAGAGCAGCCCTGCAGAGAAGGACCTGGGGGTTTTGACGGATGAAAAGCTTAACATGAGCCAGCAGTGTGCTCTTGCAGCTTGGAAAGCAAATGGTATCCCAGGTTCCATCAGAAGAGGAGTGGCCAGCAGGGACAGGGAGGTGATTATCCCCTTCTATCTCTTGTGAGGCCCCATCTGGGGTACTGTGTCCAGGTCTGGAGCCCCCAGTACAAGAAAGAGAGCTGTTGGAGAGGGTCCAGAGGAGGGCCACAAAGATGATCAGGGGACTGGAGCACCTACCATACGAAGACAGGCTGAAGGATCTGGGCTTGTTCAGCCTGGAGAAAAGCAAGCTGTGGGGTGATCTAACTGCAGCCTTTCAGTACCTGAAGGGAGCCTATAAACAGGAGAGGAGTCAACTCTCTGAAAGGATAGGTAACAGCAGGACAAGGGGAAATGATTTTAAGTTGGAGGAGGGAAGATTTAGGATAGATGTCAGAACTTCCATTCTTTACCATGAGAGTGGTGAGGCGCTGGAACAGGCTGCCCAGAGATGTTGTGGATGCCCTGTTCCTAGAGGTATTCAAGGCCAGATTGGATGGGGCCCTGGGCAGTCTGGTATAGTATTAAATGGGGAGGTTGGTGGTCTTGCATGTGGCAGGGAGGTTGGAGATTCATAATCCTTGAGGACCCTTCCAACCATTCTGTGGCCATTCTGTGATTCTGTGATATGATTGTTGGCAATTTTATAGGAACATTCTTCTGTTTCCACACAAGGATGAGGTGGCAGTAATAAATTTTATCTAGGAAATACAACCACGGACTGCAATGTCAATGTTTTTTTCAGAAAATAGTAACCTTCAAATTATAATGTTTGTGATTTTAATTAATACTTAGTATTAACTAGTACTTCTGAAGTTGGAAGTGGTTAAAGTTAGCATGCAGTGGACTACCAACAGCAGGAATCTCTCGCCTGAGAGAGATACTGAGGTATTGCTGTGTGCATCCTCATGCTCTCAAACTTACAAAACATTTTATTTAAACAGTTGTTCCCATAGAGACTTACAAAACCAATGTTGTCCATAAACATATGACCCATTATTATTTCTGCAACAAAGTGGCAAATTAAGAAGAAAGAGAAACTGAAAATTTTGTTAAAATATATAATTGCTTTCTTTCATGTTTTCATAACAAAACTACTCTAACTTCTGGTACTATACATAATTTTAAAAGAGACAATGACTGTAGATTATTACCTACAAAATTAAATGCCGAATTAATTCAACCTAAAAAAAAAAGCGCATGCAAAGTGCTATTTCATATTCTCTTAAGAGAAATTTAAGCACTGAAAATTGAAAAATACGGCAAAGGCAATATAAATTGTACATGAATTCAGAAAAGCAATTTTTTCTCCACCACATTTCATAATATAGTTGTCACTACTGTAATAGGGCCAGGGACCATGATATTAAGAAAAATGACTTCTGGCAAAAACCCACCAAATGTTGAACATGAATGACAGTGTTGTGATAGGCCAAGACCGTTGCTGAAAAAGATATTGCTTTTCCTTCCAAAACTGAACACTCTCTCAATCAGTCAAATAAAGTCTAACAATTTATTCCTGGAATTACAAGATTAAATGTACCATTATACTGGCATACTATGAAGCATAGAACAAATGGAGCATTTCAGACACTGCCTGCATCCCCAACAGGATTTTGTAAGCTATGCAACAGATAAGAAACGGACAAAGAAAAACTGATAAATACTATTTTGTATTCTGTATATTTACCTGGCAGTGCACTCAATGTCCTGTATATCATAAATGAGAAGTTTCAAAGACTATTTCAGGAAGTGAAATTAATATCATTGTGTAGGTCATTCTCAAGTACAAAAGCATTATAAAACATGTAAAGGCAATGTTAACATCATGGACTTCTTTATGTAAAAAAAAAAAAAAAAAAGTATCTTTCAGTAATAAATATAATTAGAGTGAAAAATTGAAAAGAAAATTGAAAGTAATCTCTGATGCAGAGATAGAAAGATAGAAAGATAGGAACATATCCTATTATCAAAGAAAGACCAATGGAGAGACCGCACTAAAAGGCTAGAAAAAGACCTTTAAAGTAGTACTCTAAATCTGCAAACAATAATTGAGTCAGGGAAAATAAAGATGTAATATTAAAAGAATAATGATTGTATCTATGTGGCTAGAAATGTCATATATTGCAGATCTGCTGCGTAAATGACCAGCAACATCTAAACAATTGTATTTAAAATCAGATCTGAAACAAAGCCAATATACAGTCCAGAAAAACAAGCAACAATGTGCATATTGAAGGTAATAATTAGTATTTGGATAGTCAGAAAGAAAACATTAAAGTATCTACTTTTAAAGTTTAAAGTGATAGTGATGCATTCACAAGGTGGTACCAAATAGAGATATGTTTTTAGTATAGACAGAAAAAAATGCTCAAAGGAAGCACGTAGCAAAAAGTACCTTAGGCTTCTAAATTCAATACAAGCCAAGAGACAGCACAGAGCAGCTACCTAAACCTGGAAAGGAAACAGTTCCCAGTCATACAGAAGAAGCATAAATACCAAATATCACAGAAAATAACTGACAATCAACTGCGCAACACAGAGGTTCTCATTCCCGTTGACTAAGTTACCAGATTGGCTGTTTTGCCACTGTATTTGTCTTAGGTGGCAAGGTTTTGCACAGTTGTGGGACTGCAAGGGTGGCCTCTGTGAACAGAGCCCAGCAACTGCCCCATGCCAGCTCCAGCTTCAAAAAGGACTCAGTGCTGACCAGAGCTGAGCCATGAGCAACACTGGGTGTGACTCTGGGATAGGAGATTTAAGAAAGATGAAATCTGCTGTGTAAGAGTAGCTGGTACAGAGGAATAAGAAATGTAAGAGAAAAAGCCCTGCAGATACCAAGGCCAGTGCAGAAGGAGGGCAGGAGATGCTTCAGGCATGGAGCAGCTCTTCTGCAGCCCATTGAGAAGCCCATGGTGGAGCAGGCTATCATTCTGCAGTTGATGGGCACCAAATGGAGCATATCTCTGCATGTAGCAATTGAGGAGCATAAAGTGCAGCCGTGGATGTGGCCTAAAGGAAACTGCAGGCCATGGAGAGTCCCTGTAGGAACATGCCCTGGGCCAGATCTACATGGAAAGGAGCCTGCAGTGAAGCAGGATGGGTGAGGTGTGACAGTAATTGGTGAGTGATATCTCTTTCCTTACCTCAAACCTTGATCACTTTTTCACTGTATTTTTTCCCCTTTATCCTTTGAGGAGAGGGAGTGAGAGAGGGGTGTGCTGGATTTTAGCTATCCATCAGGGTGAAACTATCACAATTGCAGGGAAACAAGATGAAAACATCAGATAACTGGATAACAACTGTATTTAAAAATTGGTAGTGCCAATGAACAAAATCCTGTAGGTTTGACACTTACAAAAGATGTATTAATGAATCTATACATAAGAATGTCTTGACAATAAATACATAATCCTCATATATTTTCTTCAAAATATTTATTATAAAACTCTTGACTCCATGTACCAGCAAAAAATCTTTTTATTTGTTTGTGATTCTTGTTTTTAAGATTACACAGTTAAGAAAAGACCATTCTGCAGCTAATAAATCTGATTAAAAAAGAAAAATCAGAATGGGAAATAACGTATATAGGCAAAATAGTTTATTACTTTTTCCCACCCTTCCCAAATACAGAGCAATGAGGAAAAAATATTTAGGCAGAAAATAATTTTCAACTGAAATTTAACAATTAAGCAGCAGTAGAAAAATAAGCTAGTTCTCTAAGTATGGATCCAGTACCTCCATGTTTTCATTTATAAAAGACTGTGGAAATCCTTAAGATATTTAACACGAAAGTGATTATGACTTGCCAAAACTATGAACAGAAGAACTCCCTTAAGCATACTGTAAGAACTCCTGTAGAGGAAATGGACCTGGGGGTATTGATTGATGCTCGGCTGAACATGAGCCAGCAGTGTGCCCAGGTGGCCAAGAAGGCCAATGGCATCCTGGCTTGCATCAGGAACAGTGTTGCCAGCAGGAACAGAGAAGTGAGTAGTACAGAAGTCCCCCTGTACTCAGCTCTGGTAAGGCTGCACCTCACTGAAAACAGTGTCCGGTTTTGGGCCCTCACTGCAAGAAAGACATTGAGGCCCTGGTGCGGGTTCAAAGAAGGGCGACAAAGCTGGTGAGGGGTCTGGAGCACAGGCCTTGTGAGTAGCAGCTGGAGGAGCTGGGATTGTTCAGTCTGGAGAAGAGGAAGCTCAGGGGAGAACTTATTGCTCTCTATAACTACCTGAAGGGAGGTACAGTGACGTGGAAGTCGGCCTCTTCTCTATCACTAGTGTAACTAGTGATAGAACTAGAAGGAATGGCTTCAAGCTGTGCCAGGGGAGATTTAGGCTAGACGTCAGGAAATAATACTACTTCTCTGAAAAAGTGGTCAGGCACTGGAATGGGCTGCCCAGGGAGGTGGTGGAGTCACCGACCCTGGAGGTGTTCAAGGAAAGTTTGGATTTTGTGTTGAGGGACACGGTTTAGTGAGAACTATTAGTGATGGGTGGCTGGTTGGACTGGATGATCTTGTAAGTCTTTTCCAACCTTGCTGTTTCTGTGTGATTCTGTGATTCTGCAACTCCAACTCTCTTTAAGAATACTTAGGAAGTTTTAATAACATATCAGGTAAGCAGCCATTAGTTTTTCAGATTTAAGCACTGTGTTCTAGACTTCATACTTCTGAGAAATTACATCTTCTAGTATTTTTAAACTCGCTACAAAACATTAAAAACACTTTGAAACCCATACAATGCCAAATAATTTTAATTAATCAAGTTTTTTAAGCCATTTAGATGTTTTCCGTTACAATTATATTGGACATTCCAAGATGATAAACTAGAAATAACAGTTCTGCATATAATAGCTAGAAGATATGAGCCCTTAGGTGCATGAGGATACTAGAACTGTATTGAATTTTTGGAGACTTACTCAGCAAAGACTACTAGGAAACTCACTTTTTTTTTTTTTTTTTTTTTTTTTTTTTTTTTCCCCATAAGCCTGTTAGTTAACTTTTCTTGCAAAAGTACTTTTTCTTTGTTTATCTTGTTACATTTTGCATACCCTAGTTTTGGATTTGCAGAATGCAACGTTACAGCCTCAGTTTTTCTACAAGTTACCCATTGGACATAATTTTGCCTTAGTGCTTCTGCTCCTGTCCAACAGACTTTATGTTAGTTCTTCTAATAAAATAGTTTTGGGTTGTTGTTTTTTTTCCTCTAATTATTTGCAGTCTTCTTTAGAGTCTTGCATAAAGCACACGGGGATTATGGCAATTATGAATTCAAGCTCCTCCCCTGAGAATCAGGGTAAAATGCAGTAGATTCTATGTGATACTTTAAATACAAGCCTTCAAGTTACGGCATAGACCTAAAAATCCAGGGCTCACCCTTCAGATGTTTGCTATCATTTTAATTTTAAAGATTTTTTTTTAAACTAAAATTGTCAGGCATAAATTGTCTTTAATGTCTTCATTACATAAATGAGAAGGAAAAAAAAATTATCTGTTTTGTTTTGTGAAATTATAACACTACCATGCAGAGAGCTAAAATAGCTACATACAGCTCTCTGCATTATAGTGTTATGGTTGCTCTAGCTAATGTTATATTTACTCTGCACTGACCAGTAATTATATGAGGCTTGCTCCAAAAGTAATGCCTCCTATTTTATTATGCTTGTCCATGACATCAGAGGCAAATGTTGGTGGTATGACAATAGAGGTTGGACTTTCCCACCACTATTTCATTACATAGTATTGTCATGTGAGAGATGAAAGCAGAGGTCAGTCTGACAGTATGAAGTCTAATGTGGAAGTACAAATGAAGCAAAGGTTTGGAACTGAATTCCTCCATGTGGAAGAAATGGCACCCATTGACATTTATCAACACTTACTGAATGGTTATGGAGATCAAACAGTGAGCACAGTGAGGTGGTGGGTGGTGTTTCAGCATTGGTGACAGTGAGAGTGGGTCACTTCCACTGGTGCAGATTCTTATGGGTGCAGCATGCAGGCTCTTGTTCATCACTGACATAAAAGCATAGCTAATGTTGGTGACTATGTTGAAAAATAGTATTTTGTAGCAGAGAATTTCCTCTATCAAATTCTATTTTGTGCTTGTAATTTCTGTGACAATAAAAGAGGAGGCATTACTTTTGGAGTAACCTACGCTATAGTTATTTCTATTTTATTGAAATTTTTATTGCTCTACTTGCCCTATATCCCCCATTTTTCACTCTTTTTTACTACCCAAATTTACTCTTTTTTTCAAAGAGTAAAACTAAGTGGGAAGAAAATAATCTTTAACAGTGGAAAGCACTGTTCATTGTCTTTTCCACTTACATTTATACTAGGTGCTTAAATGCCATTTTGAGTTCTATATGGACAGGTTCAGCTTTAGATAAGTTTATAGATTCTCTGTATGCACTGGGCAACCTCTAAGTCAAAAAAAAAAAAAAAAAAAAGACTAGATAAAATATTCTAGTGGGATAATTTTCTATTTCAAGCATTCCACTCAACACTGAGAACTACTGGGCCTCTTAAATCCTCTTTGCAGGAAGGTTGCCAGTTAAAAAAAAACAATCCAATACACCAAAATAAAAGATAAATGATGGAGACATGCCAGCCTACATTTAGCGGGCTAAACTTCCTCACCAATAATAACTTTTCAACGTCTTGCAAAAAGATTATGTAGTTACTTTGCAAATGTACATTTTCTTTAATTAAAAGATGACTTGCTTATTTCAAGGAGAGCTTATTCTCCCCAATCTAAGCATCATATTTATGATACCTTATTCTTTTAATTACTTTTAAAAAAGGAAGCTTTAACTCAGAATTTTTTAGTTATTATTTTCACTGTCAGTTTATCTTTACTTTGCATATTTGGTAACAATATTCTTAATATTGATAATGGGTTAATCATGGTGGTTATAATTCAATCATAGATTATAAACTGGGACTTCATCTCAAAGAAGATCATAAAATTTAGCATATGTTCAGACTTTTTCATTCTTCATTCCTAGAGTGACCTATATGTTTCATGACTGCAAACCATTCTGCCTCAACTATTTGCAGTAGCGTACATGACCCTTTCCAGTCTGTCAATTTTGCAGACGTATAGCATTACCAAAGGAAAACTCCTCCTCTTTAATACTATGCTTGACATAATATTTTCTTGTTCAAATCATTAAAACCAATCTCTTAAAATTAATTTGCAACATGATAAAATTCAATTGTAATCTAAGTTTCTATGACAAAGAAACCTTGGTAAAAGAAAGACAATTTTAAACATAAAAGTATTTTTTCTATCTCAAACACATATTCTTCCAAATTGTGAGAATTTGAAAAGGATAGAGAGTTTTGTTGTGATCAAGGCTTCTCTTCCTTAGTATTAAGTTCCAAACTCATGTGATGGTTTAAAAGTTAGTTCTCTTGTAATAACAGTATTCCTTATAATGCTTTTATATGCCTTATAATGTTTTTATATGCTTTATAATGTTTTTATATCCCTGACACTAAAAGACATATTGTGCATGTTCACTTACATGCATACACACTTGTTTCATCATTTGGTGCTAAACATAATATTATCAAATAACAATTCTGAAGCAAGAAGCATAAAGAATTATACAACAAGATATGAGGAATTAAGAGGCATTATGTTATCATAATTTTACATTTAGTTGTCCAAAATATTAGACTATGAATTTTACTTTTGGCCATTACAGGGCTGACCTGACATGTCGATTATGCTGTCTGAACAACTGCAAGTAAGTGAACAGTTAATAAGTAGAAGGCTCTATAAAACCATTGTCTGCTGACAAACTGCTTGATCGTAGTTCCAACTATATTGTAGCTGATATTTCAGCTCTAAATCAAAGTCACTTCTGACAACTTCCAATTTGGCATATCAGCTTTATTTGGCTTTCTTTGTTGCTAGATTTAGAAAATTTTAGCAGATGTAGAATGTTTATAAGAGTAATGGCTTACGGACATAAGTAATTTCATAGTAGAAGTAAAAAGTGAAAATTTATGCAAAGAAAAGCATTCCATATGAAAGTCCATCCTTCCCAAAGAACTTGCATTAATAAACCAAAGATTAAAGAGCAAAACATCAAATACGTTATACGTATTTATATGAGAGAACTCTAGAAATCTCAAGAAAAATCTTCATTTTACTTAAGTGAAAACAGATTAAATATTTGAAAAAAGGAAACTAATTCAAACAAGAAATCATAATTTATTGTAAGAGAAATTATTCCTCTTAAAATCAAAGTTGTCAGAGCTATTCAGTATTAGAAAAAAGAATTAATTAATGCTGCATAACTAGGTCAAAAGAAAGAAATTTATGGGAGAAGTACTAACAACGTTCTCCAATAACAAAGTACTACTCAGCATCACGGTATATAACTGAATAATCTAACATAATGAACTGCTTGATTAGCTAGCATCCCAAGCTGAAAAGTCCTCTTGAAGTCCTGAATTTCTTCCTTGGAAAAGCACTGACATCTCACTATTTAAGATTTTGTCTGAAAATATATCAATCAATACTAAACTTCTAATATTGTGCTGCCCGTGATTATTTCCAAAACAAGAAACTCCAGTAGCATGTTCCACAAGGAAAAAAACACCTACCTTGAGTCACTTGAATATATTTTATGTGCAACCCAAATACACAAAAACAGAATCCTGCCTGACCTCACACACTAAACTATGAGACCCATTCCCTGACGAATGTTTAAAACACAAAACCAACCTTAATCTTCTCATTTGACAGAGAGCACATTTTGTCCAAGATGCACAGGTTTCCACAGAAGGACAGAACTATCTGCCTTAGGAATATCACTAAAGTGCACATTAATTTAGTGACACATTCATTACTATATCCTCCTACTACTAATCTCTTCACATTCCACATGGTATAAAACTGTGGTCTTTCTTTACTGTAGCATGCAACTACATTATTGTTCTTTCTGCTGTTAATAACTCCTCTGGACCACTGGTACCAACAGTCATTCAGGGTAGTCTAAATTATTTTTACTGTAGCTAACCCTTGAGTAGTGTTCTTAGCTTAAGTTTAGCTTTGGAGTCACTGGATTATCCTTTGATCATGAAAAATTTATCATAGTAATGCTTATCACAGTAAAATTACTACTTTGAAAACTGACATCCTATCAGTTGATATCTTTACATACAAAAAAATTAAGTCTGCTACACGCAAAACAAAATCATTTTATTTATATTAGAAATGTACACAAAACAGATGCAGATTATAGTAATGGGTTTGCATCAAAAAATAACTTTGTAAATTTGGTTAGCTGTGAGATGAATATTTCTTTTAAACACTGGAAAGGGTAATGGCATCTGTTTGCAAGGAGATGGGTTTTAAACATATATTTTATCCTATTCTTTAAATTCTAAAGCTGTGTGGTTTGTTGTTTTTCTTTTTTCTTTTTTTATTGTTCAGCGTGTTAAAAAAACAGCAACATAAAATTCCAACATTTGAATGAAATACATCTTGAATCTTACAGTGCAAAGAATTTTAAACAACAAGGCCACCAACAAAACAGACTGTTCCTTCAGATATTTTGACCTAGAGACTACAAAATTGAACTTTTGGAAGAACTACTTAATTTGAGATCCCTCCTGTCTCGTTAAGTACTGTGCTGGGAATGTTCTTCTTAATACATACAACTATCCCTACAGAAGCAGTTGTCTAAGATATAACTCTAAAAACATTGGTTTGTTAATGTTTTATGTTTCTGATTTTAATAATCCTCTTTATTTTGTACCTACTCTATATTTTATCTCAGTAAAACATTCTTTTACTAAGAGAGACAATGGAATTCCAGCATAATAAGGAATAAATGTAACTTTTCTTCCATAGGTATAAAAAGGAAAAAGTCACATAAATCTACAGCATAATGCCAGTATCTTAACAATTTCTCTTGGGCTCTTTTGGAAGTCAGTGAAGAAAACCAGGCATTTACAGTGCACAATTACCTCATTTCAATACACATGCCTCAAAAAGTCGCAGGAGCTATGTTCTGAAACTGCCAAATTCTTTCCATCTAAATGGAAATAATTTACAAATGCAGTGCATATCAAAAAGCAGTGAAAAACAATGTATCATAAGAAAATCTATCATATCATTAGAAAGACCTTAAAAATTAAATATAAAACAAACAAAGGAAGTCCATAGAAGAATAAAATATACTAACTTCATTATGTTTTCTTTGCTCTTGCATTGCTTCCCAAACAGCTTGGGCAATCTTCTTGTTATGTCTCTCATGTTCTGCTTTCCACATATTTCTTTCTTCTTCATGAATCTTCTCCATATTTCTCCTTTCCTCCTCTACAGCTTTCAGAATAACCTCCTGTACTATTTCTTTTTCAACCTTCAAAACAAATCAAGAAGTAAATGAAGAAAATAGCCAGTGTGGGTGCTGTAAGAACACATTTTACTTTTCCTAATGAGATCAGTGAGATGACAGGATACGAGAAAAATATTTTTACTTCTGAATTATGAACTTCAATCCATCTTAAAGTGCTACTTATCTTGTACTACCACAGGACAATGACTTAACAGTTATGGAATTAAAAAGCTGCAAGCAAAGATTTTAAATGTCCACCTATTTGGGTATACCATATCATAACTAGCTTGCATTCTGTGATCACAAAAAAAATAACATGGAGAAGAAACCACGTAAGTTGGTGATATTTATTCACACACCACATCATCCCTGACCATGGCATAGGGGTTGGAACTAGATGATCTTTGAGTCCCTTCCAACCCAAAGCATTCTATGATTCTATGATCGTGGGACTTCCTATGGGAGGCTCTAATCTTCAAGAATTTAATGAAGTCCAAGAACAGTACAAACACTACCTTTGGCAAAGTAGCCAATGCATACTTAAAACAAATGTGTCTTCCACTCCCAAACACTTTAGCTGCGCATACTAAAAGAAGTATAATTCCATCTTTTTTTAATGCTTATATTCAACCATTACATTAAATCATCAGCAGAAACACACTGAATTTGAAGTAAAAGGGACAATGCACAGCTCTATACAAGCTGAACCATTCACAAATATATTTATCAGCAAGACAATCTATCATTACACAACACCTACAAATAATGTCATGCTGAAGTTCAAAACAAACACTGGCTGGCAGCTCACTCCTTCTCCTTATTTTAATAAGCTTATCAGTGCAGTGATAATCTTATCAGCTTATCAGTGCAGTATCCTTGATGATAGTACTGCAACAAGTAAAAAAAAAAATTATAAAAAGCTATAAATATTGGGTTCCTCAAATTCATTTATTTAAAAATAAAGCTGTTTCTTGCAATTCATTGGAACTTGATTTTTTTTTTTTTTTTTTTTTGTCATTTATTAAGTATATTAAAAATGTAACCAAAATCAGAAAGGTGCAATTCAGATATTTTATTATACTCACATTTTCTCCCAGATTTGTTTTGTGTTACTGAATGTTACTGAGAGAGGTGCAATATGAACATATAAACGATGTACTACTGTAGACACTGTGCTAGCTAACTTGCATTAGTAGTCTTCTCAAATCATTACAAGCAACTGACATTTGTACTGTACCAGAGTTAGAAATTACATATAGTTTGTTGAAATGTTTGTATTTTCACATGATTTCACTGTCCTGTCCTCAATGAAAATCACCATTTTTTAACAAAAATTAAGTAAGATACAATGCTAACTGTCTTAATATCAATTGACCTTGCCACCCAGCTCTACAAGTTGAGACATACTGATGCTAATTCAAAGACAGTAGAAACACATTCAGGTAACATCAACAACTGAAGTGCAGTTTTCTAACTTCTTGTAATAAACTAATTCAGAGGTTAGCTTAAATAGAAGAAGATAGCTTACACAGACTATCTCTATGAAAACATAAGATAAAGTAGATCTATTAATTTGCTTATTTCTATGCTCAGACTTTCCTTTAAACACAGATGAGAACATAACATTTGACAAATTTGGTTATGAAATGAGTTGCTAAACCTGGTATTTGTAATGACACACATGGAATAATCTACTGCATATTTAATACCTAGCAAGAGATACCTTTGCAGCAGCTGCCACAGCCTCCTTACTTCTTTTCCTTTCTTCATCCAAACATTTGTCCAGCACTTCCTGTAAATATTGCGAAAAATTCAACTACAATAGAGAAGTGGCTAAAAATAATTACAGTCAACTGCTGAATGGGAAAAATCAATTTTCCTGTCAATAATTGTGACAGAATCACTGCCTATGAAATCTATAGTGTGCACTGGAACCATTTTTCTTTTGTAAATAAAAGCAATACCTTATGTTTTTGTGACTGCTGCATCAAAGCTTCTTCTATCTTTTCTGACAAGACTTCCTTCTCTGCTTCTAAAATGTCAAGAAGTCTCTGGTGCTATTGGAAGAAAATATTTATATTATTTTAACAACAGTTTGCAAGAAGAACAGACAAAAACAACTCATTCAAGAGACTTATGGTTGGCTGCTTATAAAGCAACTCAAAATTTAGATTTGTTTAAAGGAAATATACAATGTGTCTTTAACTACCAACAGAAACACAGGATAAGAAGAAATGTTTTACTTCCTGATTATCTGATATTTCCTCTCAATCTGAACTGTACTAGAAAGGAAGTTGAAAAGAACACTATATATAGCAATATTTCTTATAAAATTTATAACAATAATCCAAATAATCACACATTTTAAATAGTTCATTTAAACAACTACATAAATTATATTTGTACTCTCCGTTAAACATACAGTAGAACATGACTGTATTCACTTTTAGCCCCTTGTGATATCATGCACTTTGAAAGCCAGAAGATGACAGCAATGAGAAAATTGCATCAAGTTTTCTTGAAATCTGAAACATTTTTCAGGAAGTGAAAGACTATTGAAATGAAGTCCTGGAGCTGGCAGGGTTCGTATAGAGGGCTTTAAACTAGGTACGTAGGGTAAAGGTGTATCTACTCCAAAACACACAGCATTGGCAATAAACAGGAGGAGCTTGAAGCCATCCTGCAGCAGGCAAACTGTGACTTAGTTGCTGTTACTGAAACACAGTGGGACTGCTCCCATGACTGGAGTGCTGCAATGGATGGCTATAAGCTCTTCAGAAGGGACAGGCAAAGAAGAAAAGCTGGTGGCACGGCTCTCTATGTTAGTGTTTTGATGTTGTTGAGCTTGGGGCTGGGAATGATAAGGTTGATACTATATGGGTAAGGATCAGAGGGAGAGCCAACAAGGCTGACATTCTGGAAGAGGACTATAGATTGCCTAATCAGGATGAAGAGATGGATGAGGCATTCTGTGAGTAGCTGACAGAAGTAGTAAGGTCACTAGCCCTTGTTCTCACAGAGAACTTCCAACTTTCCTGATATATGCTGGAAATGTAATACAGTACAGAAGAAGCAGTCTAGGAGGTTTCTAGAGTGTGCTTGGAAGATAATTTTCTGATGCAGCTGGTAAGAGAGCCTCCCAGGGGAGATGCTCTAGCAGGTCGCAGTCCTGCTCTTCACAAAGGATTGGCGGGAGATGGGGAGATCAAGAGCTGGCTTGGCAGAGCAACCATGAAATGGTAGAGTTCTTGATTCTTGGTGGAGTCAGGAGAAAGGTCAACAAAACTACTACCTTGGACTTCTGGAGGTTAGACTTTAAACTGTTCAGGACACTGGTAGGCAGGGTCCTTTGGATAAGTCCTGAAGGATAAGGGGTTTAGTAAGGCTGGACACCTGTCAAGAAGGAAGTCTTAGAGGAGCAGGAACAGGCTGTCCCCCTGTGCATAAGAAGATCCAGCAGATAAGAAAACTGTGAGGACAAACAGGGAACTTCTTCTGAGACTCCAGGAGAAAAAGAGTCTACCTCCTGTGTAAGGCAACTTGAGGAGAGTACAAGGAAGTTGCAAGGATATGTAGGGAGAAAATTAGGCAAAAACCAAACCTGAACTCCATCTGGCTGCTGTAGTAAAAGACAACAAAAAACTTTTTTACAAACATGTTTTTTCTTAACATTAAGTGGAGAGCTAAGGAGAATCTCCAGACTTCACTGGATGCTGTGGGGAATGTGACCACTGAGGATAAGGAAGAGGCTGTATTTCTCATTGCCTTCTTTAAATCTGTCTTTAAATGTCAGACCAGCTATCTTCAGAGTACTTCTATCCTCTGACCTGGAAGCTTGGGATGGGGAGCAGAATATACAAGCAGAATATACACCTCATGATTCAGGTGGAAACAGTCAGAGACCGTTTACTCTATCTGGACTGTCACGAGTTCAAGGGGCCAAATGGGATACACCCAAGGGTTCAGAGGGAGCTGGCAGAGGTGACTGCCAGCCACTTTTCAACACCTATCAACAGTCAACCAGAGTGGTCCCAGAGGACTGGAGGCTTGCCAGTGTGACTGTCATATACAAGTATGGTCATAAGAAGGATCTGGAGAACTACAGGCCTATCAGCCTTGGTGTCAGGGAAGGTTATATGACGGATTGTCCTGAGTGAGATTACACAGCATGTGTGATCAGCAGGAGATCAGGCCCAGCCAGCATGTATTCATGAAAGGCAAGTCCTGGTTAGCCAACTGATCTTCTGTGATCAAGTGACCCACCTAATGGATGAAGAAAACGTTGACATAGTCGACCTATACCTTGAGCAAAACCTTTGACACTATCTCCCACGGTATTCTCTTGGGGAAGATGGCAGCCCGGGACTTGCATAAGTACAAACTTTGCAGGGTAAAGAATGAGTTGGAGGTCAGGCCCAATGACTGATGGTGAATGGAGTTAAATGCAGCCAGTGACAGGTCACAAGTGGTGTTCTCCAAGGGTTTGTGTTGGGGCCAGTCCTGTTTAATATCTTTATTGATAATCTGGATGAGGGGACTGAGTGCACCCTCAGTAAATTTGCACCTGAAAACAAGCAGGGAGGAAATGTCCATCTGCATGACGGTAGAAGATCCTTAAGAGGGATCAGGATAAGCTGGATCCATGGGCTGAGGTCCCAGCTGTATGAACTTGAACAAGACCAAGTGCTAGGTCCAACACTTTGGTCACAACAATCCCATGCAACACTACAGGCTTGAAGCAGGGAGACTAGAAGACTGTGTGAAAGAAATGGACCTGGGAGTGTTGGTCATTGCTCAGCTAAACATGAGCCAGTAGTGTCCAGGCAGCCAAGAAGGCCAATGCCATCCTGTCTTATATCAGAAATAGTGTATGTATCAGAAATCAGCAGGAGCGGAGAGATGATAATCCTCCTATACTCAGATCCGGTGAGGTTACACCTCAACTACTGTGTTCAGCTTGGGGCCCGTCTCTAGAAGAAAGACAGAGAGGCCCTGGAGTGTGTCCAGAGAAGGACAACGAAGCTGGTGAGGGGTCTGGAGCACAAGATTTACGAGGAGCGGCTGAGGGAACTGGGATTGTTTATTCCGGAAAAGAGAAGGCTCAGGGGAGGACCTTATAGCTCTCTGCAACTACCTGGAAGGAAGCTGTAACGAGGCGGGGGTCAGCCTCTTCTCCTGTATGTCTAGCAATAAAACATAAGGGAATGGCCACAAGTTGCACCAGGGGACATTCACGTCAGATAGTAGGAAAAATTTATTCTCTGAAAGAGTGGTCGGGCACTGGAATGGGCTGTCCACGGTGGTGGTTGAGTCACTATCTGTGAAGGTGTTCAAGAGATGTTTAGACGTTGTACTAAAGGACATAGTTTACTGGGTAAATACTGGTGGTACGTGGATGGGTGTACTTGATGATCTTGGAGATCTTTTCCAACTTTGGTGATTCTATGATTCTAGAGTGACCCAGTAGTCTACATGTGGTTTTATAATTTTTTACAATTTCAAATCATGACCTATTTATCTATTTTTCAATAAACCAAGTCTGCATTAGAAACAGTGTGGACAGCAGGAGCAGGGATCCTGTACTCAGCATCCTCCTGTACTCAGCACTGGTGAGGCCGCACCTTGAATATTATGTTCAGTTTTGGGCTTTTCACTACAAGACATCGAGGCCCTGGAACGTTTTCCAGAGAAGGGCAAAGAAACTGGTGAGGGGTCTGGAGCACAAATCTTATGCGGAGCAGCTGAGGGAGCTGAGATTGTTTAGTCTGGAGAAGAGAAGGATCAAGGGAGACTTCACTGTAACCTACTGAAGTGAGCTGGGATGAGAAGGGGTTTGGCCTCTTCTCCCAGGCAACAAACAGGACCCGAGAAAATGGCCACAAGTTGTGCCAGAGGAGATTTAGATCAGACATAAGGAAAAACTTTTTCTCCCGAAGAGTGATCAGTCACTGGAATGACCTGCCCAGGGAGGTGGTGAAGTCATTGTCCCTGGCAGTGTCCAAGAGGCATCTGGATGAGGAGCTACGAGATATGGCTTAGTAGCTTGTGGTAGCAATGGTAATGGGAGGACTGTTGGACCAGATGATCTTGTAGGTTCTTTCCAACCTTGTGATTCTATGATTCTATGATTCTAAGCATCTGAAATACAGGGGTTTCGTTTGCAAGAACTAAGTTGTTCTCCAAAGCTAAATAATGTAACTGTAGATTATTATTGCTTATTGACAATTATTAGCGAATCGGTATATTTCATTAGATATTGAGTTGATATATTATAACCTTAAAATGAAAGCATAAAAAAGTGCAACATTTTGCACTTTTACACAAATACAGACAAATAGTCCTTTCATCAGCATTTCTAAAAAACTGCAATTGATCTTTCATGAATTTTATTATTGTTTAGTTAGAAGTATCTCTAACAGCAGTTAGAAATACATTTCCAAAATGCAACAGTATTTTTGGAAAAAAAAAATTACATTTGTAGAATAGAATAGAAGACTTATAGTTTACTTAATAAAATAAAATACTTAACAATCTTTCCAGGGTAAACATGTAAAGAGGCATTTCCTTATGAATTTATTGAAAATAGTCTTAATTGAGCAGACATTCTAATGGAAAATACCTGTGGAATTAGCAGTGAAATTCACCTTGCGGTCATACTTAATTATAAATAAGTTAAATTTATTTTTGTGGATTTCATATTTTCAAACACTAAATTTATTATTCAGGGCATTTATGGATTTTTTTTTTCCTCATCAACTCAAAGTTGAAACAATAGATGAATTTCATTATAGCAAGATGATTTTCATTATTATTGACTGACTGCAAAGATGACAAATCTGTTATTTCACATTTGTTTAAAAGAATGACACAATAGAAAACAAATTTGAGTCAGACACATACATTAAATCAGAGTTCACTTATGTAAGTTAAAAGCTTCAAAATTCATTGATATCAGTTAAGAATCATAGAGAAATTCTCTAAGGAGTGGTTATTAAAGAAGATCACTTCTAATTAAAACACTTACAATCAAACTACAGTAAACTCTGTAAGCAAGATTAAAGTTACTAGACTAACAGGTGCCAGTATTTCAGTTCAATCTGACTTCTAGGTTAGATATGAAGAGACTGTATTTCAATTTGCCATAATGGACCAGCTTCCACATGTGTGTATGTTGCTCCAAAAGTAATGCTTCCAATTTATTTCCATGGAAATTACAATAGCTTTAAATAGCATGATAACACTGTTTGACAGAGCAAACTCACAGCTACAGAACACTATTTTTTAAACATAGTTGCCGCCATTAGCCATGCATTTTCACCAGTGATGAACAAAATTCTGCATGCTGCACCCACAAAAATCTGCACCAGTGGAAGTACCCCAGTGTTGCTGATGTCACTGCCAAAACACACTACCCACTGCCTCACTTTGCTAACATCCACGTTTTGGTCTCCATAAATGTTCAATGTTGACAAATGTCAATGGGTGTCATTTTTTCCTGCGTGGAAGAATTCAGTGACACACCTTTGCTTCATATGCACTTCAACATCAGATTTCATTTTGTCAGACTGGCCCTCTGCTTCCATTTCTTGCACAGCAACAATATATAACGGAATATAACGGAATATGAAAGTTCAACCTATACTGTCATACCACCAACATCTGCCTCTGATATCATGGGCCAACATAATAAAATAGAAGGCAAAGCTGCCATTCAGAGCTGCCCTTGTATTTTACAACACTCTCCAAGGGATTGTAATTTTCAACATTTACATTTCTGGGCACTTATACACATATCAAGAAAATTTCGACAAGAAAACATACAGGCTCATCCCGAGTCCTGAAACAATACAGAGATTTGCACTGATACACAGTGCAAACAGAACACACCTATATGGACCATGGAGACAACTTGTATTTTTTTCTCCTAGCAGTGGAGTAGAGACCTCCATAATTACAGCCTTATGTACAACAGTAACCTCACTTACATAGCATTTTACTTTTTTAGAACACTGTAGTAGACTGCAATCCTGAAAATACAGAAATTGGGATCGACTAATTTTTATTATGTGAAAATTTCAAATGTTCTAATTTTTAATAAATTTCTGCAGGAAAAAAAAAAAAAAAAAAAAAAACAACAAAAAAACCCTCCTTTGCTGCAACGAAGAATAAACAACTGCTTACCTGAACAAAACAGGGAAAAGTTACACCAGCCAGCCATTGTGACAGTAATGAGGAGTTTAATAACACCTAGACTTATCAGTTGAATTCGATGATTTCTATTGACAGACACGGTACCAAACTAAATGAGATATAGACAGCAGTATAATATAAATCATTTTGCTTCTTCTGGAAGCAGAAAGGGAAATAGAAAATACACTTTTGCTCACCAATGAGCACAAAACAAGTTGCCTATTGAGTAAGGTTACAAAAAAAACATAAAGGCTGCTGTAACTGTCATTTCAAGTATGATCACTTTAATTTAGTTTAGGTTCTCGTATTTCCAAGGTACATTAGAAAATCTACATGGTATAGCATTTTGTATTTTATGGAATCCACAGAAATTTTTTTAAGAACTGTAGCTGTGTATAAATACATGGTCATGATTTTTCAAGATGTTAAAATTAACTATTTCTAAGTACATCTAGAATGCAATAAGCTAATGACCTCTGGCATATTTCGTTACAACTTCTTTTCATTACAAAGCTTCCCTGTATCTCATGAGAGTACAAAGATTATAATTTGATTGAGATTATCAACTTTTTGTGAATAGCTTGGCAGTCCTTTCCTATTGCAATGTACATTTTTATTCATGTGGATTAATCCTTCCATAAACAGTTACTTTCACATCTCAATTTCCAGCAGTTCATATACCATCACAAATGTTACAACAGCTATCCATGCAACCCAGAAAAGCAAATTCTCTTGTACTAGACCTGCAGAAACATTTTGAATAATTGCGTACTCGGCCTCAAAATTTTTATTTGGACAACTAGATTTTTTTTTTTTTTTTTTTTTTTTTTTTTTTTTTTTTACTGAAATGTATCTTCATCCACAACCTTTCTGGGCAGCCTGTTCCAGCACCTCACCACTGTCTTGGTAAAGACCTTCCCCTAATATCCAACCTAAATCTTTTTCTATTGAGAGCCTTTACACACGATTGTATTTTTTGGCTAACTAGAAGTAATAGAATGTTCTGCTTTTGTTTACTTGGCTTGTTGTTAGAGTGGAGTTTTGTTCAAATACAGCAAAAGCTTGTTACCTATAAAGACCATTGGTGCTTAAAAAATCACAGACATAAATGCCTATAAGCTAAGCAAACCTGTCTCATAACCCACTTCTCTCATTCAACATTTCCTTTTTTTTAACAGGTAACGACATTTTACTATCAGAAGAATAAAGGAAGAGCACAGAAAGGTAAGGCACTGGATATGAACTATCTAAACAATCTATGGATTTCCACGCATTAAAAAGGTCACTTTCTTTTAAGTCTTATCTGCATGTCAAGTTTGAGACCTCCTGGTAATTGTACTTGTTAACTGTCCATTCTCCAACAAAAAAACTAATAAAACTGTTCAAGTAACAGTGATTAGTCTCCTGTCAGTGGGTAATGAGTTCATTGGAAATAGTGCCCATACAAAAGCAACCATTTCTATTCCAATTTTTCTAAGAAAATTATGATGGATACCTATTTATGGAGTCTTATGTTTGGAAAAAGTATCTAACCTGTCTAGACTGTAAGACTGCCTATAAAGCTTTTAAATGGAACCTCAGGTAAGGTTTTTCTTTATCAACAATTCAAGGATCAGAAAATAGGAAAAAAGAAGTCTAAATATGCCTGAATTTTCAATCTAATCATCCATTATTCAAGAAAAATACCATATTAATTCTCTGACTAAACTGCAGAAACAGAAACTGAAGCAGAAACTGTAGCAGAAACAGCTACATATTATCTGAAGGTAGGAAAAAAACTGGGAATATAATGGGTGAATTAGTCCCTATTAGTAGAATATACAAGATTGTTGTATATTGAAACACACTGTTTCTAACAGTCTTAAGTTTGCTAGGCTAAACATACATATAATGCATGTAAGCTATTTGGCATACTATGGAGAGATACTGAGCCAGCTCTAAAATCTTTAAATTCACGTACCACTTTGTCTAACTAGCTTAGTCAGCTATCTGTCTTATTTTCTTACAAAGCTATCAGTTGCATCTTCTTATTCCTTGGCCGGAGTTACTGAGTGCAGAGTGCAAAATACTGATGTGTAAAAATTCGGAAGAGTAAAACGGTAGTGGGACATGAAGGCCCATAAAACATGTAACAGTGTTTTCCAACAAAAGAAAAGACATATCCTTCTGAAAAGTGATATTCCAAACTGGAGAGATGCATGTACTATCACTTCTACTCCATTCTCCAGAAAGCAGTAAGGACAGCAACTTAAAGCAAAGTAGCAACTTAAAACAAAAGGCATTCAAAAATAGGTTGCATTTTCCACCCTGAAAGAAGTTTTCTAGGCAATGGTTCCAAATGAAAATTGTTTGATGTAGATTCAAATATAAATACAGAGGTCCTGTGGTTTTTCTTGATTCCTGTAAAAAAGAAATTTAAAAAATCTTTTTTTTTTTTTTCTGAAATGTGAGTCACAGAACACATTGTAAACAGATTTAATCATGGCAGTAAGAGTCATGGATTTTTGTTATTTTTATATGTTAAATTAATTTCTCAAGAGTCACGACATGTTCCTTTAATATATATCTATTGGAGGGTGACACAGTATATATTATGATAAATACGTCGTATGAATGAAATCTCAGAATCACAGAATTGTGGGGGTTGGAAGGGACTTCTAGAGATCATTGAGTCCAACGCCCCTGCCAAAGCAGGCAAGACTTGTTTTACTATTAAAATAATTAATAATTAAATCCAATTTAGTACAGCTATAACCATTACATAGTCCCATTAATCCTAAATTGCAACTTTAAAGAAAAATGGAAAATAGGGTGTCTCGCTTTTACTGGAATGCTTTTTAAGAATGTCAACAGTTCCTTTCTTAGTCCTGTACAGTTTTGTGGAAAAAGATGTGAGAACAGGATTTCATCCAACAATGTTATAATTATTTTACTATAACTGGTAGGTATCCAATTTATGTTTCCGCAGATTGGTTATTTTACTGACTACTCTTACATAAACTATGAATAGCAGCTAACAAATTTATCTACACTGAACTTGGTAATCTGTGCATCATGATTTGCCCAAATAGAATCACAGAATCGTTAAGGTTGGAAAAGACCTCTAAGATCATCTAGTCCAACCGCTGACCACTATGCTCACTAAACCTAAGTGCCAGGTTTACTTCTTTTGAAAACCTCCAGGGATGGCAACTCCAACACTTTCCTGGGCAGCCTGTTCTAACACCTTACCACTCTTCCTGAGTATCCAACCTGACCAATTCAATTATGGAAGGTAACCATTGAAAAACAACATCACAGCACAAACAAAGTTAATGTGACCATCCAAACACTATGAGAAACAAAAAGGTTGTGCTGTTTGCAGTACCCTGCAGAATATAATTTTATCCATAGAATGGCTTGGATTGGAAGGAACCGCAAGGATCATCAAGTTCCAACTCCCCTGCCACAGGCAGAGCCACCAACCTCCAGATCTAGTAAAAGAACAAGTTGCCCAGGGCTCCATCCAACGTAGTCTTGAACACCTACAGGGATTCACAGCCTCTCTGGCTAGTCCGTTCCAGCACCTCACTGCTCTCTCAGGGAAGAAATTCCCCGACATCCTATCTAAACCTTCCCTCCTTGAGCTTAAAACCATTCCCCCCTGTCCCATCACTATCTATATGAGTAAAAAGTTGATATCTCTCCTTTTTATAATCCCCTTTTCAATATTGGAAGGCTGCGGTGAGTACTCTTCACAGCTTTCTCTTCTCCAGTCTGAACAGCCTGTCTTCATAGGGAAGGTGCTCCAGTCCTCTGGTCATCTTTGTGGCCCTCCTCTGGACTCTCTCCAGCAGCTCCACACCTTTCCTGTACTGGGGGCCCAAAACCTGGACACAGTACTCCACATGGGGCCTCCTGAAGACAGAGTAGAGAGGTACAATCCCCTACCTGCCCCTGCTGGCCACCCCTCTTCTGATGGAGCCCAGGATACCATTGGCCTTCTGAGACGTAAGCACACACTGCTGGCTCATGTTTAGTTTTTCATCCCCCAAGACTCCCAAGTCCTTCTCTGCAGAGCTACTCTCAAGGATTTCTTCTCTCAGTCTGTACGTATTTGAGATTACTCCAACCCAAGTGCAACATCTTGCTCTTTGCTATGCTGAACCTCATTAGGTTCATACACGCCCACCTTTTGAGTTTGTTGTGGTCTCTCAGGATGGTGCCCCTTTCTTCTAATGTGTCAACCAAACCTGCACCTTTACATATTTTCTAATTTGAGGAAAATAAATTCACACAGTAATGAAATGATGCTTGGAATCTTCCCTTCATAACATTCTGAAAAATATGTCTAACCTACACTACAAGTGAATGACCCGTTTTTCTCATAAAAAAATTATAACAGAATTTTTCATCTCATGAAACTGCATTCTAGTGAGTAGTTTATAAAAAAACCCACATTGATAATAAGACTTCAACTCTCATTTCCAATATAGTAAAAACTTTTTTGCCTTCATTACATAGGACTAGAACAAGCCCTGACTCTCAAAACCTGGGAAAAATCATCTACAGAAACAGTTAGCAAGCACTGAAGAAAACATAACCGAATGGACTGGGCTTTTAAAGAATTCAGTGACTCAAATTTGTTCATCTATTTTAACAAGAAACCTTAGCCCACTAAATTCTACTTTTATTTCAATCTCATGAAAGAATCTAACAGTAAGAAATAACTCACGTTGTGGGAAAAATCCCTTTATTTCCATTTGAAAGAGAGATGACAAAAATAGAGAGCTATAACAGAAGGACTTTGTAAAGTTAGCAAAACATGTCCACTGCTACCAATTTAAAACATTATCCTGAGGAAAAAGGCAGTCATAAAAAAATAATAATTTTTTGCTCCTGTAAAAAGGCTAGCTACCAGCATATTCTTTTATATTTTTCTTCACTTCTGCTAAACTAAGTGCAAATCAGATGTCAAGATCTGGTAACCATAACTTCTTACATTGTCCTTACTATCACTGGCATCTGAGTGTTTGGCAGTGCAAGGTGGAAAATCTGTCTAAAAATTCCAACATCTGTTACATATTTCCACTTCCTCAAATTATAACCTATTATTGTATGGTTGAACTGTATCTTTTTTGCCAGTATGTGGGCCAAGTGGCTAACAAAGCAGCAAAATGTTTCTAAGAGGAAGCTCAGAAACCAGCAAAACATTACTAAAAAGTTAAAACAATACAATACAGAGGAAAATTACAATAGTGGTAATAAAACAACTAAGCTTAATACTCAATTCAGCAGCGTGCAGAATAATCTGAATAACCTGATGCACATTGGAGGCTGATATTAATGCAAGACAACAGTAAAATCTTTAAATCTTTTGCTTTAAATCTTTTGCTGTAAATGTGTGTTACTGTTTATAAATAGAATAAGAAGCTATTCAGTTGTCTAACACTAAAAACAGTTTTCTCAGAAAGCATGCATAGTAATAAAGACTATTGAAATAGTCCACAAACTGCCCTAAGAATACAGAGATAAGAGACCGTAGCAAAAACATGAATGAAAAGTGTTCACTAGCTCTTCTGGTTTTGTGATTCAATTCATTTTGCAGACTGTATGAGTTATTCACAATTGCTCCATTGCACCAGGAAAAATAAGACAAAATGGATTCCTAAAATATAGGCTTTATAAACAGCAAAATGTTTGCTAATGGAGGATAGCAAAAAAATGTGGAAAATATTTTTTTAAACAATAGCTGACAGAAAAATAATAAAGAAGAAAAACCATATAACATTACTTATTTTTTCAGTATTGGCAAGAATAGATGACTAATTCATAATAAGAAGTGGAGATTCTGCTACATAAGCAAAAGTTGAAGAGTAAAAATCACACTACAGAGCTGCTTTCATCTGAAACTTCATGAATCCAAGGAAGATCTGAAAACTTGGATTAGCAAATGCAATATCCAAATAAGATTTTTTGTTGAGACTGACAGTATCTCAGCTAAATAAACAGTGCAAAGGGACTGAAAAAATCACCTTTTAACTAGCTTGAGATAGTGGGCAGATTCAAATAAAGTTGGAAGACTAATAAAGATTTTCATTTTTGTAAAACACACAAGCTCAAACACAAGATCAAAACTGGCGTTCATTTTCAGGAGACAACATCAAATGCGTGCCTCAAAAAAACATGAAATTTGTGATTTTCCCACTTTAAGTTGACACTTGCTTACCAATAACATTTCCTCTGTAATCTTCAAACACTATATGTGTACAACTGACATGCACTGCTTTCCTAAATGTTTATTATCTAACCAGACTGCTTTCTGGCAAAAAAGAAGTTCTTATTGTCCTGTTTGCTGACCAGCGCCATCACAAATCTTAAAATGCCATGGGAATACTTGCTTTGCTGCTTGATATATAGATCTGAGAGCACATTCCCTTGGAAAATAAACAGCAACACTAGAGACTGCACCAGGAAGTACCCATCACAGTGGTCATCAGCAAATTTGAGGGAACTGGTTCTTTCAGCACTTTCCAGCATGGGATTTAAAGTGAGGACCTATAACCTCCACACCTAAGGAACGTGTGATAAAGGATATAACAGACAATTGACTGACATTAAAGGATTAAGAAAAAGGGTAGATGCATAACTACCCAGCATCTGTTGACAGTAACTGGATAGTAAGTGATGCTGACAACTCATATCTCAAGTAGTTGTTTCAAGAGCAATGGGTAGTCATAACATCTATATAAATGGACTCTTCAATGAAAGACAGTTTAGTATAGTCAGGGAGTGCACTGATCAAATTAACTTGAGCAGATTTTTTTAACAACAGTGCAAACTATCCCAGGTGGTTTCGAAAACGTTAACATCCAAAATCTGAGGCTTTTCCAGTCTGAGAAAAGAAAGAATACTATATAACACACACGTAGGAACTTCAAGCAAATGAAACTAAATTAAAATACAGACCAGAACTTTCTGACTTTAGAACCTGTGGAGAAGGCACCTGTAAGAAGGACCACAACAGAAAATAGTGAGAGTATTTTACCCTGAAGAATTTCTTGCAATTTTAGCTAGGCCTTAAACTGAAGACCTATGGAAACAGAACCAGAAGAGGAGTGCAGTGAAAAAGACAGCTGAAAGAAGATTCAGAACCACGGATATTTTTTGTTGAGGAGCTGATGGCTCCCTCCTGGAGAAGGTGATGATAACGGTAGCTCCAGCTAGTCAGTATGCTGAAAAATCATGCATGTCAAACTGAGATATAATTAGAGCTTTCATATCTTCCTCTAGGCTGAAACATACAATACTATACAAGTATCAGCAGCAGTTATCAATACTTCTCCAGACAAACGACACACATCTCCATTACAGGCATTCTGATAAAAGCTTTAAAATCTGAAACTGAAATAAACTGAAATAATGACAGGTTTTAAACAAGCAAGAATTATTCTTCCTTACCAAAGGAGGAGAGGTAGGAATGTTAAGGCAAAGAATTAGGAGAAAATATAGGAGTCAGTACATTAAGTGAGAGAATCTTGATTTTATGGAACTGGAAATAAAACAGCAGAAAATTTAAGAGGGAATTAAGTGTGCTTAAAATTTGAAAGCCGAATATTGCTTTTCAGACAAGAATATTAAAGGAAACCAGAAAAAGAAGTTGTGTTTGTGTACAAAACATACTTGCACCATGTGATTAACGCTACAGCAAAAAAATTCTTTGAAGTGATATGGATACTCATAATTTTACATATAAATATATATATGCATTATGCCATAACATAGAAAGGTAAACAACTTGGTGTATAATCGTAAGTAATCATTTCAGTTATCTTCAGTAAGTGTTAGAACAAAATCATTTGAACAGAAGGAAATAGTAAAACAGAGAAGTATACATTTAAGAACTGATCTATTAACAAATAAAAATACAGTAAACATTTTTCAGAACTCTTTCAACAAATTTATAGTCAGAATAAATTCTAGTTTATTAAGTCTGGTAGTTCTACCAGAGAGCACTCTCTGCCCTTTTGTCTGCTTGATTAGGCTTCAAAATTTCAGTCACATATAACAAATAAAGATGGCAAACTTTGACTCAGGTGAATGAAGATACTTTTAAGTTTGTGAACAAAATCTCTTCAGACATCCAAGAGTAAGCTGCATTAAATGCAGATATTATTTGAATTGTGAACAGGGCATTATGTCTTATGCACACTGTAACTCTTATGTTGTTGGGTTCTACGGAAAATAAACAAAAAAAACCCAACACCAATTAATACCTATCTCACTTAGATCCCCAGATAAATTTGAATTTCTTGAACATTTCTGTCCCTGCCTTTCGGTTTGAGATGCAAATGTAACAGATTATAGGAACAGTACTTTTGCTGTTCTTGAATCTGTTCTAAGGAGATTAAAATGTTATAAAATACTCAAATCCAACACATGCAGAGTTATCACGCACTTAGCATTTTTAAGCAACTGTGTTTACTCTTACATTGAGGACACAAAATGAAGGACTGGTCATCCTCTTTGCTCCAAAAGGCACTTTTTTTTCAAACAGAGAAGAGCTGAAACTAAAAGACAATCATAAAAGTTTTTGTAAATGCACATACATACCTGAGCATCAAGAAGCTCTTGACATTTGTAAGAATGTTTTTCAATTGCTAGTATATACTGCTTTTCAGTAGCTGCTTCTTGCTGTTGAACTGTACACTGTAGCAATGACTGCAAAAAAGAAATAATAATAAAAAAATTATATATAATTATATATGTGTGTGTACACACACATATATAAACAGGGATGTACATTATTAAGTGCACATCAACTAGTACTTCTGTCTAACCAGAATGCAGAATGCTGTTATAAATTTTGGAATGTGCAACTATTAATGTACCTTTCTATGTAACACTACCTTGTTTTCAGTCAGGACTGAAATTTTTTTGGATCTCGGATTTCTTATACATAGGCTGCTTAAAAGAGAGCAGCACACAGAAGATAGAGAGGGCAAGTATTTCCGTTAAATATATTCAGAATAGTGAGACCACACACGAAGAGAAGCACATGAAACCTGCTGAAGAAAAAAAAAAAGCCAGACATATTTCACTGGCTGACAGAACTCCACATCCTCTCGGCACAGTGTAAGATTCCATGGGCCAAGCATGATCTTTGCAACCACAAATCAAATAAAAGCAGATGGAAATTTTGTGTAATTTTAAACATAAAAGAACACCCCCCAGGAAACACACACTCAAATGTGTAGTAATGGAAGTCAGTCAAAGTACAAAGACATTAACAAAAAAATAATAACATTAGGAAATCTGTGTGTGTGCACCTGTGTGCATGTGCATTCATGTGCATGTGCATTAAGATGCAATGCCATTTCTCAGTTTATTGTTATTCATGCTAAAGGTTGAGTCACTTTATGGACTTTACTGTGCAAACTTGACTGATAATACTTAAGCCATACCCAGAATGTACAGTTTTTTCAGAGGAAAAAAGTTATCCATTAAATAGCATAAAGAGATCATTAAGATCTTCTAAATTTTTTTACTATTATTTTCTGTACATAAAATTCCACACTTAGAGAAATTTAAGCTTTCCTTTTCTCTCATCTACATTACTAACAGAGTTTAAACAGCAACTAAAAGTTGCATGTCTTTGACTAGTTGGCCAAGTGAGAAGGCATAGACACTGAAATGCTGTGATACTGCATGACATGGCATTTCAGAGATAGCTTTCATGTTGTGCTATCATAACTGTTCAGAGAAAATCTTTTTTCTATGGAGAGATAGAGCACTCCAGCCAAATAGGTCTTTAAAATACAGAATAAAATTTTCATCTAGGCCCAAATCTTTTCAAGTCATTTAGAAGAAAATGAGGCAAGCCATATAAAATGCATGTTCTGTATTTAATAAATTATCAGAAAGAAGTAAATTTTAAAAACAAAATAAAAGACAAATTTAACCCAATTTCCTTTAACTGGCACACATTGTCTAGAAAAGTACTAAATTCTTTGCTGACACCCTACATTTGCCTTGCTCCCTCTGACCATAAAACATAGAGAAGAGCATAAGGATGTCAAGACCCAATGTTAAAAAAAACAAGAACATATAATTAATTAATTAAATAAATAAACTAGCAGTTAAACAAAACAAAAACATTTAGTGTCTGTCTTGATGGGGTAAATATAGCTGAGATTATTTATATCTAAATATATTATATGCAACTTTTCTGATAATCAAATATTTAATTCACTAATGAACAAAACTAATTAATTGATTAGTTTATGTTAAATAATACATTTGGCTATCAGACGATGATAGGAGTCTAACTCTAATAGCTATAGACTTCTGTCAGTACAATACCACTAAACACTTGAACTTGAAAAGAAAAAAAAAAAGTTTACTATCCTCCTTCATGCCTTCTGGAAAGCAGTATTAAAGTAAATCTAATCTCTGCCAAAAAAAGAGATTTCTCAGGTGTAGTACTGTTTAAAAATGTGAAACAAACTCAAATGGAACCCGCAGATGATAGGTGATAATATTTTATAACGTAATATAAAATGTAATATTTAATTAGTCATGTTGAAACATGAAACACAGAAATTAAATCAAATGAGGCAAATGTGAAAAGGGGAAACTTAGCCTTACTCAGAAAACTAAGTTCATTTTTTAGTTATTTTTCTGTGTTTTTTAATACAAATTTCATGACTATGAAATCTCATCCTAAGATTACAGGAGTTTAGGGCAAATGGTTGAAGGAGTGGGTATGCAAGGAGTATTTTCTTCTCTCCCTTCTGGGGTGCTAAGGGATATGGAGCGGTCTAGGGAAACGCAGGTTTTGAATAAGTCGCTGAAAGGTTGGGTTCTTTGATGATGGGGCAGTTTACTCGGCACCTGGCCTGACGGCTGCGGACAGGTCTCACCTTTCTCCAAGGGAAAAGCGGATCCTAGCCAAGGAGCTGGCAGGGCTCACTGAGAAAGCTTTAAACTAGGTATGAAGGTGGGTGGGGATAAAATGACGCTCACTAGGGTGGAGTGTGTAGTTCAGAAATTTCAACCAGATTTGATGGGGGAGGTCAACGGGACAGAAAAGGGCTTGGGAATGTTGTCATTGTAGGAGATAATATGGAAAAACCTCTGAACTGTCCTGTAGGATCTTGTGGGAATTCCTCAGAAGAGGCCTTCTCGTGTCCCTCTAGGAAGCAGCGGAGGAAACCTTTCGATGCCAGAAAGCCCATCTGAAGTGCCTTTACACTAATGCAAGCAGCATGGGAAATAAGCAGGGGGAATTGGAAACCGCAATGTGCTTGGAAAATTATGATCTGGTTGCTATCACTGAAATGTGGTGAGACGTATCCCTTGACTGGAATATGTGAAGACTACAAGCTCTTCAGAAGGGATAGAGAGGGTAGGAAGAGAGCGGAAGTTGCCCTTTATCTTAGGAAGTGGATAGATTGTGAAGAACTGTGTCTGAGCCATGAACAGGTTGAGAGCTTATGGGTGAAAATCAGGGATCGGTCCAGTAAAGGGCATCCAGTGGTTGGGGTCTGCTACAGGCCACCTGATCAGAGGGAGCCTGTTGATGAGGCCTTTTCTCTTCAACTGCGGGAGGTGTCACACTTGGGGGCTCTTGTCTTGTTGGGGGATATCAACCACCTGGATATGTGCTGGGATAGCAGCACAGTGGGTGGCAGACAATCCAGATTCCTGGAGTCTGATGAGGATAACTTCCTGGCCAAGGTATTAGACGGAAAGATCCAAGGTGAAGCCTTACTGGTGCTTACGCATTGCTGCCCACCAATGCAGAGAAAAGCATCAGAGAGGTTAAGACTGGAGGCAGCCTGGGCTGCAGTGATCATGCCCTGGGAGGAGTTTGTGATCTGGAGGAATGCAAGCCTGGCAAAAAGTACCATCCTTGTATTTCAGGAGAGCAAACTTCTGGCTGCTCAAAGAACTGCTGGATGGGATTTCCTGGGAAAGTGTCCTTGAGGGCATAGGTACAGAACAGAGCTGGCATCTCTTTAAGGACACCCTTCTGAGAGCACAAGAGCTCTCCATCCCACAGCAGAGGAAATTGAGCAGAGGAGGTGGCTAAGCAAGGACCTGCAGCTTCAACTGAGGGAAAACATATGTAAAGACAGTGGAAGCAGGGTTGTGTAGCCTGGGAAGAGTATAGGGACGTTGTCCATATGTGTAGAAATAAGATCAGGAAAGCCAAGGCATAGATAAAGCTGAACTTGGCAAGGGATGTGAAAAATAACAAGAAGGGGTTCTACAGGTACATAAGCAGGAGGAGACAGATCAAGGAGAGTATGCCCTCTCCAATAAATGAGGATGGAGAGCTGGCTTCCTCATACATGGAAAAAGCTGAGATGCTCAATAAGAGCTTTGCTTCAGTCTTCACTAGTGGTCAGGTTCCTCCCCATGTCTACTAGGACCCTGAAGCTCTAGGTGCGGGTGAAAGGAGCACATTCTGTCCCACTGTAACAATGGAACAAGTCCAAGACCTCTTGATGAATCTGAATGTATGTAAGTCCATGGGGCTGGATGATATCAATCCCAGGGCTCCAAGCAAGATAGCGGATGTAGCTGCTGAGCTGCTCTCCATCACATTTGAAAAATCATGGCTGTCGGGTGAAGTCCCCAGTGACTGAAAAAAGGGAAACATTGCTCCTATTTTTAAGAAAGGGAGAAAAGATGACCCAGGGGTTATAGGCTGGTGAACGTCACCTCTGTGCCTGGGAAGATCAAAGAGCAGATCTTCCTAGAAGTTATGTTAAGGCACATATGAGACAAAGAGGTGATTCAAGTCAGCCAGCGTGGCTTCACCAAGGGAATGTTGTGCCTGACTAATCTGGTGGCCTTCTATGATGGAGTGGACAGGGGAAGGGCAAATTCCACTTCAAAATGCCACAAAAATGTTCCTCTGAGCAAACAAAAGCCTTTATTGTGATTTTTCTGGGAGCTCATTTGCATGCTGGCTCATAATATCTCTGCAACGTATGTTGCCATGGGTATTCTCTCTGCACCCATGTCAGTGTATCAGCAATGAGCACGGCCTCCCTCATGTCAGACTGCCCAATGCTCCATGGATTTTATGGGAACTGTGAATTTCTTCCTGGATGTGACCAACATAGTGTTGTCATCTACCTGAATTTCTCCAAAGCCTTTGACATGGTCCATCACCACATCCTTCTCTCTAAATTGGAGAGGCATAGATTTAAGGATGGACTGCTCCGTGGATTAAGAATTGGTTGGCTGGTCACAGCCAAAGGATTGTGATCAATGGTTCTATGTCAAGGTGGAGGCCAGTCACAAGCAGTGCCCCTCAAGGCTCGGTCTTGAGACCGAGCTCTTCAACATCTTTATCAATGACAGATAATGGAATTGAGTGCACCCTCAGCAAGTCTGCAGATGACACCAAGCTGACCAGTGCAGTCAATACACTGGAGGGAAGGGAAGGCATCAGGCTGCACAGGCTGGATAAGTGGGCCAATGTGAGGTTCCACAAGGCCAAATGCAAGGTGTTACACTTGGGCTGGGGCAATCCCAGGTGTTTATACAGACTGGGGGAAGAACTCCTTGAGAGCAGCCCTGCAGAGAATGTCCAGGGAGTCCTGATGGTCGAGAAGCTGGACATGAGCCAGCAGCGTGCACTTGCAGCCCGGAAGGCCAACTGTGTTCTGGGCTGCATTAAAAAAAGGGGTAGTCAGCAAGGAGAGTGAGGTGATTGTCCCCCTCTACTCAGCTCTTGTGAGGCCCCATCTGGAGTACTGCATCTAGGCCTAGGGCCCCCAGTACAAGAGAGACACAGAGCTCTTGGAACGAGTCCAGAGGAGAGCCACTAAGATGATTACAAGGCTGAAGTACCTTTCCTATGAGGAAAAGTTGAGGAAACAGGGCTTGTTTAGCTTGGAAAAGAGAAGGCTCCGGGAAGACCTCATTGTGGCCTTGCAATACATGAAGTGAGCATATAAATAGGAGGGGGAATGGCTGTTTATGAAGGTGAATAGTGATAGGACAAAGGGGAATGGTTTTAAACTGAGACAGGGGAGATTTAGGTTAGATACTAGGAGGAAATTTTTCACTCGGAGGGTAGAGAAGCACTGGAACAGGTTGCCCAAGGAGGCTGTGGAAGCCCCAACCCTGGAGGCATTCAAGCCCAGGCTGGTTGTGGCTCTGGGGAGCCTGGTCTAGTGGTTGGCAACCCTACTTATGGCAGAGGGGTTGAAACTAGATGATCTTTGAGTCCTTTTCTATGGACTCATTCTATGGCGATTAGAATATATTTGTATAACTTGAAGACTAACAGTTTACGAGAAATAGCATGCTAAACATTGCTAAGAATCACTGTATTCAATTGAATACCTAATCTTTTGTGTATCATAGAAACTGAAAAATTTAAATCCTTTTTTCAAGATGGTATGTCAGAGTTTCACAACTGCTTTTGACTTGTAAAATAATTCTAAAAAAATTATACATATGTGTATCATTTTACCCAGATAAGCATGAAGAGATATTCCTTAAATAATCCCTTCTGTCATCCATGCAACTCTTCTTTAGCTCACACAAAGGCATTGAAAGGGTGGAAAATGTATCTGTTCATTCACTACAATAGAATAGGTGCATTTCACAACTTGCTTACATTTTCAGAAATAAAGAGGAAGAAACATAAATGCAGCAATTACCAATAGATCACTGATCTCTTTTTTTCTAACTGTAAGGTCACATGGAAACAGACATTTTATACAAAGCTAGTGCAAAACAGAAATGAAAAATGCTGAGATACAACATGTGTTCATTGACCCATCCTATACCTTCTTTCAAGAAAGTATTCCTAAATGCATCATCAGGTATCCTACAGTGGTCCTTTCTCAAGCCTGGAACGTGTTAGGCCTAACCTACATATAAGGAAGAGAAGCTACAAGCCCCACAAAATCTAATTAAACAAAAAAAAGTTTTTGCATAGCATTTAGTTCCAGGTTTTGCAACAGACTTAGAAGCCGGTATAGATGGCCCTCCTGGAGCTGTCGGTCCTGACACTTCCAGAGAGATAAATATAAAGTAAGATATTGATATTTCCTGAAAACAAAGAAGTCGGCCTAACCTCTTCTGCACTGCAGGTTTCTTGACCAGCAGGCAGGCCCTAGACTCAACCTTTCAGCTTACTACTTGAATGAAATGACAGTCTCAGTACCATCCTTTCTTGCTTTGCCAGTTCCAAACCAAACCTAAGTAATGACATTACCAGTTTGGTGCTCCCAGCTGACAGCATATTTCCCTTCTCATTCTCAGCAACAACTCTATTTTCCATTTCCTACAATCAGTTTTTTCCAGTCACACCTTGTTTACCTCAATTAAGTCTAATTAGAATCCTTAGGTTTGCGCATTTCTTATTATTATGTTTTCAAAGCAGTACAATAGATACAGATTGATCCTGTACAATAATGTTCCGTTCCTGTATCTTACTGGCTCAGTGCAAATAGGAACAACATGAAAAGAGTTACAGATTCAGCCTTATTTTATCCCGAACTCCTCTTAGTGCTGTGAAAATAAATAAATAAAATACTTAAAAAACCTGCTCAATTGCTCTGTGAGGTTACAGTTTGAAGTTTGTCAAAGCCAAGGAGATCCAAAATGTAGGTGCACACTAAGTAATTAAGATCAAAGTTTAACACAATTGACTAAGCATTTTTCTTGCACTCCAGATTTAATTTTCACTAATGAAAATGGCTAACATTTTATCTGAAGTTTCCCCTTTAACTGAAGTGCAGAGAGAGAAAACACGCTATGTAAAATTTCAGGGCAAGCAGTCTAAACTGGAAGCAACCAACAAAATGGTTTTATAATGAAAGAGGCTGAGCAACCAAAACTAAGTATTAAAGAAGACCATCTGTAGTGCATATTCATTATATAGTATGACACTGGAAAATGTGCCGTCTTAACTCATTTACCTTGAACTCTTCAACAATAATACTCAAGGCTTCATGTCCAGCTTTTCTCATATCTTCTAACTCCTGCTTATGCTTTTCCTATATAAAACATGGAAAGATTATATACAATATAAGCACACAATATTAATTAAGAGATTACAACTATTTTTCTCATTTTTGCTATCTTTTATAAAAAAAACATATACCTCTTGGATTTTTTATTATTACGTATGTACTCAAAATGCAAGCTTTTCCAAAAGTTAAACTTAGTTTATCTATTAATTTTACTCTAGTACCCTCCAGATCATTCTGAGCAGTTCTGTGTGGGTTTTTTTTGCTATTGTTGTTTTGTTTCTCTGTTTTTTCTGGTTTCTTGATGCACTTGTGGATGGCTAGACTTCTGAAGGACTGTTAGTGAATAAAAACACAACTATAACTTTAAAATGTTGTGGAAGTTTTATTTACTGACTATATTATTAACCCATTTTAACTCTTTTATTATCAGACCTAGCTTTCTCAGAACAGCAATACTTTTTCCTGATATCATTCTTCTTCTAATGCACAGAAACATTAATTTTTCTCTTGCCTTCACACAAAAAATGCTTGCATATGATTTACAGTGTGTCTGTAATGTGAATACTTCATTAGACTCTCATCAGTATTTCATGCTTACCAATGAGCAGCATCATGTTTTCAAACAATAAGTTGGTAAAAAATATGAAAAACTTTCCCCTCCTCTCTCATTATCAGTTTCAGTGATCTGTTTTTGAATCAGCCAGAACACAGATCACAAATGTATTAAATCAGCTTGGAAAATTGGTGCAGAAAATAGAAGGATCTCACAAATCTTATCTTGCAACAATTACAGGTCAAGCCCATACAGAACTTGCACCACATGTCCAATTCTCTTGTGGTTTAACCTGACAGGCAACTGAACACCACACAGCCATTTGTTCACTCTTCCCCAGGTGAGACAGGGAAGAAAACTGAAAACAAAATAGAAATCATGGGTTGAAATAAAAACTGTTTACTAAGACAGAAAAGAAAAATAAAAACAAAACCACAACTATACACACACACATATCCACAATGTAATTACTCACCTGCCAACTGATGCCCAGCTAACAAAACAAATGCCTGCCAACCAACAGCCCACTTGCAAAGCAATGTCTCACCACCCACTGACCAATGTCCAGCTAAACCCTGAGCAGCAGCCCACTCCCCAGACAATTCCCCACAGTTTGATAGCCTTTCTGCATGACGTCACATGGAATGGAATAATCTCTTGCCTAACTCAAGCCAGCAGTCTTGTTGCCTGCTGCCATGCCATAATGGCAGCTGCTGTTCCACTGAGCGGTCTGGTCAAGTTTTCTGCACACTCCTATCACTTAGCAACAGCAGCATACTGATGTGCTATAAATGCATTCTCATCAGAAACCACGACAACATCCACCCCTTATTCTGTAAAATTCACATCATGCTCAGTTCCTACACTTTCCCACACATCCTGATTAATCACATGGGAATCATTCCAGTAGTCTATGGGCAAGCCCTCTGAATTGTCCACAGAGTTCATTTAGTCCATGACTTTGGGCTCCATCTATCGTAATAGTCCTTCAGGGCAGGACAGATGATGCATGGTGCTGGATTATTGCATGTTGAAGCCAGTTATGGTTTTGAGAAAAGGGTTAGAATCTATTTTTCTTCAATCTAGTTGATTCTTACTGTACCATTACTGGTTGCTGGCTCTTCTCAACAAACATCAAATTCCTTTAAGGTACACATCAGATTTCACCGTCCTTACACATAACCTACCAAGTGAATCCAGGACCATGTACAGGCTCGCCTTTGCCCAGACATGTCCAAGACACTCCTAGCCTGTGGGCCACATGTGCCTTGGCCCTGCTCATACTGTGACCCAGCCCCTGATTCATGGCCTTGTGTCAGCTGCTCTTCCCTGCCAAGCACCCCTCTTTCAGTAGACATAAATACATTACTTGTGATTTTTCAAACTGAACATATAGAACACAATCAGAGATTCAACTCAAAGAAAAATCTGATCACGTCTCTCTACTAGACTTTTATAAGACCTATGTGATCAGAGAAAAATGTTCCTTACTAAACTGTTTTCAAGAGTGAAGGACAGGGAGAGCAGAATTTCATCAAAAATCTCTGATCAAAAAATACCTGGAGAACTCACCAAGAACTGAAATATTTCCACTGAACCAGATGCATTAGTTTCACAAAAAAACATGGTTAAATATCTCACTAGTTTTATGTTTTAGTTGCTGTAGTTTTAAATGCTTCCATTAAAATACAAATAAATAAAAAAAGGTTTGTTAGTTGTATACTTCAACAATATCATATACGAGGCTTGAGATGATTCCTATTTACTCACTGCGGTCCATGCAAGCCAAAAGGTTGGACAACCATGCCTTTCCCCGACACAGAAATAACCCAGACTGTATTGCTCAGTGTGTTTTTTGGGTTCACTGTAACAGGCTTTGGATCCTCTATCTCTGACTTTGAAACCTTTAGGGATCAAACTTGAGTCTCCCCCGGTGCTTTCTGCCAGAGGCTTCAAGTGTGGCCATTCTCCCCAGCTGCAATGTAGCGCACATTTTTTACATCTTGTCCTGTCTGGAGTGGCCCAAGGGCTGCAGCATGAACTACCTCCTGTTAAATTTGTTCAAAGGCTTGTTGTAGCTCAGGACTCCATGTAAAATCATTCTTTGTCTGGGTCAGTTGATAGAGACGATTTACAGTCAAACTGTAATCCAGAATATACATTCTCCAGAAACCCACAACACCTAGGAAAGCTTGTGTTTTCCTTTTTCTAGTTGGTGAGGATTTAAATTATTTTGTTGATCAAATCCATAGGGAACTCATGACATCTATCTTGCCATTTTATTCCTAAGAACTGGGTTTCCTGTGCAGGTCCCTTGACCTTATTTTGCTTCATGTCAAAACCAGCTTTTAGAAGGATTTGGTTTATTTTCTCAAAACTACTTCTGCTGTGTTGCCCCACACTAGGATGTCATCAACATACTGCAGGAGTTCAGGAACTTACCCGGTTCCAGTGCAGTGTGGATCAGACCATAGCAAAAGGTAAAACTCTGTTTCCCCCCCTGGGGTAGTCGACTCCAGGTACTAGATGCCCCTCCAATTGAAAGAAAACTGTGCCCTGCATTCTGCTGCCAAAGGGATTGAGAAAAACGCATAGGCGATATCAATTATGGAATAATACTTATTTGCCTTTGGCTCCAGTTTATATTGAAGTTCTAGCATGCCTGGCACTGAAGCACTTAAGAGTGGTGTGATTTCATTAAGGCCATGATAGTCCATTCCTCTCACTCTCCACTGGACTTTCGCACTGGCCATATGAAATTGTTAAAGGTGAGCCAGTCTTTGGCTTTGATTACTCCTTGGCTCTCCAGTTGACATATCAGCATACGGATGGGAATCAGTCTCAGTTGGTGCAACACTGCCATCAGTGTGTTGTCACTGTAACAACTTGCACCTGCTTCTCCCAGTCCTTTGGCAAAGCATCCTCTGAAAGACTGGGCAAGGCAAGAACAGCTGATAAATGTCCTCCATCTGCAAGAAATATATACTGAAGGCCAACAGTATCCTTTTGGATTCTTGAAGTATCCTACTCTGAGGTAATGTATATCAAGGATGCATGGAGTCTCTGGGCCAGACACAGTGGGGTGCTTTAGCCACTCATTCCCAGTTAGGCTTATTTCAGCCTCCAATGCAGTTAGCGCTTGAGATCCTGTTACTCCAGAAATACAGATGGATTCTACTCCCTTATAACTTGATGGCATTAGAGTAAACTACACTAGCATCCTCTAAAGTCTTATACTTCCATGCTTCTAATACGCCAGGCCATAAAATCCATACATTCCAATAAACCCGATTGTCTCATTCCTCCACATGACTAGAAAATAGGGCCCCTCTGGTTCTGGTTATTGTATTCATGAATGCAAACCAAAAGACTTGTTATCCAACTCAGGATCAAACCGCCTTCTTTGTCTAGGAGACTGTCCACTGGAAACTAGAGCAGCTATTTTCCTGGAAGAATCCCCTATTTGAATTGCTCTTCCTCAAAACTCTTGTATACCTGCCTCTAGGGTTGAGGTGGATTTGATATCCCACTTTCTCATATCCTTTCCATAATCATGCAGGTAAAACTAGAAGGTGGCATGCAGTATATACCCACTATATCCCCTCCCTTGAGAACAGGAATGCTCAATTCTAATGGCTGAGATACTGGATTAATAGCGGAGATACTGAATACTATATAGGTAGGGAATAAGAGATACTGTCTCTGAATTGCTGGAACTCCCAGGTCTGTTTCTCCACAGATGAGAAACAAACCCATAGGGAGTAAGAGAGATTTCCTTCATATTGTCAAAGTAGACTAGCCACTTCATCTACCGCTGGATTTTCATTATCTTTCCAAACCATTGCTGCTTCTGCTTGCTTACAAGATGGTGCACTCTGTACAAATTTTTACCGTACAGATTGTGGGAACTTGGTGTTGTCTGTATCTTGGGATAACTGATCACCATTGAGGTCATACATACATTACCTCCAGCACAGCCAATTCCATTATGTGCTGAATAACTTTATCCCTAGTGATCCACTTGCCTAGAAAATATATCAGGTCTTTTCTGAAGGGACATCTTCCTTTCATGGCTGACAAAAGTCATCTCCACAGGGTGAAGGCTTGTGTACCTTTTCCAATTGCTTTTATAGAATGGTTTGAGTTGGAAGAGACCTCTAAGGTCATCTAGTTCCAACCCACCTGGAACAGGGCAGGAACACCCTCTAGACCAGGTTGCTCAAAGCTCCATCCAGCCTGGCCTGGGTGGAGGCCAGGGTCAGAACATCCAGAACTCTCTGGGCAATCTGTTCCAGTGTCTCACTACCCTCACAGTAGGGTCTCTGGGCTGGACACAGAATTTCTTTGTAATATCTAGTTTAAGTCTACTCTTTTTTGGGTTATAATCTTTTCCCTTCGTCCTGTCGCTATATACCATTATATTAAATCCCACCACAGTTTTCTTGTAGGCCTCCTTCAGATACTGGAAGGCTTCTATAACGTCCTGCAGGAAACTTCTCCAAGATGAAAAGGCTCAACTCTCTCAGCTTGATTTCATAGCAGAGGTGCTCCAGTCCTCTGATCATCTTTATGGCCCTCCTCTGGACCTGCTCCAACACTTCATGTCTTTTTTGTGTTGGGGGCTCCAGCAAAGAATGCAGTACTCCAGGCAAGGTTTTACAGGACAGAGTAGAGGGGCAGATGCATTTCCCTTTACCAGCTGGTCACGCTTCTCTTGATGCAACCCAGGATACGGTTGGCCTTCTGGGCTGCAAGCGCACACTGCCAGCTGATGTTGAGTCTTTCATCAATTGACACTCTCAAATCCTTCTCTTCAGGGCAGCTCTCAAGCCATTCTCCAATCAATCTGTCTTTGTGCTTGGCATTGCCCCAACACAGATATAGGACCTTGTACTTGGCCTTGCTGAACTTCATGAGGCTGGCATAGATTCACCTCTCAAGCCTGTCCAGGTCCCTCTGGATAGCATCCCTTTCCTCCAGCATGTCAACTGCACCACTCAGCTTGGTGTCATCTGCAAACCTGTTGAGGGTGCACTTGGTCCCACTGTCCACATTACCGACAAAATGTTAAATAGCACTGATCCCAGCGGTGATCCTTGAGGATCCATTGGATCAACCAGATGAATATATGCTCAGCTGGCTGACAGTTTAAGTCTTGCATATCTTGCAGCTCACTCATTGTTAGCAACTGGACAGAAATGAACTCTGACTCTTCCTCCCCCTCCTGTCCTTGTGATGGCCGTGACTCATCCTCATTTTTTTCTTCCATCCTTGTTTTAATAGTAGATTCTGTCCTTACTAAAAAAGCTGACTTCTGTGGACATTTTTTTCTCTTGTGTATAGGACTGGTTGATGCTGGCACAGACTGATTCTCTGACTGAACTGCAAGGCCTGTTCCAGGGGTTGAAACAATTGCATGGCCTGTTGCAGGACCTGGAGAAACTGCATGGCTGTTGCACTGCCATCAAATCTAGATACTTCTTGCTCTTTAGAGTGCTGAACAGTGTTGAACTTGGCTCAGTAGATGGGCCAGGTCCCACCAGACTGCACTGATTGTGCGTTTTTAGAATTGCCAAGGTAACAACACAACTTTCCAAATATTTCACTAGTTTTTCAGGATTCTGAAGCTGCTCAGAGGTTAAGTTCCAAAACACTGGGGAAGCCCACTGTTCTAGGTACCTGCTCATACCATTCAACAATCCCTGTCACCCACAACTATCCAGTCTCAGGGCTAATCTCTGGGAGATATTTGTAAATAGTGGTTTAACCTTAAACAAAACCTGAAGCATACTGAGTAGACATAACAATAGTAACATGCTGGTTTGAACATTCCCTCTTGTCTCCCCATAGCCTGGTTCCCCAAGCAAATAGAGTCGAGTGAAATTATTAATAATTGTATCCCAAAGTATGAATATGGCTGCAATATGAAATACAAATACCAAGTAAGTTTCCTGACCAGTGTTACACCATACAGAAAAATGATAACCTTAATCTATCCTCTGGAAATTGTTGACAGTGCCACAGGGAACACACATAGCAAGTAGCTGTATGATCAAAGAAGCAAATAAATAAAACAAAGCATGTTCAATTATGAAAGTCATACATTACCATTAAAAACAAATTAATCAGTCTATAACTCCATTAAATCCGATTAGAAAACTCTGCTAAGTCATTTGGTTCCATCTTAGCAAAAAGAGTCTGAAATCGTGGTTATACAGACCAATTATTAACTCAAACATAGTTAGATTCAGATTAACTTGAACAGAATTTCTTTTTGCAAAGCCCTGTAAGAACAATGAAATGAAGCAAAAAAGCTGAAGATGGAAACATTTTGAAGTGTAAATAACTCCTACTTCCAGTAACAATACACAACAATATCTATGCACATCTGTTTAATTGCACTGACATGCACATATCATAAACTAGCTCAGCTTAGACGTTTCATGTAGAAAGGGGCTGAGCTAGTCAAATTTTTACAGCACAATACTATAAAACTGGTTTAAAGAAAAAAATGATTTAATGCTTAATTCTGCAAGTCAAATTTAAATTAGTTCACTGTGAGAAATGAACAAAAAGAACAAGTAAGCTGTAACTACTATAGTAGAATAACAAAGATTCAAATATTAGATAAAAAGAAATCTATAGAATGAGGAAATTCACTTTTAATACTTGTTCTAACAGGAAAAAAAAAAAAAAAAAGAAAGCATTCCTTATTAAAAAAGACCTTCAAACTAGAATAGTAAGATTCTTAGTGTTCTTACTAGAACAGTAGGATTTCAAGTGAAGATCTGTCTGAAGTACTTTAAATTTGACAGTAAGATACAGTAGATCAAGTGTGCTCACCAACTAAGTGAGATATTTAGTTCCAGTAAATTTTATCACGATCTAAAGGGCTACCTAGGCTATGGGTATACAGAGATCTCTACAGTGGATTCTAAGATTCCACAGGTACAAGAACAATGAAGATTTATCTTTTATTTATTATGGATTATCACAAACCTAAGGTAAATATACTATGATTAAAAGGCAAATATTTACATCAACAACAAGCTATTATAGATACTACCAGGAAGCAAATTGATGTATGTAGTAGATATTGAGGGAGTAGAACTAAAAATAATCACAACAAACAGATTTAAAAAGAGAATTAGTTATAATAAACACAGCAAATATATATAACAAATTCATCAAGTTATCAATACTACTCAATGTACTTTATTATAAAGTTACTGGTAATATAACAACAACTACACTAATGACAGATTATATTTGCCAAAACTACTTCTGACAGATTATACAGACAAATATAAATAATAAATATAAATTTAATAAAACTACTGGTACCAACTGCATCAAACTAATCCCAGATATGTATTTGGGGTGTGTCTGTGTGTAAGTGTGCAGTGCCAAAAACAACTTCAAAGGGGCCTAAGAAAACTGACCTCAAAATAGTTTAAGTATGAAAAACTATCTCAGAAGAAACTGATGCCTGAAAATGGGATCAGGAGCAGTACCAAATAAATAACAAAATTGCATTTTGAAGACCACCAGCATCACAGAGTTTGCAGTCACATAGGCTTCCACAACAAAGGCTCAGTTTGTCTAGAAAATCTTGAAGAAAAGTTTGCAATATGGGGAATTCTGAGACAAAGACTCCACTTTGGAAAGAAAATTTTTAGATCATAGAAATGAAAGAGAGCATGGGACACTGCCTCTTACAGTACACAAGAAATGCTAATTCGTTACACCTGAGAAAATCCCTGGAAAAGGTTTCCGATTTTCCAACAAAATTTTACTTTTCCCGGACTACTTCCTGCTTTTCAGATGTAAAGTTCTTATAAAAGTTCCTTGGTGCTATCCTTTTTGATGGCATTTTCAGGAGGCCACCTGTACCCTTCAAGCATTTGCTCCTGGTTCACAGGTCAGGTTCCCAACGTAGCAGTCCTCAGCCTGGAAGGTATTTTCTCCTGCCAGTGTTTTAGCAGTTATTTCCTGCTGATTGTGATTCCAGGGCCAAGTCAGAATCACAGAAACACCAAGGTTGGTAAAGACGTACAAGATCATCCAGTCCAACCATCCACCTATCACCAATAGTTCTCACTAAACACTAAATATCCCTCAACACAAAATCCAAACATTCCTTGAACACCTCCAGGTCGGTGACTCCACCACCTCCCTGGGCAGCCCATTCCACTGCCTGACCACTCTTTCACAGACAGTAGTATTTTCTAACGTCCAGCCTAAATTTCCCATGGCGCAGCTTGAAGCCATTCTTTCTAGTCACCTTTATGGCTGCTCCCATCATAAATATATTGACCCTTACTAGCAGTGACAGGCAAATCAAGATGCAAAGCAAAAAAATGGAGTGTGTCTTCTTAGAATAATTTTCTCAAATTTTCCAGTATTTGAAACTTGTCTAAAGCCACACGCCAAACGGGAAGTGACAAAACAAGCTAGAGTAGCAACACCAAGATATACTTAAACGAACATAAAGATCCCATTTAACACATTTTAAGAGTACTGACTTTCTTTACATACTCCCCGAAGTAAAGGAAATTAATTGATAGGAAAGAACTAATAGTAAGAAATCAGCTTTGCTTCATTCAGATTTATCAGCCAACGTCTATGACAGTTTGAAGAGAATATTATTTATTACAAGTACACTGATCTCCTTCTATGACCAGGTGACCTATCAAGTGGATGAGGGAAAGACTAGGGACATAGTCTGCCTAGAATTTAGTAAAACATTTGACACTGTATCCCACAGCATTCTCCTGGAGATTCTGGCAGCATATGACTTGGATAGTGGGTACTCTTTGCTGGGTAAAAAACATGCTGGACAGCCAGACCCAGAGACTGGTGAATGCAGTTAAATTCAGCCGACAACTGGTCTCTAGGGGTGTTCCTCAAAGGGGAGTACTGGGGTCAGTCCTGTTTAACATCTTTATTGATGATCTGGAGGAGGGGATGACAAGTTGGAAATGCTCATCTGCTGAAGAGTAGGAAGGCCTTACAGAGGGATCTGAACAGGTTGGATCCATGGGCTGAAGCCAATTGTATGAGGCTGAAGTGCCATGACTGGCATTTTGGTCATAACAACCTTATGCATGGCTACAGCTTTGGGCAGAGTGGCTGGAAAACTGTGAGCTGAAAAAGGATGCTGATGTTTGCTGACAGCTAGCTGAACAGGAGCCAGCAGTATGCGAAAGTGGTCAAACAGATAGATGGCATCCTGGCTTGTATCAGAAATAGGGTAGTCAGCAGGACTAGGGAGGTGGTCATCCCTCTGTACTTAGCCTTGGTGAGGCAGCATCTTGAATGCTGTGTTCAGTTTGGGGGCTCTCACTACAAAAGAAACTGGGCTTTGGAGCATGCCCTAGGAAAGACAGCAAAGATGGTGAAGATCTGGAGCATAAATTATGAGGGGAAGCTGAGGGACTGTTCAGTCTGAAGAGGCTCAGGGGAGACCTTACTGCTCTCTACAACTACCTGAAAGGAGGTTGTAGTGAGGTTGAGGGTTGGTCTCTTCTACCAAGTAACTAGCAATAGGATGAGAAGGAATGACCTCAAGCTGCTCCAGAGGAAGTTTAGTTTATTATGAAAAATTTCTTCTCAGATATAGTAGTAATGCATTGGAACAGGCTGCCCATGGAAGTGGTGGAGTCACTTGAAGATTTTCAAGAAATGTGTAGATGGCGTACTGAGTGATGTGATTTAGTGGGCATAGTGGTGAGGGATTCATGGTTATACTAGATGATTTTAATGGTCTTTTCCAATCGTAATGATTCTATGTGCAAGCCAGTTGCTGACTGCTTAGCTCCTGTAAGGCTTTGTATCTTCAGAACTATTCACAAGTCTAAGCCAATATCTTCAAAAGTGATAGTCTCTCTTTCTTCCTAACTTCTGTAGTAATTTCAAATAGCAAACTGTAAGCTCCTAGATGCAAATAAATTATAAGGTGTTTTCCCATCTTCCACACACAGTTTTTCTGTATATTGTTAAATCACTAAGAATTGTCATATTAGACTCAATTACTCCATTATGTTTTCCTTTTCCATAAAAGTTATCAACTCTATTTTTCTTCCAAAGCATTATTTGTTAATTTTAAAATTGATACTTAATGTCATAATGATTCTATTAATATTTCTATAACTCAAATATAGGGGGAAAAAATCTTTTGAACACAATAGAACAAAATCACAAAAAAATTGAGTTAAACATGATGAGAATAAATCCATAATGTCTAATTATATACACACTAGAGTGTGCTATTGTATATAAGATAAAGAATGCTTGATTAAATAATGTAAGCTTTCCTAAAGAAAGATACAGGATTGCCTTCAGGTCTACAAGATTTTCACTTTGATCACATTGTCAGGATGCTAGTGAGAGAAGCAGCTGGAAGCCTAACAATATAGGAACAAATAGTGTTGCTGGAAGGAAAAAAAAAACATTTCAGATTCCATTATATAACCAACGGAACATGTAGTAGGCACAACTTTAAGTTCACCACAGGAATCAAAGAGATACTATATTTTATACAAAAAACGTTGCTAGCTGACATATACAATGACAGAATTCACTGAAGTAAATAATGGAGCGAGTTACTGAGCAAATTTTCATGAGCAACTTCCTATTATGGTTGTAAAGACACTTGCTGCTCACTTTAAACTGGGCTGAGCTAGAGATGAGTGATTATCAACGTACCAGTCTTCTGGAAGACAATATGAATTATTATATGTGAAAGACTATGTAAAAGGAATAGTATGTGAGTGCCTGTACATACTCAAAAATTATGAAAATTGTAGTCCCCCAAGAAACTGCAAAAACTCTTCAAGCACGTGCTATATATACTGGAAATGTTACATTTAAGACATGAATATTGTGTGAAAAAACAACTACAGGTTATATCTGCTAATATATTCTACAGGATATAGATTCTCTACTGAGGATTTTAACTGAGAAAAGACCTATGTAAGAAGCAAAATTTATTAAACAATCTGTAAACTACGTGTACTTAGCATTAATAACCATTTTGTTGGCAAAACTATATGATACAGTAAATGGCAAAGTACAGTTCAGGAAGCCTCCTCTGACTGTCATAAGGCTTCTAAAATACAATATGGGTAGATAATTCTTAGGAATAGAGCTAGAGCTGTGCGAGGGCATCTTATGCTACTGATGTTTTGGTACTTCCCCCCATAATCAAGATAATGGGACTTAATACCAAGGGAAAGCCAAGGAGAAAGAGCACACAAGACAACAAACCCAGGAATGCTGTCAGAAGAAAACGCTGGTTAAGCTGGACAGTACAAAGAAAAGGCTAAGGTACTTAACACCACCTTTGCCTCAGTTATCACTAGTAAAGTTGACCATGCATGCATAAAGCACGAAAACAAAAAAAAAGGGAGCATATAGAGGGCAGAATCAAGGACAGATAACCTGGAAGGAATACATCGACATTGTCTGAAATTAGCAAAGCCAAAACTAAACTGGAATTGAATCTAACAAGGGGTATCAAAGACAAGAACGTCTCTTGCAAGTATGGAGGTTGCTCTAAAAATAATGCTTCCTATTTATTTCAATGGAAACTACAACAGATACAAAGAGCACAACAACACTGTTTAATAGAGAAACTTCTCAGCTACAAAACACTATTTTTCAGCAGTCATCAACATTAGCTATGCATTTTCGCCAACAAAGAACAATAGTTTGCACACTGTGCTTGTCAAAATCTGCACAGCCATCCAAAATTTGACTTGTCCTTCACATCACTGTTATCACTGCTGAAATGCACCTGCTGAAGGAGATGATGTCACACAGGACATGGAAAAGGCAGAGGTACTGAGAGCCTTACTTTATCTGTAAGACTAGCCTTAAGGAATCCCAAGAGGAAAGTCTGCAGTGGAGAAAGGAAGTCTTATCTTCAGAGGAAGGGGATTAACCAGGGAATACTTAAGAAAACTGGACATACATGGACCCTAACTCGAGGTACTCAAAAGCGTTGAAGGAATAGGTCAGTATCACAGTCATCTCAATATAAAGTTCAGAAAGTGAATACTACTTCTCTTGCCAATCTTAAATCCTTTTCCATCATGGGAAATGTTTTTAGTGTTCCAAAAATCTATTTACAAATCAGACATGCTCTCTGAAAACCAGCCAAACAACAGCTGTGTGGCAAAACTGCTCCAACACAAAGCGTCTGCCATTTTTATTGAGTGCTGCAAGTCCCTCCATCCTGCTAATCCCCAACATCTTTCCACAATTTATTTCAGTAAGAATAATACTGTCTAATCAAATGTATTAATTGCCCAGGCAAATACTATAATTCAAAACGAGCTGAACACCAATTTCTACCATGAAAGTTAGAAGACAACAATATACAGAGAGAGTTGCTTCTAGAGATCTCAAGTAATATCTGTAGGAAAAAAAAAAAAGCAAATTATCTCCTCTGCTCTTTTTGTGAAGAAGTAAATGCAATTAGAGATTTTATATTGAACTATACCAATTTTCTAGCATCCTCAAAAACAAAACTTGTGTAAAAATCTGAGGACAGCTGATGAAAAATAAGATTGATAGACAAGTCAAACAAATTAACAGAACTTGCAGATCAACCAAGAGACAATAATCTTTTCATCAAGCTGTTGTATTTGTTCCATTAGAAAGGTGACAAGAATTGTGTAGATCAGAAGACAAAATGAAGAACAGCTTGAGAATCTAAGCATCGATTCAAGGAGTTTGGGATAATGTCAAGAAGACAGCAAGGCTTTGTAAAGACTTGCTCAGCTGATGATTTGCAGGATAAGCTTCTCTTGACACTATTGTTCAAAAGAAGAAAGGGTCAAGAAATGAAATAGAACACTCGACACTTAGACTGGACTGCCCAAGCCAAAACGCAAACTGCATCTACAATTAACTCCAACATTTCCCTTGCATACAGTTAATTGCTAGCAAAATATCAACTTTGAGATTAGTCGTTGGTTATTTGCTATACGTACCTAACAAATTCCTAAATAACCAAAGCCATGTAGGAAAAAAAAGACAAAATACAAGTTACACCTTCACAAAAGACAACAACAAGTAAATTGAAAAAGCAGAACTAATCTATTTTATTTTAAATACAGAAGGAGTACTTCAGAAACCAAAGAAAAGTGTTTGTTACTTAACTTCAGTAAAATTCAATGTGGAAGGAAGCATTTCTTACAGTCCCGAAAAAGAACCCCAAGCCACAGATTCACAGATTTTACAATAAGTTCTTCTTGTTTTTTGTTGTGTAACTCAGTGAACTACTCTTGCAGTTCTACATTCTGAATTACTGTTACAGTTACTCCAAAGTCTCATAGAATATAAATACATTGCATTGTATGTATTCCTATTTTAACAAGACAAACATTTCCAAAGTCCAAGTGTTACATTTTATGCAACTGAAATTTAAGTTTACAGTAACTGATATTCTGATTAGTATAAAATTTCAAATACTGAATTAATCAGATTTTTGGTTCAGACATTCCTGGCCCTGCCCATAATTACTAATGTCTGTTTTCTGGCAATGAGCTAGGTCAGACTGGAGTAAAATATTCCAAATAATTTAGTCCAGGGAGTATCCCCTGGATTTCAGTTATGACCTTCCTGAATCGGAATAGACATTTATTTTTCTTGGTTTATGATCAAAGTATTAAATCACAACATCACACAATTATTCCGGTTGGAAAGGATCTCCTGGGGCCATCAAGTTGATCTTCCTACTGAAAGCAGGATAAACACTGACTGCAAACCACTTTGTTCAGTTGGACCCTGAAAATCTCCAAGGATGGAAGTTCTACAACATCACTGGTTAAAATATTCTAATGCTTACCTTCATTACATTTTTTTTTTCCTTACACCAAGTTCTAACTTCCTATATTTTTATTTACAAACATTATCATTCACCCTCCTGCTGTGTGCCTTAGTAGAACCTGTCTTGCTCTATCTTTCTGACATCACAGCTATTGGACATCTGTGGCAACCCCCAGGGGGGTTACAAATAGACAATCTTTAAGGTCCCTTCCAATTCAAGCCACACTATGACTCTACAATCTGCCAGAAGGCTTCCTCTAAGCCCTCCGTTCTCCGTGTTGAGGTCAACATAAAGCATTCACTGCATTCCCCTCATTCACAATCCAGTTGGTTCATCACAGAAGGCAATCTAGGTTGCTCAGGCACAAATACCTTTTGATAAATCTATACTGGCTGTTCCCAGCCACTTTCTTCATTTGCCCCAAATGGCTGCCAATGGCATTTCTTCCACGCATTTCCCAAAGTCCAAAAGGCTGGTAAACCAGTAAATCTGTAAACCAACCTTTTCATCTTCCTCCAGTAATCAGACTTTCCTGAGTCTCCACTATGATATAGATCTTCCCAGAGTGACATCAGTTAGTTATCGCCTACGTCAAATTCTGCTCTCTCAAATTCTGTGGGCTGTCCTCTCAAATACTCTGTAGTCCGAGCTGCTAATTCTTATAAATGACAACCTCACCTCCTCTTCTAGATTGCCTTTCTAATGAGCTAATATCCACTATCCATAACATAGATCTAGCCACATGAAGAATCCCAAATCACCACAGTTATTTAAACATTAGTTTAACCACTGTATACAGTTCCTTTTGCTTGTTTCTTAAGTTGCATGTACTTGCAAAAGGCCATTCAGCATCGATCCCTGAAAACTGATTTAATTCTCATGTTGCTTGATGAGTGGAAGTCTGGTGATTCAGTTATTTCTTTTACCACTTCTCAACAGTGAACAGCTATAATCCCACTTAAAAATATATAGAGATTCTAAACTCAGATGGGAAAGCAATATATAAAACATCCAGGAAGGAACAACAGTATTCAGTAGTCCTTAAACCTGTTTTTAGGAAACTTGGCTTATTTAGCAACGGCTACAGCTACCTCTAGTTCCTTTATCATCAATGAAGTTTGAGTATTTGGAAAAAAAAATAAACCATTCTTTGGACCCTAACATATAAACCTAAACAGCTGAAGAGTATTCCTATGTGAAAACTGTAAAATGTACTAACATTTTTTGGTTGTGACCTAATAGAAACAGACACAAGTCTATAGAGAATCCTCTATTATACTTTCTGTAAAACACTACCATAATTAAATAAAAGCAAAACTCTTTTCTCAAGAGAATTTTCTCCCCTCCTCCAAGGAAGAGGGGGAAATAGAGCTTGATTTTAATTTTTTTCCTGTTAAAAGGATGATATATTTAATCTATTTTCCTCCTCTAAGGAAAGTCTTCAAATAATCAAAAATAAAATTTTAATTAAACCAGAACATATCAGATATATCAAATATATCATATACTCTGAAAAAGACAGCAATTATCGATACTGCATTAAGTTACTCACAGATAGCCAAAAGTTATTACAATGTTAGCTTTTTAAAAACACACAGACCTGTGACATTTTAACAACGAAATATTATTAAACTATATGGTCTAGGCCATCTTATGCTCAGTATTGGGGCCACTCTTATTTCACATCTTTATTAATAATCTTCATGAGGGGATTGAATACGGTAAGTTTGCAGACAACACCAAGTTGGGAGGGAATGCTGATGCCAGAGGATAGAAAGGCACTACAGAGGGACCTGAATAGACTGGATCAATAAGCCAAGGCAAACTGTATGAATTTCAATAGTGACAAGTGTCAGGTCCTTTTACAGAAAGACTTTCTTAAAGAAAGAACTGAAATAAAACTACCAACCAATTTTCCTCCTGTGCCAACAAAGGTAGGTGAAGTGACATAAACAGAATTAGTATGAGTAAAATCTAATTTATCTTTCCTTCTCCCACTGTCTCCTACTGAGAAATGTGCTTCTTTCAAAGACTTGCATACACATAACTGAGACAGTAACTGACCTTTTATTTCTGTACCTAGCACTCACTCTTCAGATCACTATTACTTTGTCATTATATTTCTTCTATGTTATACTCTTCCATCTCACACTCTTCTTTCCTATAACCACAACAAAACTGTGCTTTATCTCTGGAATTCTTCATTTGGAAAACAGTAACCATCTTCACAGTTCTTAATCTAATGCACTTTCAGAAAAGTGAAGTAAAATTAAAAAAAATGAAAAGTAAAAGAAATCACACTATTTCCAAGTGAAATCAGGAGAACAAAATGGACAAAAGAGCATCAGTGAGAGTCCTACTGCTAAAAAGTGACAAGGAGAGGCACAGATTTTAATTTGGACGCAAATATCACTTCCTCTACTTCTACAAACTAAGACCATATGTATGTTGTCCTTGTGAATTCAAGAATCCCTCAGTTCCCTTCTACAAGTCAGCTGGAAGGGATGCAGAAACAAGCTCATGATTTACTCACTGTATAAAGATGAAACAAAATGTACATAGACTTTTAAAGACTGCAGCACTGGGACTGAATTTTATTTAAAGTTTTAGCATATTGTATGTTTGAAACTTTTGGGTATTTTGCACTCTATTAGACCTCCCACAAAATGGCTAATACAGATGAGAAAAATCATGATTAAGACAAGTTCTTGTTCTGAGTAGCTCCCTTTCTCAAAGGGGCACAAGCACTGCTTACAGTAAGGCTCTTGGCTAGAAGTGTTTCAAAAAGTGTAAGGAAATACTTTTAAAATACAGCTGTCCTCAACTGTATGTATGCAAAATAATTAAGCACATGTAAAGCTACTTAAAAGACTTGAGGCCATATTTAAAAACCTGAACAGCTGCAAATATATATTAAATATATTTATACATATAAAAATCAAATTAAAAATTGTTTCTTACCTCTACTGGGTATCTATTGTGCAATGAAAGATTAATCTGCTATGTCAGTGATTGGTATGTAACAAGATAACGTAACTCGTGGTGACAGAAGAGGAATGTGTTGACAGTTTTTGAAATCGTAGGAATTACAACATCTAAAAGGGCTAAGGGATGCTATTTTTATTTAATAAACATTTTGCTCTCAAAAGAATATGCAAGTAAAGACAGAGTACTTTGATATACGAAGGGGGGCAAAAGTGACTAGACTGTTGCGAGTTTTTGCATATTTTCATGAAATATATTCAGATTTTTTTATTTTATTTTATTTTTTTATTTTTACAGGATAGCTACCATATTCTCTTCCTCCATGTGAAATGTTCACTGCATTTTTGACCAAATCCCACATAGGTCTAAATAATTTTTCTCAGTCAACATAGTCACAGTAAACGATTACAATATTGAAGAACACAAAATATATGTTCAAAAGGAAGAAGGAAGAAAGAAGAGCCAAATCTCCCTGGAAGCAGATAATTTCATTGTATTCTAGTAAGGAATTTCTTGCATATTCAATCTGAATAATTTATCATAAGTTACTCCAAAAAAAAAAAAAAAAATCATGACAATTTAAATGAAAATTGAAACTGCTACATAAAAGTAAAAAGTATTATACAAACTTGACTTGTTAGTTACATAGTAAATAACCTCTAATGCTCCAATGTATGAATTTTAGATTGAAATATATTAAGATGCATTCTGTGACTCTTCTGAGCTTACTGAAAAGCTATGCAGCAAATATGAAGATTTAGCAATTAAAGGGAAAGGAAAGGACAGTTATTCAAAGTTGTTTCCAAACTATCATTCTAAAATTTGTTATGCATCTTCATTTCTCCAAGTATGTAAGCATGAAAAACCAAAATGCTGTTAAAAGTATTTAACAAGTTTGACTAAGTTCTCTGCAAACGGACAGCTCTGATGGAATCGCATTCCAGACTGAAGCAAGGAATCGCCTACGCCAGGAAACAATTCCTCTCAGCAAGCAGCTGCTGCTGCCATTGCCTTCCACATGGTAATGGCTCTGACATGGCTGGGCAGAGACAGGAGCAGTGGCTTCTACAGGAGCGCTGCAAACAGAGCATGGTATGTCACTGAAAGCATGGTGCAGCAGTCTGCGCAGGCAGGGTGAGCACCCCTCTCCAGTTGGAGGTCTAGCTCACTGATTGGCTGCTTCCCACACAACAAATCTAATCATGGTTTCCACTAGGCAGAAAGCCCTTGTAAAATAGAATGCAGCTACGCAGACCATGTGCCTATTCAGCTGTTCAGGTCTCTGGCTGGAGGGAGTGCCCGAGCCTGCTGCTGACACCAGAGGATGGTAGAGATACCACCTGTGTGAGGTGTGAGCAAGTGGATGATCTGCTCAGCCTGGTGGCAGAACACAAAGAGATGGAAAGATCAAGGAGCATCAGGAAGCGTAAGCAGGAAATAGACTGGAGGAGCAGCTCCCTGTCATAGTTATAAGAAAGGTGGGTATCACCTTGACTGAGTGATACACCCCAAGCAGTCGTGGATCCCCTGCCCTGTTGCTGCCAGGAAGGGGGAGAAGACCTAAGAGATGCAGAGGAATAGAAGCAGATCCCCACTACCATTTCAAGAAACCACCCTCTCCCTCCCCCCCATTACCCACCCTCTTTCCAGATGCTCTTATGAAACAGGTTTAAGGCTTTAAAACCTGAGGGAAAGGTAAGTAGGAATGTGGTAGGTCAACCAACGAGGCTGTCTAGGGCAACGAGGTCAACTCCATGCCTCAAGACTGCCTCCACCAAAAAGGAAAGAAGGGTAATTGTCATGAGTGACTGCTTCTGAGAGGAATGGAGAGTCCCATATCACCAGACCCTATCCATAGGGAACTGTGCTGCCTCTCTGGGGCCTGGGTAAGGGACACGACTAAGAGATTCCCTAGTCTGGTTTGCCCCTCTGATTATTACCCTTTACTGATAGTTCAGGTTGGCAGTGATAATTACCAAGAGAAGCCTGAGGGCTATAAAAAGAGACTTCAGGAGACTGGGGAATGAATGGACAGTGCAGGAATACAGGTGGCATCAAGAGGTACTGAGAGGACCAGGAAAACCCATCTCATAAATACACAGCTAAGAGGTTAGTGCCATTGCAGGAATTTTGACTTTTTCAACCATGGGGCAGTTTACTTGGCACCTGGCCTGATATCTGCTAATGGGGTCCACCTGGGTCAAAAGGGGGTGGTGGTGGGGGGAATATCTGACCCAGGAGCCAAGCTGTGTAGAAATGAGGTTAGAAGGGCCAAGACTATCTGGAACTGGACTTAGAAAGGGGTGCAAAGAAGGATAAGAAAGGGTTCATAGATATATCCTTTTGGAAAAGAAAAGTCAGGAGGGTGTAATTCTCACAGTAAGCAATACAAGCAGGCTTGTAACAGACAAGCAGAAGGCTAAGGTACTCAACATTATTTTTTTTCCCCTCAGTCTTCACCAGTGACTGCTCTACACAGAGCCATCAAGTGGATGGTTAAGAAGGTGGGAACCAGAGGAATGATGTCCTTCTTGCTGTAAATGAAGATCAGGTTTGTGACTGCCTGAGGAACCTGAATGTCCGTACGTTTACAGGTGCTGATGAGATGCACCACAGTACTGAGGTAGCTGGCTGACACAGTCACAGAGCCACTCTCAGTGACTTCTGAAAAGTCATGGTGGTCAGGTGAAGTCCCTGGTGACTGGAAAAAGAAGGGTAGAAAGGATTACCCAGGAAAATACCAACCTGTCAGTCTCACCTCTGTGCCAGGGGAGATCATAGTAGCAGATCCTTCTGGAAGCTACACTAAAGCACATGGAAGAGAGGGAGGTGGTTTGGGATAACCATGGCTTCACCAACGGGAGGTCGTGCCTAACCAACTGTGTTGCTTTTTATGATGATATTAACTGCGTCAGTCAACAAGGGAAGAGACACTGATGTCTTCAATCTGGACTTCAGCCTTTAACAAGGTCCTCCATAAAATCCTTTTCTCCAAATTGGAAAGTTATGGATTTGATGGGTGAACTCTTCAGAGGATGAGGGACTGGTTATGAGATTGAACCCAGAGAGTGGTAGTCAGTGGCTCAATCTCTGAATGGAGATCAGTCATGAGTGGTGTCCCTCAGAGGTCAGTACTGGGATCACTTTAACATCTTCATCAATGGCGCCAACATTGGGATTGAGTGCACCCTCAGCAAGTTTGTGGATGACACCAAGCTGTGTTGTATGGTTGACACACTGGTGGGACAGGATGCCATCTGGACAGATCTAGATAGGCTTGAGCAAACAAAGCCAAGTGCAAGGTCTTGCACCTGGGACATGGCAACCCCTACTATCCTGGTGGATGGCAAATGAGCTATCAATGAGCTACCTGCAGCACAGAAAGCCAACTGTATCCTGGGCTGCATCAAAAGAAGCGTAGCCAGAAGGTCAAGGGAGGTGATCCTATTCCTCTATTCTGCGCTGGTGAGGTCTCACCTGGAGTACTGTGTCCAGATGTGGTGTTCTCAGTACAGGAGAGATGTGAACCTATTAGAGTGCATTCAAATGAGGAATGGTCAAGTATTCACAACAATTATATTAATACTGTCTGATACCTTGCATTGAGTGCAAACAGGACTCAAGCTGACACAGAGTTCTAGAGTTGCTAATGTTTTTTGTTGCTCTCTTATGTTTTGACTAAAAAAAAAGTAAAAAGTTTTGTTACTTACATAAATTAACAGTATTATATAGACTTGATGATCTTGAAGGTCTTTTCCAACCTGAGCAATATAGATCTATGATCTATATTATATGTGGCCCAGGACTATTTATCTTCACTCAGTGCAGCCCAGGCAAACCAGAAGTTTGGACTCCCATTATCCAGTCCAACCTTCAACCCATTACCACCATGCCCAGTAAACCATATCCCTAAGTACCACATCTACATGTTTCTTGAACACTTCCAGGATTGGTGAGTCCACCACCTCCCTGAGGAACTTATTCCAATATCTCACCACTGTAAGAAATTTTTGTTCCTAACCTCGAACCTGAACATCCCGTGGCGCAACTTAGAGCCATTACCTCTCATCCTATCAACATTTAACTGGTAGAAGAGACCAACTCCCATCTCACCAGAACCTCCTTTCAGGTAGCTGTAGAGAGCAATAAGGTTTCCCCTGAGCCTTCTCTTCTCCAGATTAAACAATCCCAGTTCCCTCAGCCTCTCTTCATAAGAGTTGTGCTCCAGCTCCTTTATCAGCTTTGTTGCCCTTCCTGGGACATACTCCAAGGGATCAATGTCTTTTCTATATTGAGAGACCCGAAATCAAATGCAGTACTTGCAGTACAGCCTCACCAGGGTTAAATACAGTCCTGCTGACTACCCTGTTTCTGACATAAACCAGGATGCCATCAACGTTTTTGGCCACCTTGGCATACTGCTGGCTCCTATTCAGTTGGCTGTCAGCTAACATTCCCAGATCCTTTTTCCACTCACAGTTTTCCAGCTACTCTGCCCCAAGCCTGTAGCAACGCATAAGGTTGTTAAGACCAAAGTGCTGGACATAGCACTTGGCCTTGTCAAGCTTCATACAATTGGCCTCAGCCCATGAAGCCAACTTGCATAGATCCCTCTGCAGGGCCTTCCTACCCTCCAGCAGATCAACACTTCTTCCTAGCTTGGTGTCATCTGTAAACTTACTGAGGGCTGCTCTGAAAGTAATGCCTCCCATTTTATTATGTTGGTCCATCCACCATCAGAGGTGGATGTTGGTAGTGTGTGGCAGTAGAAGTTGAACCTTTCCAACACTATTCTATTACATTCTGTTGCCATGCAACATGTGGCAGCAGAGAGACAGTGACAAAATGGCATCTGACATGGAAGTGTCTATGAAGGAAAGATTTGTCACTGAATTCCTCCAAGTGGAGAGAACTACACCTACTGACATTTTCTGATGCTTGCTGATTGTTTATGTAGACCAAACAGTAGATGTGAGCACAGCAAGGCAGAGATGGCATATTTCAGCAGTAGTGACAGCAACAGTAGGTCACCTCCACTGGTGCAGATTTTTAGAAGCACAGCCTACAGGTTCTTATTCATCACTCGTGAAAATGCCAACAATAATGGTGGTAATTGTGTTGAAAACCAGCGCTTTGTAGCTGAGAATTTGCTCCATCACATAGTGTTACTGCGCTCTTGTATCTGTTGTAGTTTCCATGGAAATAAAAAGGAGATATTACTTTCAGAATGACCTATGTATAAAAACATTAACATTTTCAAATTTGGGATATTTATGAAGAATGTCGTGTAAATTATAACTCAATTTCTATCTAAAACCAATGGTATATTATATTAAAATTGCCTAAATTAATTCTAGTAGCTTAACACAGCTAGTGTGCAAGCACAGGAACATTTATGTTTTATAGAACAGAAATAGAAAAGACAGCAAAATGGTATGGTATTTTCCATGTGTACATGATCTAGGTATGCCAGTCATCCCTAAGCCTCCAGAGCCAGCTCAAGAAGAGGAATTCTGTTTTACAGCTTAACTTCCCAGTAACAGAAGAATCTGTATATTCAGAATTCAGCTGTCCAGTTTAATTGCAGCTCAGAGTATTTTCTATCCTCTTCTTCTAATATGAACTGAAGTTAAGGTGGAGTTATTTAAAATTGAATGAAACTTTAACACAAAACAGGCTACAGCTATGCTTTCTTTGCTTTTTAGCATTATTATACACTGTCATAGAATCACAGAATATTCCAAGTTGGAAGAGACCCATAAGGATTATCGAGTCCAACTCCTGTCCACACAGGACCACCCAAAAATGAGACCATATGTCTGAGAGCATTGTCCAGATGCCTGTTTAATTCTGGCAAATTCCATGCAATTATCATTTCCTTTGGGAACCTGTTACAGTGCCTGACAACCCTCTCAGTAAAGAATCTTTTCCTGATAGCCAACTTGAACCTTCATTGTTGCAGCTTCATGCCATTCCCTCAGATACTGTCGCTGGGTCACCAGAGGATCAGCACCTGCCCCTCTGTTCACCCTCATGAGGAAGCCATAGCCACAGTGAGGTCTCCCATTCAGTCTCTTATTCTCTAGGCTGAACAAACCAAGAGACTTTATCTGCTCCGCACACATCTTCCCCTCTAGACCCTTCACCATCTTTGCAGGCCTCCTTTGGATACTCTCCAATAGTTTTATGTCCTTTTTGTACTGTGGAGTCCAAAACTACACACAGTACTCAAGGTGAGGCCATAGCAGTGCAGCGTAGAATGGGACAATTACTTCCCTTGACTGGCTAGCACTGCTATACTTGATGCATCTCGGGATACAATTGGTCTTCCTGTATGCCTGGGCACACTGTCTACTTGTGTTGAACTTACTGTCAATCAAGATCCCCAAACCTCATTCAGCAGGGAAGAAAGTTGTTAAATTTCATGCAATTGGTGATTGTCCAGTTCTCTAGTTTGTCTAAATCTCTCTGCAAGGCCTCTCCATTCCTGATAGAGTCAATCGCTCCTCCCAGTTTAGTATTGTCAGCAGACTTCATTTAAAACACCTTCCAGTCCTATATCCAAGTCATTTACTAAAAGATTATATAGAACTAGCCCTCAAACGGAGTTGCGGGGAACTCCACTAGCGACCAGCTGCCAATCTGATGTAACACCCTTTATTATGCATCTTTGGGCCTAAACCATCAACCAATTGCTCACCTAGCACATTACATTTTTGTCTAGCCGTATGCCTTTTGTCCAGAAGGATACTGTGAGAAACAGTAATGAAAGTTTTACTGAAATCCAAGGAGATAACATCAACTGGCTTCCCTTGGTTAAATAGATGGGTGACCTTGTCATAAAACAAAATTAACTTAATTGTACAGGACCTTCCCCTCATGAACCCATGATACCTGGATAACTTGATAACTGGAACAATGTTTGCCAGCTTCCAGTCAAATGGGACCTATCCACATTCCCAAGACTGCTGAAAAATAATTGAGAGAGGTCTCATGCTGACACTGGCCAGCTCCCTGAGTACCCTGGGATGAATCCCATTGGATGAATCCCATAGATTTATATGCATGCACATGGAGCAGTAAATCCCACACAAGTTCAGTGTTGTCTGGGAATTGATTGTTACCTCAGTCACAGTCTTCTAACTCAGGCCATCTGGAGTGCCAGAGCCCATCATCAGTGTTAAAGACAAAGATGAAGAAGTCATTAAAAATCTCTACTTTGTAAGATTACTGTTTTCATCAAGTAAAGAAGTCATGCTTTCTTTGGTCCTCCTTTTGTTGTTAACAAATTCAAAAATAAAACCTTATTACTGTCCCCCACAGTACTGGATAGCTTCAACTTTCACTGAGCTTTGGCCGCACTTATTTTCTCCTTGTAACTGCAGACAGAATCCCTGCAGTTTTCTCCATGTTGCCTAACCTTGCTTCCAGCAGCCATATGCTTTCTTTTCTCCACCTAAGCTCTGAAAGAAGATCCCTGTTTAGCCAAACTGGCCTTTTGCCGTCCCTGTTTGACTTCTAGCATTTTGGAATTGCCTGTTTCTGTGCACTCAAGAGCAGAAAGTGGAATTTAAAAAGTGACCAGCACTGATGTGCCCCAATGCTTCCCAAAGAAGTTTCCCAAGGGATCTTATTAACAATTTCCCTGAATAGCCTGAAATCTACTCTCCCTATATCCAGTATCGATGTTTTGGTGGCGGTTTTCCTCCTATCACTTACTTTAAATACAACCACCTCATGGCCACTGTGGCCAAGATGGCCACCAATCACTCTTTCACTAAATGGTCTTTAAAGTACCTTCAATCTAAGCCATTCTAAGATTCTACTATTTTGTCCCCTCATAATATTAAGCTTTATAATTTAAATGTCAGATTTAGTGGAAACTCAATGAAAAGAATCCCCAAAAATCAACAGCTTCAGAAATAAGCAGATGAAACATCATCTAATAAGAGCAACGATTATAATTACATTACCATGCAATTTAATTCCAGCTAAGAATTAATGTACAGTCTTTGCATAATTATGTACTAATTCATCAACATTTTCTTCAGCATAAGATTTCTCACCTTTCTAAAATGTTACTTAAATAAGGTTTCTACCTGATCTGCTTCTTTACACACAAGAACATTACTCAAAATGAAATAGTAATATTGAACTAGTTAGTTTTTAATCATGACTTTTTGCAGCAGTAGAAATATTATTAAACTGAAGTCACTGTCGCAATAAAAATTGCAGAGATGTTCCCTAAACAAAAATGGGGAACAGAAACAAAAGATTCTAAACACAAACATTTTCAGTACGTTCAAAAAAGAACTATGGATCTATTAAGTTAGAAGAATAGAAGTTAGTTGCCAAAAGAACGTCTGTTTCAAAAAGAAAGATCACACTACATCAAGTACATTGTGCTGTGAAAAAAAAAAAAAAAAAAAAAAAAAAGAGCCTGCTTAACTTCCAGAAACTGTTGACGATGGGAAAAAAATGTGCATAACCACAACTGGAGTTTTCCAACAGCAATGCACTACTCAAATAAAACTGCGTGGTAAATCAAAGAAATAGCAGAGGAAAAATATGATCCAGTTCTTAGTGAATCATCAAAAACTGTTGACTGCCACTAGACCAAAGATCGTAAGTCTTATCAGGTAAACAATCTGTCCAAATAATTAAGTTCCCACTTAGAAGTCTAGAACTCAAGCACTATTTTCTCTTCTCGAACCACATGTTCCTTTTACAATATGTTAGTTAGAGGATGCCACTTACTAACAGGACTATTAAGAGAAAACAGATAATCTGCATCAGAAAACAGAATATGGATAACAAAAACTGAGAGATTCTTTTTATCTAAAGTATCATATTAAAGCTCAAGTGAACTGCTACGTACTACATGAATCTTATTAACACCTTTCTGCTTTTCTTGTTCACATGACAGGTTTGAAATGTATTATGAAGGCTTTCAGTATACCATGTGGATCTACCAGAATAACTTTTATGTTTGCATATACATTTTCCAGGTATTTATAAAGAAACGTTCAATAATAAAAACTCATCTCCCAAAAAACCTGCTTATATCCTTGTCATTCTCTATGACATTTGAAAAGCTGTGGCAATCAGGTGAAACCTTTGGTGACTGGAAAAAAGGTAACACCACACTCATTTTTAAGAAGGGTAAAAAAGATGACCCCCTGGAACTGCCAAACTATCAGACTCATCTCTGTGCCAGGGATGATCATGGAACAGATCCTCCTGGAAGCTATGCTAAGGCATGTGGCAGGGACATGATACAGAAGAACTAGCATGTCTTCACCAGGGCAAATCCCTCTTAACCAACCTAGTGGCCTTCTATGATCATGTCACTCAATCAATTGACAAGGGAAGAGCCACTGATATCATCTATCTGGATTTCAGTAAGGCTTTTGACACAGTATCCTTCTCTCCAAATTGGAAAGATATGGATTTGATGGGCGAACTGTTCGATAGACAAAGAACTGGCTGCAGGATCGAGTCCAGACAGTGGTCAATGGTTCAATGTCTGGATGGAGATCAATGATGAGTGGTGTCCTCTACGGATCAGTGCTGGAGCCGAAATTCTTATATCTTCATCAATGACATTGACAGCAAGTTGCTGATAACACACCAAGCTGTGGAGTGCAGTCGACACACCAGAGGGATGGGATGCCATTCAGAGGGACCTAGACAGGCTAGAGCAGTGGGCCCAGGTGAACCTCATGAAGTTCAACAAATCCAAGTGCAAGTCTTGCACCTAGGTCAAGGCAACCCTCACTACCAATACAAATTTGGGGAATGTAAAGACTGAGCGCAGCCCTGCCGAAAAAAGACTTGGGGATACTGGTGAATGGGAAGCCAGACATGAGCCAGCAATGTGCCCTTGCATCCTGGACTGCATCTAAAAAAGCCAGTAGGGCAAGGGAGGTGTTCCAGCCCCTCTACTCTGCAGTGGTCAGGCCCCACCAGGAGTACTGCATCCAGATGTGGAGTCCTCAGTACAGGAGAAACATGGACTATTGGAGCACATTAAAATGATGTGTGGAACGGAACAGCTCTCCTATGAGGACAAGCTGAGTGAGCTGCAGCTATTCAGCCTGGAGAAGAGAAAGCTGAAAGGAGACCTGATAGCAGCTTTTCAGTATTTAAAGGGGAAAATACAGGAAAGAAGGGACAGACTCCTTAGCAGGGTCTGTGGTAATAGAACAGGGGGGAACTGGCTTCAAGCTCAAAGAAATAGATTTAAGTTAGATATAAGGAAAAAATCTTATAGAGTGAGAGTGGGGAGGCACTGGAACAAGTTACCTAGTGTTGTGGTTGATGCTCCATCCCTGGACACTTTCAAGGTGAGGTAGGATAAGGCCCTGGGCAAACTGATATAGCTGTGATGTCCCTGTTCTCTGCAGGGAGTTAGACTAGATGGCATTTAAAGGCCCCTTCCAACTCTGAGGATTTGATGATTCTATCTTCCTATTCAATTGCTTTCATATAGTACAGATAGTTGCAAGATAGTTCTAAACTATGACTACAATTGGTAGCTTTTTTTGAATGAATATTTACAATTGAAGAAAAACATGAACAAGTGACTAATGAATTCCAGAGCTTCAAACATCCATTATTTATAGAACTAAAAAGAGTTCAGACAATGAAGTGGAAAAACATATTGAACAAAAAAGATAAAGTCTGCATTCTGGTTCTGCTACTTATCTTAAAATTGGAAAACTCTGCATTTACATTTTGATATTTTGTATTCTCTGAGAAATGTATTTAAAAAAAAAAGAAAAAAAGAGAAGCCCTAGGAGCTACCCATATTTTTATGGAACATGAAAGGACAAGGTGACTGACAAAGCTTCTCAAAAAAACCTAGTATTTTATATTTATTTGCAAGAGAGAAGGCAAAAATGTGTGTCTAAGAAGTTAAGACCGTTTCTAGCAACATTAAAGCTTATCTTTAAGTCCTACCCCCACACTTCTGCCACTGTATAGAAGCAGTCTACAATTAGAAAATCTTTAAAACAAAAGGCAACATCTTGATCAGTAGGGAAAACTTAAGCTGAGACTAATACTGGAAAATAGCCCCTGTGATCGTCCAATGAAATCACTCCAAACCAGACCTGAAAAGCCAATAAAGCCTATGAAATCACAAGAAAAATAACCGGCTGAGTTGTCAAAGTCAGACTAATGAAATCTTCTCAGAACTAAATGCAACAAACTCACAACAACATTAACAACAACGAGTCTTATCTAAACATTACCTGCTATAAAGATCTGACCACTTGTTTGGCTCTATTACCTCCAAACCAGCTTTTGCAAATACAGAATACATTGAAACTTCTGGCATCTGTGATTAACAGTCAGTTAATTTAGGAAGTATAAAACAGCATGAAGTAATGCTCTTTCAGATGTATTACATGCTAGATCTATCATATACAACAATTGTTGCTATCAAATATTAGAATAAACATATACAAGGAATTAAGTCATAGAATCATGGGATAGTTTGGTTGGAAGAGACCTTTAAGATCATCTAGTTCCAACGCACCTGCTATAGGCAGGACCACCTCCCTCTAGACCAGGTTACTCACAGCTCCATCCAGCCTGGCCTTGAATGCCTCCATGGTGGGAGTATCCACAGCCTCACTGTGCAACCTGTTCAAGTGTCTCACCACTCTCACAGTAAGGAATTTCTTCCTAATATCTAGTCTAAACTATCTCTTCCAGTTTAAAGCCACTTTCCCTCATCCTGTTGATGCATGCCCTTCTAAGAAGTCCCTCTCCAGTTTTTCTGTAGGCCCTCTTCAGGTACTGGAAGGTCACTATAAGGTTTCCCCACAGCCTTCTCTTCTCCAGGCTGTAGGGCCCCAACTCTCTCAGTCTGTCCCTGTAGGGCAGGTGCTCCAGTCCTGTGAACCACCTTCGTGGCACTTTTCTGGACCAACTCTCTATGTCCTTCTTGTGCTAGAGGCCCCAGAACTGGATGCAATACTCCAGATCTCCAAGTTTATGCACATTCATAGACTCAAGAATAATTTCAGTTAAAAGTTTTAACCTGAAAACTCACAAAACTATCCCAGAATCATCACTACACTCTGCTTTTCAAGTCAAGAGAACTAATAACTGGCTGTTCCTACCATAAAAAAAGTTCACTGACATCTGTACTTTGTATCTGCCAAACTTGCTCAGTGTGTGCCACAGATACTCTCTTTTGTGTCATACAAGCCAAAGAAAGACAAAAGCAACTGGCATTACAAGCAGTACAAGCTTCAAGAAATTAATTTTAACTTGTAGCTTTTAGAAGCATGACTCACTTTTGTTCTCTAATTTGATTTGACCATATCCAGAAGACAAAATACATGAGTTTTTCTGACAAGTTAAATGTTATGGCTTTTTATCTGTCACTCTTTCATACAATAGAGAAATGGACAGATACTTGATGCATGATGCAGACTATTAAAGTTATATTCCTGCTAATGTAAAAATCAGGTTTTGATTTGAAGACCCTAAAAATTCTTCAAATTCTGGAGCAGGCCTGTAGATACTGAGAGGATTTGTTCAACATAAACATACTTCACACTGAACACTTGAAAATAAAAGCATACTGCAAGAAATGAAATGAAATTACCTGAAGTATCTTATAATGATCTTGATGTGAAAGAGCTTTCTCTTTTTTCTCCTTCAAGAAATTCATTTCTTGTACACTATGTTTTTCCAGTAAATATTCTAATTCCTGTAAAGATTACAAAATGCAATAAAAGAAGTAAAAATGTTTGTGAGCTGTGAAAATACAGATTTAAATCATCATTCCAACTAGCTTCAGTTCTGAAGACAATAACATTTTCTATCATAACATCAGAAAATACTTAAAATCAAGTATTTCCACATTTTAAGTGGTTTCTGTCTTTCTACAGTTGAATACCTCAAGTACTTTTAGAGAACGGTTTCACTAAAAGGCACCTCCATCCCCGAAATGACTAGAACCTTAACATAACCAACTCCCAGCATGAACCAAATAAGTGGAAGGAAAATGGCACCACTACTAATTTCCAAAATTATTTGCTGAACAAAAAGCTGAAGACCATTTTTTTTTTCCCATGTAGCTGTTGCTCCTACCAAATGCTTCCCTATAAATAAGCTGTGGGCACCTTTCAGTTGCTCAAGAACAACTATTTTCTCAGCCACTGAAGAAGCCAATTTAGAAACAAATAAGCATCCAAATCACTGGATAGCTATTCAAAAAAATAAATAAATAAAATAAAAAAAAATAAAAAGTGCAACTGAGACGGTCAAAAAGAGGACAAAAGGAGCAGGTAGGCTTAGCTCACTCCTGCATTTGGATGAAATAAGGACAGCATCTGAGATTCAAAGTCTGATTCAAGCGTAGAGAGAGAGTTTGCAACACTTCTTTATGTAGAGCAGGCATGCCCAACCCACAGCCCACGGTCCACATGCAGCCCTGCCCAAAGCCATACTGTGGTCTGCTCCCTCCTCCCTGACACCATCATGGTGGTGGCTCTTCCCCACTGTGTGGTCCAGCCTGGCCCCAAGTGTGTGCCCATCACTCAGCAACAACAAACAATCAGTGTGTGATGGACATTTTTGGGGCTGAAATCAGCACAAGATGGGGTGGAGGGAGAGAGTGGAGCACACATTGCAGCGCTCAGGCAAAGAATTATATGCATTTTGGTACATTGGCTATACACAGTCCTTTGAACAGCGAACAATATGCAGCCTTGATTTCCATTTTGACAAAGGAATTTGTCAAAAGGTTTAAAGATTGCTTAGAAAATCATCATCTTTTTTCATATATTTACAACTACATTTTCAGTTGATGTAAATACATTTCTTGCAAGTTTTCAAATGGAATATACAGAGTTGCAATCAGACATTCAACATAAAGAAAAATCTGAGAATGTCTCTTTAATAAGACCTTTCTGATGAGAGAAAAAAATCCCTTGCTTCACAATCACACCTTATTCATGTCATCACTTTTTTGGCAGTACATGTTTTTCTGAACAACTGTTTTTAAGGGTAAAGGACAAGAGTGAAACTCTTTGATGAACAAACACCTTGAGAGCTCACTAAGAAGTGCAAACACTTTCAATGAACCAGTGATGTATTAGTTTCACAAAAACAAAGCCAAATATTCCATGAGTTTTAGTGGCCCTTTTTTAATGTTTCAAAAACAAAAATTTAAAATGTAAAACAAGGTTTGTTAGTTATATAATATTGTTAAAGTGGCCCAAGATAATTCCTCATCACTCAATGAGGCCCATGAAAGCCAAGAGGTTGGACACCCACGATGTAGCTCTTATTTCTTTGTATGTCTCTCTTATAATGTGTACTCATGCTAACCTTACTTCCCTTTTGGTATGCTCTTAACTTCCAGCAATATCAATTCACACTAGATCTTCCCAATCTTGTCTTAATTACTCATCTCCATCTTCATTTTTATTTCCATGTGGTAAGAGACTTGGGCTGAGTTAATGTCTCAAAAACTAGGCAGGAAAAGAAGATGTTGCAGTCACCTGCAGGATCACCTGTGAGAGACTGAGGTGTTGCCCAGCCTCTTCCCTGGAAGGTCCTAGAACAGACTGAGTATATGTGAACCAGATTATAAAAGGTATAAGCACCACTGGATAACCACTGTCTTTTTCTCCTTTTCACTTCACTTTCGCTACTGTAATTCTGCTGAGTCTTAAGTGATTGAGACTCAAATTTGTGATTTGTCTCAAGTAATTGTCATTAGTCCTGGTTACCAAACAGAGAATTAAAAAGGTAACCCTAGCCCACCAAGAGGATAGGACACTTAGTCTCCAGCATCTCAGTGACATTTGATTTAGTCAGATACACCACAACAAGCATGATCCTGCTTGGTACTCTACAACACTCAGTGTGGAAGCAACATGAATTTATTTACCAGATCTCCCAAGAGAAATTAAAAAAAAAAAAAAAAAAAAAAAAAGGCATTATATTTATATAGACAGCCAAAGGCACTTTCAACTTCAGAGACCACACACACTCCCAAAACATTGTTAAGGTTTCGTACCATATGACCTTACACTGAGACATTTTGTCTTTCTAAAAACTGGCTCAATTTGGTTATTTTCTCTTAGAGAGCTTTGTAAATGTAAGATTTTTTTTTATTTTTTTTTTTTAACAGAAAAACAAAACATACCTTTTTAATTTTTAATTTTTCTTCCTCAGCAGCACAAAGATTGATTTCTAGATTTGCTAGAGTTTGTTGAAGGCAGCTCTTTGATTCGTTTGTTCTCTGTGTCTGAGCATCATCCATAGCAACGGACGATGTGACTGAAGACTTATCTTCTGTTACATTCAAAGAGGCAACTGGAATATCTACTTGAATCTAATTTACAAGGAAAACAAAATGGTAAAAGAGATAGCAAAGAGAATTTAATATTCCAGTCAAGTTAAATTTCATTTCCAATTGAAATTACAGACCTTAATAAATATAAACACAGAGGTTTCTTATTTGTAATCATATTTCGTTGACATCATACATGTGAGAGGGTGCATGGATAATGTGCTAGCCAAAAAGAAAGCTCCAACAATGGAACAGGAACTAGAAATTCTACTCGCATTCAGATCAATTCTTTACATCTCCTCCATTGCCTTTTCAAGAAATACTTTGTAGAAGGCTTTTAAGGAGACTGACATCAGATACTTCAGTTCTGAATGAGGTCAAAACACTAACAATATGTGAAAAGGGGACAAGAGTGAAACAAAATCATTGCTCTAACAGCATCAGGCTTAAGGGAAATAAACTTCCATGGATTAGTCACTCCTTGTTTTTCATCAAATGAAGAATACAAACAGTAGCCATAGAAAGTGAAGTGATTAAATAGATTTCAATTAAAATCAGAATACAGAAAAATACTGAGGCTACACCAACAGAATAAGAGTAACTAAGACGTCTGCAGCAGTTAGCTAATGCTATTTCTGTAAACTGCACAAGTACAAGAACTGAAACAGAGGCCTCTTGAATATACTACCTAAGACAGAGAGTACATTAACAATAGTATACTTTCAGCAAAGCATAAAGGTAAATTAGGTGAAATTTTAAATATTTTATGGTACAATTAACAGAAGATACGGCTTCATTTCTTTTCCTAATTGGAAAAAAAAAAAAAAAAAAAAAAAAAATCAAACCTTACTTGTTTGTATAGCTGCAGAGGAATTTCAAATTTCAAAGGAAAAAACGAGTACATTAACTTCAGCTAAAAAGCAAATATGTTCTCTAACAACTTTTTGAAAGCTAACAGCACTTGAGATTTGGGGGGAGAGGGGAGGGGAAGCAAAGGAACATCTCAGTATGTTTTTTTAGGAGAGGACTGAATGATATGATGTAGTCCATTCCCCCAACACATTTTATTAAAACAATCACTAAAGTAATGAACCGACTTTTTGATAACTAGATTCAATGAAAAACAAGCAAAAATAGCAAAGACCTTGACTGTACATGAATGTGCAAGATCCAGAATATAAAACGGACAGATAGAGAGCTGCAGTTTGTTCTCTCAATTCACTTTGTCAGAAACAAAGAGAAGGTAGATCTGGCCTTGGACTCCCAAAACAAGGACAAGGACCTGTTACCCAAAGTCAAGAGAAGGCCAAAACAAAGATGAAAGGGCTGGAGTACCTCTCCAATGAAGTCAGGCTGAGGGAACTGGGTTTGTGCAGGCTCGAGAAAAGGATCTATTGAGACAGCCTGGAAGTATTTAATGGGGACCTACAGGAAAGATGGGGAGAGACTCTTTTAACAAGTAGTGTAATGATAGGTTAAGGGGTAATAGTTTCAAACTAGAATTAATTATTTACTCAGAGGGTGGTGGAGCACTGGCACATGATGCCCAGAGAAGCTATGAATACCTCGACTCTGGAGGTGTTCAAGGCCAGGTTGTATGGTGTTTGGGCAACCTGATCCAGTGGGAAGTGTTCCTGCCCAGCATGGGGGGGGCTGGAATTAGATGATCTTTAAGGTCCCTTCCAAACCAAATAATTCTGTCATTCTTTGATTCTCTGAATTTAAGGGAAAAAATAAAATTCATTCTAATTAAGGGGAAAAATAAATGTTAATTCTCTAACTGTAATATCACTTAAGAATTAAACAGAAGTATATCTTTACAGATTTAACAGTAATATATACGCACACACACGTATATACGTATAGAAATTTTTGCTACCAGTTCCTATTTTCATTCTTAGTACTATAAACAGGCCTTTAATATACTTATCACTCTTGCAGTCCATACCAAACTAGTATGGAATCTCCCAATTAGAAGACTTAAACACTATTTTCTTATGTCCTACACTCCTACAGAATCAAAAGTTATTTTGCTTGAGAATCTAAATCACAAAAATCAAAGGGCCAGCATTTGCTCTTAAAACACAAACTAAATTTGTATAGAAAAAACGTAATGCTAAGATATTTAATACATCAAGTTCTCTTGTTGAAATACAAATTGTGATTGCTGTTTTACCTGTTCTTCAAGAACAGCTGAGTTTATCATATTGTTGGCTGTCTGACTGGATGTTGCCACATTATCATTTGACAAAGTGAATGAGTCGGAAGGATCCAGGAAGGATGAAGGCACAGAGTGCTCCAGAAGAACATCAACATTCTGAGTTATATGGACTTCAAACTCTAGTGCATGAAATAGAAACAGAAAAACAAACAACTTGAAGATGCCTTCAAAAATTATGTTTCTGAAATCTAAACATATCGCAGTAGCAAAAAGTTTAAGGAGTCATAGTCAAATAAGAATATGTAACTTTCACAAACAAAATGCGCTGAAATGTAACTCCACACAAAGTTCTTTTATTTTTAAGTACTACCATCTTAACAAAATGCAAATTTATACAGTCACACTAAATTTAGACTTGTAACTTACACAAAGATTTCAGGAGGCAACCGCCATCCATAACTATTGTCTCTTCTCAGAGCACTTTAGTTTCAGCATGACCTCAAATCAATTTAAGTCAACTGTAAAAACATATCTGCAAGTTCCTATCTTTTATAAATTTTTACCAAGACACTTGATAAAAGCAAGTTTTCATTTTAGAACAGATCAAAAAGAACAACAATATAGTTATCTTTTGATAGCAAGTTAATAACTTTACAGCTAGTAAAGCAAAAATGTAATTAAATATTGGTGTGAGTTCTTTCTTGCAGTTTATGCTGCAAGAAAAGGAACAGAGGATATTCACCAACCCTGCGCTACAGAAACTAGAATGCTTTTATGACAGATTCAGATACACTCTAAGTAAAAATAAATCCTTGCTTACTTTCTTAATTTAACAACAAAATCCTATGATCTTTTATTTTCACAATTCTGCCCATACAATACATACGCAGCTCTGGAAGTAATACATCCTATTTACATCCATGGAAACTACAACAGATACAATGAGCATAATAATACTATTTGATGGAGCAAATTCTCAGCTACAAAACACTGTTTTTCAGTATAGTCACAAACATTAGCCATGCATTTTTGTCAGCGATGAACAAGAATCTGCACACTGCGCTTCTAAAAATCTGCATGGCTGTCCAGAATCTGTTGTGGCTTGTCTTTCATGTCACTGTCACCACCGCTGAAAACCACCACCCTCCTCTTCATTGTACTAGCATCCACTGTTTGGTCTGCATAAGCATTCAGCAAGCATCAATGAATGTCAGTGGGTTTTTTTCCTGCAGGGAGTAATTCAGTGATGCACTCTTGCTTTATAGATACTTCCACATCAGATGCCATTTTGTCAGACTGCCTTCAGTTGCCATCTGTCACATGGCAACAAAACATAAGGAAATATTGGTGGGAAGATTCCATACCACCAACATCTGTCTCTGATGTTTGCTGGCTAACATAAATATTCCAAAAGAAATGCCCCCAATTTTGTTATGTCAGCACAAGCAATTACAACCATTAAGTATTTCATGAAAGAAAAAGACCTACTAGAATAACATTTTCTTTGAAATCATTTAATGACTATATGTTGACAGTACTATTCTGAAACTTCTGACATAGAGGCCTTTCTGCTCGAGTCCGTGCAATCAAAAAGTATATGCAATTGCATTAGAAAAAATAGTTCACTCTAATATATCTGGTGAACTGTAGAGATTACCTGAGGAAGGCTCAGATTCTCAAAATCATCGCTGAAAGAATTGCATTCATACATATATACAGAACAAGTAAATATAATTGGCCTAGAGGCATTCTAAATGATAAATCTATTCCTTGAATCCGGTATGCCATGTTCCACCTTCTTTACCTTCCCAATTTACGATTCAGGTTAAGAAAGACACAAACCTTTATCTATGAAAACGAAAGAAGAAAGACTACATAAAAGAAGATCACCAGGGTGTTAAGCAAAGCAAGAATGTATTTAGACACATGGAGAAGAAAAAAACAAACAAAAAAGGAAAACTGGATGAAAATGCTAGAGAACAGTATTTCAAAAATTAAAAGGAGAGAACAGTTTAGGTAACCAAGACCAACAAAAACAGACTTGGAAACAGCAGTATTTTTAACTCTTCTCCATAATCTTAAATGTGACTTTTTATGCTTCCTTTATGTAACATAAATTATCTGTGAAATCCACTAGAAGATTCTATTTAACTTTTTCCCGCCCTTCCAAATGTCTGTTCACAAAGAAAAGGCAGTTTCCTAAAGCCATTACCTCCTCTATTAGTTGAAGTGACAGAGATGAAGACAGAGAACACTACCTTTTGAATTGCTAAAAAAAAAAAAAAAAAAAAAAACAACACACCACAACAATAAGGTCTCAGTTTTATGCTGTCACTTGATACCCTGACTTTCAGCTGAAATCTGTTTCCAATAGATGGAACATCAACTAAAGTAACATACCAGATAATTCTGACTGAGCAGACAAGATGTTTCTGTGATTAAAACTGCTAGCACAAATAGAAAAACCTAGCGCAACACTGATTCCCAAGTTGTTACCATTCATACTTTGGCTATGATTATTAGAACACAGCCATTGTTCAAACAAATAATTTACCACAGAAGCAAAAAACATGAGACTGGGACACATAAGACAACTTTTCAAATAATTTTTTTTGTGAAACTTCTTTTATAATCAAGTTGAGCTTTCAGTGACTTTCAATAATAAAAGTTTAATATTTTGAGGAGAAAGAAAAAAGAAACAAAAAATAAATTAAAAAAAATCTCAATTCCTCAACTGTAAAAATAAAGCCTGGAAAACAAGGAGCAACAAAT